>NC_036254.1:10227670-10268335 GCF_002742605.1 Olea europaea var. sylvestris | reverse complement strand
GGTTACATTTATTATGTGAGTATTGATTTTGGGTTTTGATAGCTTACAGGTTGATTGTGTATCAAGGTGAAAATTTGTTGGGTTTTCATAACCAATAAATCTTTGGCGATGATGTAAAACGTTTGAATATATTTTCACAGGTCTTGGACAATGATGAATTGATTACCAACAACCAAGTCTAAAGGCTCAACACGAAAACAACGTGGACTGTTGAAAGTAGCTTAAGAAATTAATGCTATTCACGGCCCATATATTTATCTATTGGATGGCTTTTAAATCTTAGTCAATTTAACCCCTTTCTTGGTCAGACTAAAACCTAACCTATATCTATATATATGGTGTATTGAGCTAGGCATTTTTTAGTGTGTGGTTTGTGTGTAAAGAGAGAACATGGCTGCCTACTATTGGAGAAAAATGTGTGCAATTGAGAGTGAAAGCTGGTGACTTCCTCCTTCGTTTTGGTCTCTTCTTTGTGCCTCATTCATTATTTTTCTTGTTTCATTGTAACTTACAAATCAACACCGTTATCTTGTCATCTATGGGTAAGATTGAGAAGCAATTAAGGAAAATAGATTGCTTGTGAGTCAGAGATGTTTAGATTGGTTGTTTGGTAGAAAAAGTTAATGTGAAACTGAGCTAGAAAATCACCGTTTGAACATCTTGAAGCGAGCTTCCACAACAAACAATAATTATACAATATGTTCTATCTGTAAGATTATTTCAAACAAAATTTGTCACTTTATTCATTTCCATTGCAAAACATAATTTTTTTTTTCATTATTATTAATTTTTTGGACAAATTCAACACCAATAAGCATTCAAAAGTTGAAACATGAGGGGGTATAGTAGGGTTCTCTGATTTCCAATAATTGATAATGAGGCACATGATTATAGCATATGGGATGCACAGCCGCCTGATTCTTGTCCTCGGCAGTTTTGACAGTCTCTGTAGGGCCAACACTCACGATCTTCGCGAAGCACACATTCTTCCTAAGCAATTTGACAAGAGTCACCGTGTCGATATCTTCGCCAATCACTGTTAGCTTGTTCCTTTCCTCCCCCTCCATTGCTGCAGACTCTACCCCTATAGAATAACGTAAATAACACCATCTAAATTGAAGTCTTCTTATTGCATGTCTGATAAAGTTGACTAGACAATATTGGGGGAAAAAAAAAAAGGAACCTTGTTTGATGTCCTAGATATAATTATGTAAGTCTCAAGTACCAAACAAGCTATTTTTGCCGGTCTTTGAGCTCATTTTCACCAAATAAATAAATAAATAAATAAAAATGCTCAAACACAGGCTTTGTTACTCATAAAAAAGATTTAACTTACTTGGGATGCATACTGCAATCTTCATGGCCCTCGTTCTAATCTTCGTAGCTTCGTTCGACTCTTGATTTACGCAGCACATCAACATCTCAATGATGCCTTGAGAGATATGGCCATTTAACGAGACCTCAATGACCACCTTTTGCTGATGATGAAAAACATTGAAAGAGTAAATATACATATAAGAAGATTCAAGGGTTTCTCTTTCCATTTCTTGCATTTCAACTGTGTGTGTGCATACCTTCATCCTTCCGTGGAATAAAGAGACAATGAATGCAGGGGACAACTAGCTTTGAGAAATTTATGGAATATCAGATGAGTCACTTGTGACCTGTATATATAGTTGTCAAAATCTGCAAAAATTTCACCGTTGGTCCCCAACCTATTGCCTCATTTTTCAAGTTGGTCCGTAACTTTTCGTTAGTGTTGCACTATTAATTGTTATCGTCCAAGGAAAGTTAGGAAAAAGAAGTGGGACCAACTTGTTGGGATCCCTTGTCGAAGTTTCAATTTTTTTACAGTTAGGATGAGGCTTGCACCAGTTTGTTTACATCTCAATCTTCATTATACGTGCTTATCGGGTGCGGATCTAGACAGTTCAAACTGTGGAGTTAAAAATGAAATTTATTTAGAACAACGTATCATGAACAAAAAGAAGAAATCGGTGAATTATATGATATATCTATGGACAAACTAATGGATATGGACAATGTGATATGGATATAGATTTAGGATTTGGGCTTTTTGAGTATTGGGCTAGGAAAATTAATTGGGTTGGCTCACCAACTTGGCATGAAATTACGTTTTCAGCAGGGAAAAAAAATAAAATAAAATTGTGAGGTCATTTGATCTCACATGACACCATGTGGGTCCGCCTCTGGTTCTTATAAAACATGCATTTACAATATATGAGTTTGCAAAATGGGTTCTTCATTTTACTTGACCAAATTCTTCACAATTTTCGGATTAATTTTTTTATTAAAGATCTTATACATATACAAATTTTAAAAGTAACAATGAGGCTTTATTTGATGACATTTTGTCTAATTTTTCGACACTATATATTAAAATTTAATTTAAATTCTTAAATTATTAGATATATAGAGGATGGATTTAATTATTTGAAATTTTCCCTTTTAACAACCAAGATTTGACTTAAATTTATCTTTCCTCTAAATTCTTATAAAATGTTAAGATTTCGTTCAACATTTGACATTCAACCTTGAATGTTAATTATTAGATATGTATTTTTTATTATATTTGACTTCCACAGTTCCACGTTTGTTTGTTATTAAAGAAATGAACGTATTTGGTAACTGGCCCGTTTAAATCTTAAAATGTTAAAATTGGAGAGGAATTTTTTAGAGATTTCTAAATTGGTCCCCAAAGTTATTTACTTCTAATTTTTTATTAAATAATTCTAGATTAAAATTAACTACTATTTTTCTTGAAAGGAACCAAAAACTAACGATTTACTTTGTGAAAAATATTTTGTACAAGTTTCATAATATTACTGCTACGGAAAGAAAAATAATGGATTATGCCGGAACAATAATATTTATTTATTGCACACCAATCCTTCTATTGTTTGATAATTTTCAATTTTATGAATTTTTCAATTTCAGATACAAAGGTGGTGAGAAAATTAATCAAATATTCTTAGACAAAATAGTGTTGCAAGAAAATTTTACTATATATGAAAATAAGGCGAGAATCACAAAGTTAAGATCTCTCACACAATAAAATTCCCGAACCTTGACATATTATTTATTAGACATCTCTCCGTTATATTTAAAATGAAAATAATTCCCTAGTCGTGGAGAATTTTTTGAGAATATGATCCTGAAGAGTCAAATTCTCCTTTCACAAGTAATTTAATTGCAATTAAGCCGTTCAACATTTGGTAAGACTTCTATAAAAAAATATTTTAGCTTTTAGACTTCCCGTAATGTTCACATTTAACCACTGATCACCCTAACAACTCTAATTGTCATTTTGTATATATCAATTGTCAATTATCTTTCCTATGTCCCACAAATGTCATAGAATATTTAGTTTGGAAAAGTACTAAAACTGGTCATAGAAGGATCTATCAAGAAACACAAAACATTATTATAAGTGGTCAAAAATTATATAATAATACTCTGTTTTAGAGTAACGTCGGGTTAATTATCGAAATGGTCACTAAACTTTCCCACCTGTTACTATTTGGTCAATAAATTTCAAATGTGTTAAATAAGCCACTGTTGCTTTTTATATCCCAGCCATTCCATCTACTAAGATTTAATGAAAAATCAACATCTTTGTTGTTGTGTCAAATTGGAGAATGATGTTGCATCTAATCTTTTTAGGGTCCATTAAGTACAACTATTGTGTGTAGAACTTTATCAATAGAGTTTTTACTAGTAGAGCCTTTTCAAGAAAAGCTTTTAATAAAAAGTTGTTCGTTTGATAGTCAATCTGAAAAATGTTGTGAGTACTAAATAGATTGTTTGGTAGTGTAACTAAAAAGTGCTTACCACATACTTATGTGGCTAAATTTTAATAATTTATTTGTATATAATATTTATTTCCATTCATTGAAACTATTAAAATTTATTTTAACTAAAATAACGAAGTATTATTATTTAAATGAATATCAAGTTATTTATTTGTGTAGATCACATTATTTATTTTATTATATATTTTAACTAATTGAAATGGGGATTGTATGTGACATTTCATAGTTAAAATGATAAATAATACTAAAAATAAGATAGAAACATATTTGTTAACCTTTCAAAATGAAACTTTAAATTATAAAATTTATTATATTAGTCCATTGTTTTTTTTTTTTTCCTTTTTTTTTTTTTTTTTTTTATACCCAGGTGTCCCAGCTTCGCCAGACTAAATCCTGAACCCCTAGCCATCGGCCCCTCAGTGACTAGCGGAGGTAAACCGCAGGATGTGCCCTTGTTGGATCACAGGTTCCCACCCGATTTTTACTCTTGGCCTCAAGAGAGCTTTCCTCCATAGTGATTGATCCACCAACAAAGTTGCCCATTTGTTGGATTACAGGTTCCCACCAGGAATCGAACTCTCCACGCTGAAGTTGCGAGCCCGCCAAAGTTATTGATCCACCAACTCGGATGTGCCCTGGGGGGCTATATTAGTCCATTGTTATTTCGATGTTAAGATAGTTTGAAGGATAATTTTGTTTATTGAAAAGTTTTATTAAATACATATTTCAATTTTCTTGGATACAAAGCTTTTTGAAAAATTTGAGCTTCTTTAAAATAACTTAAAAAGAAATTTTATTGATCAACAAGAACTTTTAAACTTTAAACAAAAATCCATTGTTTTAATAAAAACAGCTATTACTAGGGCCAGATAGCAAAATCGTCAAACTATGAAATCGAACTAAAATTAGTTTTTGAAATCATTGATTTGGGTTCACATAGATCCCTCAATGTTTTTATTTTGAATCGAACCAAATCGTTTCAAATTAGATTTGTTTAGATTTCAATTTTTGCAAACCATTTCAAATTATCAAATTATTACAAAAAATAAAAATAATTGAAAAATAAGTTACTTTAAATTTTATTCAACCCAACTAAAACGTAAAGCATCCAAATTCAAAATATACATTCATATTATATCCAACCCAGTTAAATTCAACACACAATTAGACAACTATCCATTCCAATTAATTAAATAATAAATAACCATAAGTCATCAAAATTGTGAAAGAAAAATTCTCAAATTGGCTGAAGTATTGAACTTTTTTGAAACCATAATCATCGAATGTCCATCACATTGAGTAGACAATTAAATTTTAATAAACTCACACCATTTCCTTTCCTTCTACTAATATTTTTCTCGAATTTTGCCGAAATTTCCATGTAAGTTTATCCAAAATTTCTTATTTTTTGTAATTGTTTATTATATTTTATTGATAATTTTTTTGTTTTGTTGTGATTTTTCGAAGCCCTTAATTTTTTTAGACGATACTATTTGTTTATTTACTTCTCAATTTTCTGGTTAGATCATACGATTTATTATTTATATTTAAACTTAGTTGTTAAATTTTACTATTTAATCGATAGAATAATTTGATAGATTTCTTAAATGGTTATGTCAAGATTTGACTAATGAGCCTTTCAACCTATTACTTTGGTGGAAATTGAATGCAAATAAGTATGAGATTACCTTCGAAAATTGTCAAATATGTGTTAGCTATTCAAATATTCAAAATTACTGAATTTATAATCCCTATTAGTTGTTGAATTTTTTTATTCTTTTAGGCGTTGGTTGATCTTAAAGATGTTGAGGCGATGATTTGTCCTAAAATGTTGTATTAAGGAACCTATAATAATTCGTCAATATTTGAATAATGTAGAAGTATTGGATGATTCACAGAAAGCTGTAGAATATATTATCGTATTTGATCTTCTTATTCGTTTTTTATTAATTGCTTTATATTGTGATTGTAATTAATGAATAAATTGGCTATATTCTTATCTTTATATAAAGAATCAATAACGTGTTACAGCTGCAAATGTGGCTCAAATTAGCATCGACTAATAGGTTAGCACTAAAATATTTGTATCATATTATTGCATGTAATAATTATAAGTAAACTTTGATTTGTAATATTTGTAATGTCACTATTTAGTTTTAACATGAAATTCTAGACTAATATTTATGACTTAATGTGTTCAATATATGTCTTTTCAAACCAAAATAAGGTTGTTTTCAAAGAAATGAGTGAGAATAAATCTACGATATCAATTCTAGAAACACAACCCCGGTGACAAACAACCTACAGTTTAGGAATACTAAAACAACATGATAAAAGTAGAAGGGATGATCATTCATGTGATCCTATAGATGAAGAAATTGTTGAAACTGAGGATGTAATGGATTCGACTTAATGGTGATGCTATTTTTGATGAAAACCAAACTACAGTTTTAGGAATATTAAGACATCATGACCAGAGTAGGAGCTATGATCTTTCATATGATCCTATAGATGAAAAAATTGTCAAAAGTAATGGAGTCAACTTGATGGTGATACTAGCTTTGATGAAAACATTGTGATTCCTTAATAACGCCACGATCTAGGAGCTACAACCACTTAGATAAGGTTATAAGGTCATCATGAGATTTTTCACATACTTGTTGGTTGGACAGTCCAAACAGATGATGTCCACAATACAAGTAGATAATAAGACTTCATATGAGGAGGCTATAGATTATGTCAACGCAGATTTACGGCAACAAGATATAAATGCTATAATTGTATCCATGCATTTTCTTTAGGTCTAGGAACTCGAAGACACACCGAAAATGACAAAATTCATTGAAAAGGGAGTGGATGTGAAGGTGGATATGAATAAGTATTAAATTTACACTTATTTAAGCCACATAAAGTGTCTTTTGTTAGTATTATTGTGAACTTAATACTTAATTTTTTGTATTTTTGGATTCTGTTACGAGAAAATTTGGGATTGGAATAAATATTGGTCAAGAATGACGAAAATGAATGAAATCTACAGCTTTGAGATCAAATTCAACACTTTAGAAATTGAAGGGCTTGATTTGAAATAAAGAGGATTTGTGCTGCACAAATGAATTTTTATCAAGGACTAAATTACATTATTCAAAAAAAAGTGAGCCTTGGAGAGAAATAATACATAAAAAAAAAAAAATGGGCCTTGAAACATAGAATTAGATGGGAATCAAATTCAAAGGAATTAGAATCCTTTTTTTTAAAAGTAAACGGAAGCTGGCTATAGGCAAATAAAAGAAAAATGCAGAAAACACCGAGGAAGGATGACAAAAAGCAAGAAATAGAAAATGTGATGGAAGAGAAAAGATGGCTAGGAGAGCAAAATTGAAGAAAATATATCATATTCCATCAACTAATTATCGTGAGATTTACAATACGCAAGGAAGGAAATGAAAAATATTGTTGGAATTGTATGACAAAAATCAACGAAAGCCAGGAGTAACTTTTATCTTGTTTATTGTAATTAAAGTTGGTGATATCTTTTAACCTTTTTTGTTTTATTTCAATATTATGGGAATCTACATAATTATATCTCACGCTTCTTGGACATCTACTAAAACTACAATTTTCATGGAGTATCCGATGAAGCAATTAGTTGAGACTCTTCCTATATACTCTTCGTGATAAAGCAAGAGAATGGTTGGATTCCCCGGGCGAAGAAAGCATTAGGATGATGATATAGTACATAAGTGTGTCACAAAATACTTTCCAACGTCAAAGGTAACTAAAAGTCATGAGATCTCGACATTTCAACCGGCAGATTTAGAGAGTTTTCATGAAGCATGTAAAAGATGCAAGAACATGATCAGAAAGTGTCCTAACCATGATATTAAGAAATCCTTGCAAGTTTTGTACTTCTAGACCGGATTGAACCCAGCATGTCGTACATCAGTGCTAATGGATCTATCACATTGAGGTCACCTAATAAAGTTAAGGATGTGAGACAATTGCAGCCGACAATGCCTTGTGGCCTTTCGAAAGATCTTTATACAAGATTTCATCAGGTATGCATGAAATAGATGCCATCTACAAACTATGAGCACAAATATCTTCTTTAGAAAGGAAGGTTATAGGCCATCTGGCCATTAAAAATTCATCAAATGCCAAAAATAAAAAATAAAAAATAAAAAATAAAAAAAAAATTTGGATTTCAATTTTGTAGTACATTTGGGGGAGCTCACAACAATATGGAATGCTAGGCTGCATCAAAATAGAGAGAGGATTGCACATAATTATTAACACCAGCAAAATAACCAATAGAGCAATGCATATAACTGAGGATCACGTAATCATCATAACTTCTCCTGAAGCAACAACCAAAATAAGCATCAGCAGATCCCCAACTCCTAGTTTCCAACAAGAAGAAAAGAGAGCTTCTTTGGAGGATATATTGGGTAAACTCATACAGAAGACTAACCAATACATGGCTAAGATTGAAACAACCTTACAAAGTCATTCGACAACCATTAAACAGAATTGGAAACTTAAATAGGTCAGCTGGCCCCCTGATATCTCTGAAAGGCTACAAGGAGCTTTACCTTTCTATACAGAAACTAATTCAAAGGAGTAGGTAATATCTATCAGAGTTATTGAAGATGAACAAATAAATACCCTGCAACCGATGGCAGCTCCAAAATTATGAGAACATATGCCTCCCATTCCTTTTTCGTAAGGATTTCAAAGTGGAGAGAGGAGGAGAGGATCAAAGAAATCACAATAAGAAGCGAGGTACAACTGCTTGGGATTACGTTCAAAATATCAATAGCAAAGATAAATTAAGTAACAACTATTGAAGAAGAGAAATTAGATGAATCTAAAACATCAACTGATGAAAATTTGAAAGAGAATTCAGATAACCAACATGCTAAGGTGGCCGTTTCTGTCAGAAAATATGTACTTCTCATCCCGTTCCCACAAAGGTTGAAGTAACACGAGCTAGACCATCAATTTGAAAAGTTCCTGGACGTGCTGAAGAAGCTTTACATCAACATACAATTCGTTGATGCAATTAGGCAAATTTCAAGTTATGTAAGGTTCTTGAAAGACATTATATTAAAGAAGAGAGAGCTGCCAAAATTTAAAATTGTGGCATGACAGAAGAGAGCAGTGCAAGCAACCATCTGAATATGAGGAGTGCAACTGTGTTGATGAGGATGATTTATCATTTCAACAAAGCTATCAGAAGAGAAACCTAAATTTGTTGAAATTCTTGGTAGAGATAAGAATGAAAAATTCAAAGTTTGGAGAGCAAGAAGAGAATGCAAAGCTAGAAATTGGAAGGATTACAAGGCCAAAACATTTCGACTTGAGCCATCATAATTAAGACTTGACCAAAGTCTAGCTTCGGACTATAGACCAAGAATTTAATGGGAAGTAAACCACTTTTCTAACGAGCCGAGCCGGCTCCTAAGCCAAAACTCAAGGTTCAGACTTGACTCAAGTAAAATGTACGAGCTTTTAGCCGGGCTTAGGCTCGAGCAGGGTAGGCTCATTTTTTTTATGGTTCTTCTATTTTTTTTATTTTTTTATTTTTATTTTTTATTTATATAAGGTTGTCGTAAAAGGCAGCCAGCTACTGACTACCTATTAAGGCAGCATTTTTTGGGGCTTCTATTTTTTTTTTTTTTTAAATAATGCCTGCGGGCTGGCTCGGGCTTAGCCCAGGCCGAGCCACGGGTGGCTCGAGCCAGCGATATGAATTGCCATCCTATTACTGCATGACATATAAATGATACAATTGCATTTAGGATTAGGCATGTTTAATTATTATTTAGCTAAAAATAAATTTTGTTTTAAATATTTTATTATTTTTGGGGTCGTCATTCTATTACCACTGCAAAAAATTAAAATAAACAATACGGTTGACCGCAGTCAACTGCGATGACATACAGTCGCCAAATGTTTGTTGTTCGTCGTGGTCAACCGTGGTCAAACATAGAAAAAGAACTAAGAGATCTAATTTTTTTATTTATTTTAGTTTTTAACTTTAATAAGTTTTAACTTCAAATTTTCAAAATTCTCTCCCTCCTCCATATATTTGACACCCAAATTCACATAATCACCAACTTATTCATCATCAATATGTTCAATGTTTTTAAAAATCATGAAAAGTTCAAGTTTCACTCAATAGTATTACATGAGATTTTTTTTCTTGGAATTTTTCTAATTTTGTTATACTAAATTGGGATAGATGGATTAAGTAGTTGATGTGTTGTTCTTTTATTGGAATCTTGATTATAATTACTTATTATTTGTCTAGTGGTATATAATGGGTTGTACCGAATGGTGTACACCCCACTCACATGGGTGTGGGATCCATGTGAAAGAAATGATATTTTATTCGATTGGGTCCCTCACCTATGTGAGTGGAGTGTACACCATTAGTTACATCTCAATGTACCACTAGCAAAATCGAATTGAGATAGATGGATTAAGTAGTTGATGTGTTGCTCTTTTATTGGAATCTTGATTATAATTACTTAATCTTATTTGTAGAAAAAAGGCACAAAGAAGGAGAAATTCCTTTGAAGGAGGAGAGAAGATAAAGAGAAGGAAAATATTCTTCTAGTTTCAAGGCTAACTCCATCTTGCAAAAATTATCAGTCAAGTCTAAATTTTCTATCTTTTATTTAATTTTGATATTTTCTGCTTTATAGCATTACGTCGAGGAGAAAATCTAGGTTCTATTTTAATTTATTCTACACGAATAATTTGGGTGTGATTAAAGGTTTGGGGCTTTTGTTGTAAAAAACCCATAAAAATTTTTTTTAAAAAAAAAAAAAAAAAAAAAAAAAACTTTTTAGCTTTATTATGTATGCTTGTGTGTGATTTGACTTGGACAAAGTAATTTATATCAATTGATGATTCTCAAATAAGAGCAAAATGTAAATCGATTCCTTTGGACACTCAGATTTTTAATTATTTATGAATCCTATTATTTTATACTTGTCTTTTGAACAATTCAAGCACGTACTCATTCTTGACTACACTTATAATTGATTAAAAATTGAGTTGTACAAGTCAATCACCTCAGAATTTTTTAAGACCTTAGAACATATTTATTAAACCAACATTCGTTTAGAACCATATTGAAAATCCTTTTAGAATAAGTTTAGGAATGATTAGATCCATTCGACACCAAAAACATCACCACTTAATTATCTTTTAACTCCTATTGTTAGCCTAAAACGTAAAAGACATTGCACTAGTTTTGACACATAGGGAAAAATTTACCTAAACTATAGTATGAAGCTGGTATTGAGTAAGTTGACCCTACTCACAAAAAAATAGAAAAATGGATAAAATAAAAAGAAAAGTAAAACACACTAAAGTGTGTTGCGCTAGTACCAAAACAACTATATAAATGCTACCTCTGTCCAGCTGAGTCCAGCTCATTGATTACAAATTGGAAGGTGACTGAGTGGTTGATGAAAACAAGTCATATCTCATAGTTATTTTGTCTTTGGGAGAATTGAAAAATAAATAGAAAAACACGAGTGATGAAAGAGTATATCAACATTATTGGGACTTAGTTTTTTATCTGGGAAAAGAGAGTTTGGAAATTAAAATAGATTATTTGATTTGAGTAACATCAGTAGATATGAGAATGTTCAACACACACACACGAACACTATACGATATGTGGAGTTTTAGAATAATTTTTGGTTCTTGTGTCTCATTAACCTGTTTAAATTTTGTGATTGTGATAGGTATTTGAGGAAACATTGAGATGCATATATCGAGTTGAGTATTTTTCTTAGAGTATAGTAAAGTATCTATTATCATTTATTTGAATACTAACAAATGCTCAAATTTGGCGGTATTTGATAAGTATTAAAGTTACACTTATCTAAGTCGCCAAAGTGTCTTTAGTTAGTAGTATTGTAAACTTGATGGTTAATTATTTATATTTTTTTATTATGTTAGGAGAAACTAGGGATCGGAGAAAATATTGATCAAGAATTATGAAATTGAATAAAATCTGTAGCTTTGAGATCAAATTCCACATTTTTATTATAATTGAAGTGATTGATTGAATTAAAGAAGACATGAGACACACAAACAAATTTTTATCAAGGACTATATTACATTATTTCAAAGACGTGAGGCCTTTGAGATAAATAATACATTAATGGGCCTTGAAACATGAAATTAGATGGGAATCAAATTCAAAGGAATTAGAATCCTTTGTGAAAGCAAACAGAAGCTGAAGATAGGAGAATAGAAGGGGGAAAAAATAGAAAACGCAGTGGAAGGACAGCAAAAAAGAAAGAAGCAGATAACGTAACAGAAGAGAGAAGACAGTTGGGAGAGCAAATTTGAAGAAATTAAATCCTTATAATCAATCCTTATCATGAAAATTTGATGGAGAAACATTCAGCTTTTAAAACATATTACCCAAATGAAAATTTAAATTTAAAAGTGTTTATTCCATTAATTTCTACAAAATTTAGGAATACGTTGCATTATGTAATAATTAGCATTGTTTGCGTCAAAGTTGACATTTAATGGTGACATACAAGATTTTGGTTAATGTTTCCAGCCAACTATTAATGTAACTATTAGAATAAATTACCATTATAGCTAGAAAAATACTTCAACGATCATTTTAAAGTTTTTAACAAACTTTAATAACCACTGATGGTACTAACCATTTCTATAACATATTTTTGAAAACCTATAAAAATAAATCTTTACAAACAAGACTAGAGAAAGTTTAAGTGACACAACAAGAAAAACATAGAAAGTTGTGGAAGTAGAATAAATTTTTGCTGAAATAATTTGTTTTAACTCAAAAGAAAGACATCGTTTCTTTGATACAAGATATCAATGAATCAAACGTAATTATAATTATTGACCTGAAAATCTGAATCCTCTTCCTATAAGTATATCAATTGCCGTCTTAAAATCTAGCTATATGTTAGCTACGTATTTGAGATATTGTTAGCTACGTATTCTTCATACGGTATGAAGAATCTTTTGATCCAAGTCAAGATTCAAGGCAGAGTCAGACTCAATTATTAGCGATCATGATTCAGGGACCACGCTTCTGCCTCAACAGCTTCTCTCAAAGCTCTCAACAACAAAAAACTTGCCCAAATAGAAACTATGCCTACACCTCATCAACCAAAAGTTCACGCATTATATGAATAATCTATACATGGACTTGGAGGACTATTATTGTTACACCTCGGCCAAATCACCTTTGCACCAATTCTCCATGCCAATGGGTAGCCCCAACAAACAATCTACTTCTAGTCCAACACTAAAAGTCCGCACACGATATAAATATTCCATACATGGACTTAGAGGATTGTTCTTACGCGTCCAGAGAGATGCCAAATCATTAACCACGTGGTAGTCCCAGAGCCTACAGAGTCCACGCCATGTCGTCCCAACTAATAGCAAAGGCGATGGAGCGCGTAAGCTGACGCTCCATTTGGTCAAATCTTCTACTAACTAGTTTGGTGGATCGCCCTGACCAACTCGAAAAGGTCAGCCTGGTGAGAGCCGCGCTACGCAGGTATACGAGGCACCCAGCCTCTCATTCACCAAAGAAGCATCTTCACGCCCCACTGGAAATCTTCTGTACCAATCTGCCAAGCGGCTGCTTGATATAAAAACTCACTTATGGTAATAATAGGAATGTGCTCTAGCATTCTCCTAGGTTCAATAATCAATCCTTTTAAGAGAAACCATCATTAAAAGACATCTTGAAAGCCTTTATTTCAGAGACTAGGGCAAGATTCAACAAGGATGAGTCACGACTGACAACATTGAGACTCATATAACCAACATGGAGGCCATTATGAAATCTGTTGAGTTACAGATTGGTCAACTAGCTATTGCAATGAATACTTAACCTAAAGGAAAGTTTCCTAGTGATACAAAGGTAAATCTAAGGGAACATTGCAATGCTATCACATTTACAAGTGGTAAGGAGATTAGAGAAAGTAAGCCTAAAGAGGCTATAGTTTCTACTCAAATTCCAGACAAGAGGAAGAAAAGTAGGTTGCAGGACAAGAAAACAAAGAAGGCTTCTAAGCCTAATTCAGTCTCATTCCTAGATAATCCACCAATCTTGAAGATACCACTGTCATATCCACAGCAATTCCTAAAGAAAAAGTTTAATGCACAGGTTGCAAAATTTCTAGAAATTTTCAAGAAAATCCATATAATTTTCTCTATTGTAGATATTTTAGCACACATGCAGAATTATGCCAAATTCTTGAAAAAAAAAAACTAATGTCAAAGAAGCTTCCTTAGAAACTAAAGGATCCAAATAGCTTTACAATTCCGTGCACAGTTGGCGATTCTAACATTAACAAAGCATTATGTGATCTAGGGCTAGCATTAATTTAATGCCTCTGTTTATACAAGAAGTTGGGTCTTGGATAAACGAAATCAACCACCATCGCTTTGTAGTTTGCTAATCGATCTCTTACATATCCTAAGGAAATTATGGAAGATGTGTTAGTTAAACTTGAGAAGTTCATCTTTCCGTTTGATTTTATGGTGTTGGATATGGAGGAAGATCAAGAAATACCATTAATTCTTAGTCAACCTTTCTTAGCAACTGGTAGAGCACTTACTAATGTACAAAGAGGACAACTAACACTTTGGGTTAATAAAGAAGAAGTCAGGTTCACTATATACCAAGTTAAGAAATTGTTGCATCAGTGGGAGAAAAATGTAAAAAGGAATTGTTTGATGACACTTTACTGTAGTATATTGTAACAAGTGCTTCAAGAATAGACATAACTGCTACAAAAAGTTATACAGGGAGAGCAGGAAATTGGTTGATTTTATCTTGGCTAGTGAAGCTTTGCCACTTGAGAGTAATGAGAACTAGAAAAAGGATCTTGTGAAGCCTGTCAACTCTTTTGAATCCAAAGAGATCTTCAGTACTAATTATCTTGTGCAAAAGTTTATATGGAGAAGAAAGCCAATTCCGAAACAAGTACTTGTCCATAAGTCCCGCTAGAAGTTGACGGTGAATAATCTTAATTCACGATGGCCACGACCATTAGCCACAACATATTTCCTTTTGGTGCTGTGAAGTTGAAGGACAAGAATAGGTTCATATTTTAAAATAATGTCCAGCAACATAAGTAATACTATGGAAAGGACGAGCTGAATATAGAAGAAGTGCCCTTGGTGACCTAACCTAAGGCATTCCGACAACTTCAAACTAACAACGTTAAATAAGTGCTTCTTGGGAGGCAACCCAAGCTCTTTTTCTTTTTAATTATTTAGATATTAGTTTACATTTTTGTTTATAATTTCTTAATCATTTTTCTCTTCTTGTAGGTCGAGGCTCAAGTTTGGGGGCAAAACTAGAACCAACATCCATCACTGCCCCCACCATGATGCCGATAGCAATGAAGCCAATTGATGTCTTCACTCAAGAAAGTCCTCATCCTCCTTTGTCTTTAATTTTACATTGGGGACAATATTTAATTTAAGTTTGAGGGGTAAAATATTAATTGTTTGATTTCATGTGTGGTTGTTATTTTTTTTTTTCCTTATAATTTCATGCCATTTGTGTATATCACTTTTAAAAAAAAAAAAAAAAAAAAATCCTTGTTATATGCTTAATGAAAAATACTACATGAAAACTTGATCCAAGGTGTCTTGAAATTGACATCTCAAGTATTTGGAGCATGGATTTTGAATCTCCACTCGTAGACTGTAATTACACTTTGGAGGCTTCCAAAAGAAAATGTCTGGATAAGAAAATCACACTCTTCCGGCAGCTAAGACTTTGTAGAAACATGTGATAAAGAAGGAACGGGACAAGGGTTTGTCTCTTGGCGAAGCAACAATTAAATCCAATATCAGTTTTTAAAAGTGTGGATTCCAATAAAGAATCATCAATTCTCACCACCACTCCAACCATGATATGTTTTCTGCCCTCACTTTCGTATCTTGATTTTAAAAAAAAAAGTTGGGTTTTCGGGACTTCGTGTAAAGATAAAATTCCCTTGATTTTCTGTAATATGAAATTGCATGCAGTGGTCACAAAAGAAGAGCTCAAAATTAAAATCTATCCAGTTCCACAAGATTTCAAAATTTTCTGAGATGCATTCCACAAGATATCGAGTTCTCAATATAAAATCTACCTATTTCATGTACAAACTAAAATCTACCCATTTAATGTTTGGTGAACGGTAAAGTACATAACTCCAGAAATTAACACTTAAACAAGAAATGAAGAAATCCACCCAAACAAAAATTAAATCCATTTTAGTACAAGTAAAAGATATCGTCGTTACCCTGTTAGATCAGCTCGCCTTTGATTTGTCTCCAATCGATCCATTGTCATTAGTCATCTAGGGATTTTGTTGAGAAAAAGATAGGAATGTGAACGAGTTGAGCTAAGTCAGCTCGTGAGCAGAAATTCGAAGCTTTGGTTCATCTCCAGTAAAACTAGTTCAAGCATTCTTTACTTGAGCCGATCCGAGAATTTTTTGTAACATGAAATTGCATATAGTAGTCACAAAAGAAGAGCTCAAAACTTAAATCTACCCTGTTCCACAAGATTAAAAAATTATTTTATACGCATTTCACAAGACACCGAGTTTATAGTATAAAATCCACCCATTTCAGGTACAAACTAAAATCTACCCATTTAATGTCCGACGAACGGCAAGTACAGAACTCCAGAAATTAACACTTAAACAACAAATGAAGAAATTCACCCAAAAAGAAATTTAAATCCATTTTCTTACAAGTAAAAAATATTGTTGTTGCCCTGTTTGATCTGCTCACCGCCGATTTGTCTCTAGTCGATCTACTCATCATCAGTTGTCGAAGATTGTCGAAGATTTTGCTGAGAGAGATACGGAGGTCAACGAGCTAAGTTGAACTGGCTCGCGAGCCTAATTTGAAGCTCGTGTTCGATTTGAGTAAAAATGGTTCAAGCTTTCTTTAGCTCGAGTCGAGTCGAGTTTGTGTTCGGTCAAAATATCAACGCTCAATCTGAGCTTTGGCTCTGGCCTTATGGAATCCAATCGAACCGAGACAGCTCGTGATTTTTTATTTTTTATTATTTTTTTTGAAAAGGCAACCGCGTGACTTCCTACTATGTATTGATGCCTGCAATACACAAGCAAATTCGCTGCTGGAGCTACAGCAACAGTAGCTACTAGCTGCCTGTAATACACAGGCAGCTACAGCAGCCAAAATATCTTTTTTTCACAAATTTGCTCACAAGCCGAAAATGGCCCATGTGGTTCGTCAAGCCACACTGGCTAGCTTGAGCTTCGGCCGAAACTCCAAAATGAAGCTCAGCTCAAGCCTCAGCTGGATTATAACGATCCGCGAATTGGGCATGATCGGACTTTTCTTGGGCTGCTCGAGCTGGTAAGTCAAATTGACATTCCTAGAGAAAGATGGTTAATGTTGCATAAATTTGGCTTCCAAAGAGAAGGTTTTCAAATATCAGATAAGGCAGGGGCTTTCCAGTAAATATCTCGTCCTTTTCAATGGACACGAGAAATTGAAATCCAATATATTGCTACAGGAGCATTATGGACATGTTGATGTACAGCCCGACATACAACAAGCAAAATCCAATATTAGTTTAGGAGAGATTGTTATGTTTTCTAGAATATTAGAAAAATTATGCTATAATCGGCATTTATGTATCCATATTTTTAATTTTGTCCTTCCTAGTTTACCTAATTGATCGTTCAATAAATGAGCATTTAATTCTCTCATTATTATAACACAAAACATAACAAATGTATTCAAAAGCTCCACCCTAATTAAAACTAAAATAAAATAAAATAAAATAACTAATTGTTGCAGGTGCCGTAAAATATTATTAAGCACGCAATCAAAAGAAAAGAGGTTAAATATTTTGTTAATTATATAATACTGTTGTAAAGTATGTGCAACGTGACTATATACATTGGGTTCATTTGATGGAGGTGATTTAAAATAAAATAGTTTCTTTTGAAGAGCAAATCATCATCATCAAAATATAATAATATTAACAAAGGCGGACGTAGAGAAATTGAGTTAGGTGGCACAATCAAACTTTGTACAAATCGATTACTTTATTTTTTATTTTTGAATGATTCGTATTTGACCCGAAAAAATGTAGATTTACATTTCAAAATTATTTTTTCATTAATATTTTGCTAATTATTTTCATCTATTTGATTTTGAATAATAATTTTATTAATATTTTGCTCATCACAAGAAAATATATATTTATGTTTTAAAAAATTGTGTATTTGATACAAACAATCAATTCAAGTAATTGAAAGTAATAGCAAATAACCAATATTCAATACTAATAATCAGTCAGATAAGCACAATTCGTTAGATATAAGTTCAATTTTATATCATCAGTTTAGACACGTGCTATATACACAAATAGAATAGGAGAAAATGCAAATTTTTAGGTTCTAATTAGTTAAAAATTTGATTGAAAAGTGAAAATTTATATTAAATGTGACAATCGTAGAGGAATTATAAATAAATTATAAAAAATTAGAAGAGTTAAGATTTTGGTAAAAGGCTTTAGGGAGAGAATAGGATAGAGCAATAAAAAAGAGAAAAAATTCAAATTTATTGAGATTGTATCTTTGTTTGGTGGGGACTAAAGTCCGATTTTTAGTAAATTTTGATAAAATTTTAGAAGCTCAAGAATCCATGAAATATGTTATTAAAATTAATTATTAACTTTGATTTAGATTTAAATTTAAATTTCAATCGATGCCAAACATGACTTTAAAAAAAAAAAAGGGAGGAGAATCTCAACAGTTGGTCCGCCCATGACTACTAAAAACACGTATCAATGATGTCCACAAGAATAAGTAGAATCAAATGTAAAAAAATAAAAATACTATATTAATAGTTTAGGAAGAATACTTTTAATTATTATTTCATTTTCTCGAACATTGTAACCCAAATTTTCATTTCGTTGGATCTCTGAAATCTCCAAGAACTTGTAAATATTTTGTGAGATGAAGATGATGAGATAAACAATATGTAAAATGCGTAAATGCACAAAAAAAAAAAAAGGAAAAAAAATGAAAACAAATTTTACAAGTGAAAAATATATCAAATTTAACGGTTTTGAGAAAGAGATAGAGAAGGGTCGAAACTACCTCGTTAATCATGATCGACGAACAACTTACCCTCCACACATTTCTATACAAAAACTTATAATAAATAATATAATTATTTTAAACATTTACCAATAAAAATTTTATTTTAGAAGCTGCTTTTTTTTTTTTTTTTTAAATTGAGCTTCCTAAGCATAGTCAAAATATCATAAGGAGGTGTCAACTGTCAAGTAAGTGCATTTTTAGAAGTGGCATTTCAAGGTAGAAAACACTATATACGAGGGGTTCTACTTCTCAAACAGGGCCACATAGGCCTTGTTTTTTCAGGAAGACATGTTGGAGTAGAATAATTCGTTGAAGAGATACATCTTGTTATTTTACTTCATTCATCATTTTTTGTCCAAAATTTTGCATTATTTTGTCTTATTTTTAGGAAAAGTATAAACTATTGTTGAGCTCCTTTTTCATATAAATCTGAATACTACAACTGAGAAGTGAGAAATGTCTCAACCAAAAAGAGATTTTTGCATAGTGTGAGAATATTTAGATTTGCGCATCATGGGTTGATATTAGAGGTGGAGTCGAGGGATAATAAAAAACTATTTGCACAGAATTAATACAAAAATAATAAATGGGTACAGTCCTGGAGCTAAAGCCCACAGCTCCTCTCCATGTTCTTGTGAACATGCTTTGAAGTAGGGTTGATAACGGTTCAGTTATGGGTCGGTTCGGCCAAAATCATAATCGCACGATCAATTTTTTGACCATACTATAACCGCACCATAATCACGTAAATAGGTTCGGTTCGATTAATAACCACGAAAATAAATTATTTTTTATAGGTTCATCCATCAAATTGATATAAAACAATTTATGAAAAAATTCAATGAAAACAAAAACACAATATATTATATTCGACCACGCCTCGGACTTGGCTCAAGTCTATACTAAATCAGTACTGATTGAATTTATCCTCTTTTCGACAAAATTTGAAACAATTTCTGCATCAAATCCTGAAAAATGCGTCCCTGGAATTGGATGCAAAATGCAATCAGTTTACAGATACAACAAAAATGATTGAGATGAAATTTTTGTTCCAATAATCTTGATTAAGAAGGGAGGTCCTGTCTTTTCTTTAAAACTGAAGTCGTGTGGGAAATTTTTTGGAGGTGACGACGGCTTGGACCGTAGAGGTAGTGGAGCGTGCGTGAGCTTGTGGTTTGTGGAAAATGGGGTTTGCATTTATATACTTTCATACTAATGCTATTATTATGGGCTAATGATAAGTGAGCTGGCCTGCTAGGTCAAGTAGATGTAATGGGGAAATTTTGTTTTCGGCTAGATAGAAATATAGTGTAAAGCTCAATAATCAATTCAATTTATTTATTTATTTTTTGCTTTTTTTAGCGAGTTATCGGTTCGGTTTCGGTTCGACGGCGTAAATATCATACCCGCACCGTCACGAACCGATTCATTAAAATCAAATACCATATCCGCCCCATTGCACCGTCGATTCGATTTTTTTCGCTCTATTTGGTTCGGTTAGTCACAATTTTCGATTTTGACGGTTTAAATTGGCATTTCTACTTTGAAGAATTCCCCTCAATCATGTCACTGTTAGAGTTTGTTTGACATGGATTTTTCAAGTGACATATATTTTTTTAGAGGTTGTATAGTTAAAAAGTAAGAAAAAGTTATGAATCATATACAATATGCTATTGAAGATGCTTTTAGAGAAAAAAAATTACAAAAAAAAAAAAATATATATATATATATATATATATGTGTGTGTGTGTGTGTGTGTGTGTGGGATAGAGATTATGAAATGTGATTTTCTTGAAAATGTGTAGTTAAAAAGTTTAAAAATTGAAAAATATGGAAAATAATTTTAAAGAATGTATATTGAAAATAAATATCAAAAAAAGTAATTTTCAAAAAATCACACAAGATGAAGCCTGTTTGACAACTGTTTTGGCAGAAAAATGATTTTTAAATAGTAATTTTAAGAGAATGTGTGATTAAAATAGACAAAGTTTTAGTGTATATGTATAATATTTTATTGCGTAAATATGTTGAAAATGATCACGTAACAATCTATAAAATAAATTAAAGAAAGTCAAACAAGCAAGAAATATCCGCGGTGAAAGAAACTTGTTTTGCCCCATTTAAAATTTAAAATTGTTTGTTAGAGTACCATTCTACTCCTCATATTCACACAATAAAATATTATACACACAAATTTATAAAATTTCTTTATTTTTTAACAACATATTTTTCAAAAAAATACTATTCATAACTTTTTAATTTCTCAAATGATGGGTGACAAACAGAGTCTAAATTCCTAGAGAAGTTTATCGGATGGTTGGTTACGATACTAATAAATTTTTAGACCCTAGAGAAGTTTATAGGATGGTTGATTATGATACTAAAAAAATTATATTTTCCTCAAACCTAATTTTTCTTACACAATCTTTTGATAAAATAATTTTACACGTAAATAATTATATCTATTTTAACCCTACAGCCTATAAATTAATCACTATTCACAAAATTAATTTCAAAACATCAACGTCGAAGTATTCTTCAAGGTCGTTTGGATGAACAATGGATTCCCCCAATTTGTAATCTTTATCTCGAAGAAACGAATCCTAACGTGTTGAGTAGACATTGAAAGACACGCTTGAGTCAACCATCACAAATGGCACATATAAATTGCCTCTGATGGGTCGGTGAACACAGTGCAGATTTTCAGAACGTCCAAACGCGCACGAATTTTGATTCAATCACCTCTTCCACACGCAGACGCAGACAGAAATGGACCTAAGAGAATCCATCAAGAACCAAACACAAGCATCACTTCAGCTTGCACATTACTTGGTTTCGACTGAGGCCAAGGATAAGAATTTGGTGTTCTCGCCGCTCTCGATTCACGTGGTGTTGGGTCTGATCGCGGCCGGATCCAAAGATCAAACCCTTAATCAGTTGCTTAATTTCCTCAAATCGAAGTCCACTGATGAACTCAACTCACTCTCCTCTCAGCTTGTAAATCTCATTTTCGCTGACGGTGGCCCCCTTGGTGGGCCTTGCTTGTCATTCGCTAATGGGGGTTGGATAGATCAGAGTCTCAGCTTGAAGCCCAGTTTTAAAGAAATTGTTGATAATATTTACAAGGCTGCTTCTAATCCTGTTGATTTTCAAACTAAGGTTAGTTTAATTTCTATTTTCAATTATAGAACTCATTAATCTGTTTATCGTTGATCAAGGTTTGATTGTTTCCTTATAACCTTTTTTGCTTATTATTGGTGTCTATAGGTGGTTTGTGTGCTGTCAAATTTCTTTTTTTTTTTTTTTAATCAATTGATACTTTATTGTGTATGTTTCTGAAATTCAATTTGATGGCTTTGACACAATTAATATGATTACATTTGGGAAAAATAGGTGATGAAATTTTCAAAACATATTTCAAAAATTATTACAATTGGTCCATTTCATCCATGTTTATTCGTTTGGTTAATGGAAAAGCTGTTTCTTCCAACTGATTGTTGAACTTATTGCAATTGGTCGATTTATCCGTGCTTTTGTAAATTTTGTTAGGGGAAAGCTGGAGTTGATGTCCAGTATTACCAATGAAAAATGAATTTAGTTCAATTAGTTAAACTACTTTTGCTCGTTTCTATAAATTGTTTGTGAACACTCTGTTTATTTACACATTTTGAGGAACCGCTCATTTCTATCCATTTATAATTTGAACTGTTTAAAAACACTCCCAAACATGTTACTATGTAAATAAACACAAGCAAGTTTAGCTGGAGGAATTTGAGCTTGAATTAAATATAGATTTTGGATTTCCATTAACAAACTTGTTTGGTCCGAGTCAGTATATCTCAAAGAACGATTTGTTTATTGTATGAATTTTCCAAGTTTCAATGGAATTGAGTTTGACCTTGGCTATTCAATAAATCTTGGTTATTAAGTTGCGATTAACTTGAACTTGATTTCATTTATTTAACAGCATATTGGAATGTCATAAGTATGAAAAAACAACTGAAAGGTTTTGTCCTTCACCATAGACCCAATTGGAAGGCTGCTTCATGTCAAAATTGTACTATAGGATCTCGTAAGGTTTGACCCAGGTTAAATCATTGAAGATTATATCTCTCATTTTTTAAAAATTTTCACTTTTTTCTGTTTCTAACTGAAAACTTGACCTTTGTACGTTCAAAAGTTGCTAAACTAAGCCCAAGCAAGCCGAAGGCATTTTCTCCTAATTACTTAGATTTCATCTTCCCAAATACCAAAATAGAATGACATGTAATTTTAAACTTTAAAACACTTGCCATACACCAGTGGTTGTAAATCCATGTGGTGCTTCACATTGTAAGAAAATTTGCATTATTTTTATCCTCCTTTTTTTTTTTTTTTAAAATTGTAAATTCTGTAATTGTTTACAGAATTGTGATAGTTTGATATTATGAAAATATCAAATGGATAACATCCGATTTATTCTTGTCTTCATGTTAGTATTGGTCACCAAGAAATCCCTGTCGAATGGATGAAAAATGCTTCTAGCTCCCTGACTCCAAATTTATTGGGGACGGCTTTGCTTTTGCTTTTGTTTTTTGGTGGTGGTTATGTTCATAAGCATGTAACCAACTTCTGTTTCAAGTATATCTGTAAATGGTACTCATGGCCCATGACATTTAGAATAAACCTTACAAAGAAATAGTTTCTATTGTAATGTCAACGAATTCATGCTGTAAACAATTATTTATCTGCTTGTACACCTTGAGTTGTAGGAGAAAGAGGAACTGGCTGGGTGAAATCATTCATGTTGTAGAACTTCTACTTCTGCAAGTAAATTTCTTTAACAATGTATTAATTGTTATGTTCTTTATTCTTGATATTTCTGAAGGCTGTTGAGGTAATCGGTGAAGTCAATCAATGGGCTGAAAAGGAAACAAGTGGCCTTGTCGAAGAAATTCTTCCACCTGGCTCAGTCGATGCTTCCACGAGGCTCATCTTTGCAAATGCAGTGTATTTCAAAGGAGCTTGGAGTGAGAAGTTTGATGCATCAATTACAAAGGACCATGACTTTTTCCTCCTAGATGGGAGCTCAGTACAAGTACCCTTCATGAGTAGCAAGAAGAAGCAATATATACGTTCCTTTGATGGTTTCAAAATTTTGAGCCTTCCGTATAAGCAAGGTGAAGATAAGCGCAAGTTCTCTATGAACTTCCTTCTTCCAGACACCAAAGATGGATTGCTGGCTTTGGTAGAGAAAGTCAGTTCGGAATCAGGATTCTTGGAGCATCACCTCCCATATCAAAAGGTCGAAGTTGGTGAATTCCGTATCCCAAAATTCAAATTGTCATTTGGGTTTGAAGCCTCGGAAGTTCTGAAGGGACTGTGAGTCGTGTTGCCTTTTTCTGGTGGTGGTCTCACAGAGATGGTGGACTCACAAGTTGGTCAGAACCTTTATGTTTCTAGCATTTTCCACAAGTCATTTATTGAGGTAAATGAAGAAGGCACGGAAGCTGCTGCTGCTTCTGCTGGTCTTGTTAAACTGAGGGGTTTATTAGTCGAGGATGAGTTCGATTTTGTTGCCGATCATCCATTTTTGTTCATCATCAGGGAAGATATGACTGGGGTAGTGCTATTCATTGGGAACGTTCTTAATCCTCTTCTTGGCTGATCAAATGTACTGAACTAGACTATTACGTATACATAAGAGTCTCATACAATCTATCGAGGTATGTATTTTTCTAATTCCTATAGCTTCAATTAGCTGTGCTTTATGATACTGTATTTGTTGCCTGTCATCCAGTTTCTCTTCTTGTTGTAAAGGTGGTTCCATCCACACACTTGACTGCTATGTGCTTTCTAATATCTTTATATGACCATTTTTTGAGGCTGGTCAACATGTTTCTTTTCTTAATTTCAGTTCAACTTGAAACTGGAATATTGATTGCTAGAATACCATTTACATTGTTGTAAAGTCTTCACTTAGCTTGAGCCCCATTTTTTGGAAAATAATGCATTTTGAATAGTAGATTGATGGAGAATATATGGTTAAAAAGTAAAAAAAAAAATTTTGAATTTACGTGTAATATTATTTTATTGAAGGATGTGTGGTTGAAAATGAGTTTTGAAAAACTGAATTTTTGAAAGAATGAGACTCAAACAGAGGTTTGATAACATTTTAACGTCTGTTGAGAAATTCAATAAAACAACATTTAATGTAACAGAGTATACCGTCTGTTGGTTGTATTATTTCTACTTGATTCTATGTTGATTTGTGATTATGAACTACATCTATTCTATACGATTATGGTTAGTTTGGGTCTCCTCAAGGGAAATGGGAGGTCACACTTCACTTAAAATGACTTATTCTTAATCTAGGATAGTAAATGATCAGTGGGTCTCCTCAAGGGAAATGGGAGGTCACACTTCACTTAAAATGACTTATTCTTAATCTAGGATAGTAAATGATCAGTTGATACCTAGATGGCTCATGGTGTGTGGTCATCGATCTGCTATAACACATTGAACTACTTTTGGTCCATTTTTAGATGGTAACTGTTGTATATCTACCCACTTCAACTACTAGTAGTGATGGTGTTCATTACTTGGTTAGAAATAAACGCCTATATCAATGGCGGATCCAGCCTTGAGTTTGGACACGGGTTACAATACAAATATACATCGATTTATGTTTCAATAAAATAATAATAATAATAATAATAATAATAATAATAATAATAATAATAATAAAATACAGTAGACATTTTCAGGGGCGAACACGGGCTATAGCATAGTGGAGCTCATGCTTGGATCCGCCCCTGCCTATATACGCGTAAGCTAGAGATCTTAGCCCTCGACCTCAGCATGACAAGTAAAATTCGATATATAACTCTGCCGAAACAGCCGGTTCCTCTAGTCAAATGGAGGATTTTGCATTTTTCAATGGGTAAATTATATCCACCATTACTTTTTATAATGGGAAGAATACATAATTAGATAGATTTTAAGTTACAATTTCAATTTTGACGAACTTGAGATTTTTATTTTTTTATTTTCCAAAACCCGGGTCATAAATATTAAATTTAGTACATTAATTAAATATATAATTAATAAATTAAGATCGCAATATCATACAGTTTATGATCACAGTTGCGTATTAGTCACAGTTACAAAACGTTACACTTAAAATCACAAATTTTATAGGTTATAACTTTTTATCGATCACAAATTATGAAATTAATTCTTCGCGTATTATTTTTCGTAGAATTGCTCTGCTGGCAATGGTGTGCAGGAGAACATTCTACCCACTACTAATGTGGCAACTTTTGTTTTCCCCTACACTTGCCCAATTTTTTAACTTTTTACCGACCCCCAACCTTTTTACCCCACCCCACACCTACCCCTCACCATCCTTATCACTCATTCTTCATATATAAAGGTTTTTTTTTTCCCTTGTTTTCATCTCAATTTTTGAGGTCATTATGGAATGTCAAATGAAATCGAAATATCACATTTTAAATATTATTTTGAAGTGCTCACGGTCTAATTCTTTGCATCGTTAACGGCGCGTAAAACTGTCAATCGTAGCGAAAGTTATGATGTCTTAAAATATGTCATTCCAAACTAGTATTTAGAGAATTTCGATAATATGCTAATTTTAAAAATTTGCTTTAGTTTAAAGAATTATATCGTAGACATATCGAATGATCCAAAATTTGAATATCAAAAATAATTAAATGATCGTGTCAAAAAGAGATGCATAACTCATTTTTTCCTTTAAAATTTTTCAATTATTTCATTAACGTTTATTATTTTTGCTCAACAAATATATTAATATAATTTACATCATTTTATTAGGATAATTTTACATGACACATGACGTCAAAAATTTTCAAATAATTTAATTATTTTCAATGTACAACCTATATCTGTTTGGATCAAGATGACAAGCAATTTATGAATTCAGTTAGTATACGATCGCCAACAAATTTTTAAAGTTAGTATATTATCGAAATTCTTGAAATACTAATTTTGAATGACCTATTTTGACGCATTGTAACTTTTGCTGTGGTCGGTCATTTCATGCGCTGTTAATGATGCGAGAAGCCAAGCTATGAGCACTTCAAAATGATATTAAAATTCTAATATTTTAACTTTGTTTGACATTTTGACCCTGAAAATTGAGAAAAAAAACAAGAAAAAACATTTATATATAAAGTGTGGGTGTTGGTGGGTAAATAGTTAAAAGGGTGAGATGGGTGTAGAGGGATATTGTTAGAATGTACCTCAATTTTGATTTTTCATATGGTCTATCATGGAGAATTGTATTTGTTAAGAGTGAAATTTCTTTAGCAAGGTCTGATATTTGTCCAGATATTTGTCCACTTGGCTTCATATCCCTAGTAAATTTCCATTTTTAAGGAGTAATACTCTTTGTAAGTAGTACTTATCCATCAACCATCCATGCAACAGTGGATTATTGTAACATTCTTCAATAAATTAAATGTATGCTAAGTTTATGACAGTACTTATTACCAATATTTGATGTAACAATGGGATCACTATCACATTCTTCAATAAATTAAACCGAACTCAATTCATAGGAGAATGAGATAGATATCTCACTGTCATACAAATTGTTGTTTTTAGTACAATGCTTACAAATATCCTTACTCTAAAATTATAGGAAAATGTGGCAGTAACAATACCTCTACATAGAATGCTAATTGCTAATAGGTAAGAATAGATTGTTGTTTGCAGTGCATTGCTTACAAATATCATTATTCCACATTTCACACACACACGTATACGTGCACACACATGGACATGTGCAACTGCACATCATAATAAAGAGCCTATTACTATTGCAAATAATGACAGCTTACCTGATAATCCATTTAGGAAAAAAAAGAAAGAAATTCCTCCTATTATATAATACAGAATTTTACATCTCCAATGTTCCCTGGAGTATTTGAATATTTGGTAGCCACGAAATACTACAAATGATCTTTACTCTAAAAGAGAGAGGGAGGAAAGATAAGAAGTGAAATGTGAACTTGACCATCCCCAATCGTCATAATCTTTTGTTTGCTTCAGCATAACATTGGCTTCACTTAACAAATATAGGTTCTACGATTGCTCTTAAAAAATGTGTCACCAAATGATGGTTTGAATTGGCGTCTTTCTCTAACTCTTGTAATAACGGATATTGTGTACAAGTCAAATTTGGTGTAAACAACACGTCATCAACTGATGTGGATCGGAGCTGGCAACAAAATATATGCAAAGCAGGCATATAGGTGGTCAGCCCACAAGCTTACAACGACTAACCCAATTCATAACTTTCTCAACCTGGTAGATGACTGAGCTATGAGTCTCCAATCAAATCGAGTCTCGAAATTGTATTGGGAACGGACGACCAGATGAAAATCTGTAAAATAATATCATCACCCCATCAAAGTCAGAAATTTAATGTTTATAGAAAAATTAAATCTACCTGCACCATAAGAAGAGTTTTGAAGATATTAATAAATTAATGTTTTTCTCTCTTAACATTTTTAACTTAAATGATTTCACAAAAGGAAGGACCTTTAAAATTTAACAAGATATGAAGCTGCTTGTAAAATATTGAATATTTATCGAACTAGTTCTTCGCATGTGAGATGCACGTAGTGCATTGTAATAGAGAATTTCATAGATGAAATTACCAAATTCTTATTGTAGTCTGCCATTTTTTGCTCATGGTCTACAAGCACTCAACCCCCTCTTCCTCCACCCCTTTCCTCTAAATACGTCTTGTGTACCAATAGGCAATAATGAAAAACAAGGCATACGTTTCCTCTCTTTTTTTGCCCCAAGTTAATGGCAAAGAGACGCTTGTTCCCTCACTGAAAGGAAGAACAAACACATTAGCAACTTTAAAAAATAAAAATAAAAAAATAAAAAAAGGAGTATTATTGATAATTACTTTCAATTAATTTCAGTAAAATTCACCTGAAGCCAAATTTTACACAATAATTCTTCATGAAATCTACCAATCCAATTAACTCACTTTCAAGTCGAACATTTTACAAAACCTGAAGCCATAAATGCAAATAATGAAGGAAGATTGATTGTTGGTTCTCACCTTGAATCCAAAATCCAGTTTTCTGTGATAGTGCTTACTCATAGTCTTCCCCCTAAATTAATTAAAACAAAATAAAAAGTCAACATAGTAGCTAAGTTTCAAGTACAAAAAAGTTGTATAGCTTAATTTCAACTAACGTCTCCACTGTTCTCATCGTCCTCATCACCATTAACCTCAGACTTTGCCTTGTCGAATTCAACAGCCCCTCTAGCCTATAAAAACAGTTTGGCACAAGTCGTTTCAGTATCACAATTCAAACTAAACTGTGTATAACACCGTGCTTCTCATAGATGGATTACCAAATTATTGTTGTAGTCTGCCAAGCAGCATAAAAAAGATAATATATAAGAACAATAGACAGAAATGATAGAGACCAAAAATGCAAATGGGCATACATGAAAAGAAAGCACTTGGAGGTCTCTTTGGCTTGTTTGGATCATACGCTTTCTTTTCCTTCTTGGCCTTCCTTACAGCAAGCCTAATATTACCATTGCAAAATTTATCACAGATAACTATAGTATCAAACAAAATGTGATAAACAAAAAAGAAATAGAAATGCACGCAAAAAATAGCAAAACCCACAGAAAAGTTCGCACTACATTAGGCTAAATGTCA
Source organism: Olea europaea var. sylvestris (assembly GCF_002742605.1). Classification (NCBI taxonomy): domain Eukaryota; kingdom Viridiplantae; phylum Streptophyta; class Magnoliopsida; order Lamiales; family Oleaceae; genus Olea; species Olea europaea. The sequence goes on along the minus strand of NC_036254.1, from coordinate 10,238,609 downwards.
AATTAATTTCAAGTATTTTCATCGGTGAAAAATCAATAAAAACCACTGCACTTAATCTGATGAAGAAATGGTGATTTAATGGAAAAAAACAAAACCCCAAACCTTAATGAGGATCATACCTTTGTTATCACAGACAATGCTACATTGAGTGCAGTGAACCACTTCATATGACGAAGGATGAAGAGGGAGCTGTCTTTAGATTAAGTTTTGATTGAAGGGAGACCTCTATCAAGTGCCAATTGAACATGTCTACCTGTTGGCTCATATGCTGTCACAGATCAGCTTAAGCGATAGAAGACGAGCATTAAAGCTACCAGACCCACAACTAATATCAAGTACAGTGTGCAATAGCAATTGAGAAGAAGAAAATCTTCATATAAAAGACAGATCTATTGTGATGTAACTTCCATCAAAAAGGAAGAGGAAACATATTTGTTGTTTCAAGAGTAAAATAAATTTAATTATGTTGATGCTGTTAATAAAAAATATTTGGCTCAAAATACTTAATAGAGTTGAAGTCGACCAAAACTAAAAGCAAGAAATGAAGCTATACATAGCAAGTTAAAACTTACGACAATCCTATCATTTCAGCAACCAGGTGAGAGTAATCTTTAACGCCATCAATCATCATTCCATCGTTTGAGCGGAAAGAAATTCGATTTTCTTCTAGCAACATTAGCCTATAAAATGTACAACAATAAACCATTACGAAAGCAGATGTGAAAAGCTACACTAGTTACCTAACAACACAAGGTGAATATATGTTTTAAGTGAAATCTGCTTCCACACACGGAATGCCATCTATCAATATGAATAACAGATCCAAACGCGCAAGGATGATATACTTTCCACACTCACACAACCTTTTTTTTTCCGGACACCTTAAATAAAATGGACTCAAGCAACAAAACCTATTTTCCTGAAATTCCTCGTATGATCTTCCAACTACATTATCAACACAATCCAATTATCATCTAAATACTTCTACAAGAATTCCGTAAAGATATATGACAAAGAAGGGGAAACTAAGAGATGATAAATATTCATCTTTTGATAAAATAAATTCAAGTATACTTTGCAACCCAGCAGAGCAAATTCAACTTCCAAATAGCATTTGCAACATGGAATTCGTTTTAAATTTAACTTGATGGCTCATCAATACATAATATCAATTTCAAAATATCAACAAAAATTCAAATAATTGGACATATTTCACATTTTTACAGTTGAACTCTGTGAAAATACAATTTGACAAAAAAGATATCCCCAAGAAATTGCCAAATTGAAGTCAGTACATACCATATAAAAAAAGAATAGAACCAATTAATGAAACACATGCTGAAATCCCCAAACAGTAAAAGACAGAAGAACTTATTAACTAATCAACCCAAAACTAATGAAAAGAATTTTGACATCAGCAATTAGTTTACTATAAAAACACATCTTATAATCAGCAATTTGGGTCCACAATGATTATAAACCCGAGTCAGGATTTCAACTCAAATGATTAATACAAAATCACAGGCAAATATGAAATAACCACACAAACTCACACAGATACTGCAATAATTCATCAGCTGAAGGAAACTGAATTAATTCAAAAAATTAAAGTTGTACCGAGTTCAAGTTGGAGTGAGCTGAAAAACAGCATAGCTAAAAAATGTAACATCTTATCGTCCTCGACTCAAATGATTCTTCTTGACAGGCAATATGCTCACAGCAACATTCTGGGCACATATATTCCAGATTAGGATTAAAAAAAAAAAAAAAAACCTACTTGATCAACTAAATTAAGAAACAGAATACTGAATAATTGAATTTAACAAATTAGTACATCAATTTATTATGTTATAGAAGGTCTAGGATAATTCAATATTATCAATAATTTTTTAAAATATTTACCAAAAAAAAATTAATAAATACGAAAGTGAAAATTCAAAGAAGCCAAAATTTATAACCAGTGAAGAAGTCCCATACAAAGGAATAGAATCCATAAGAATTAGAATGAATTAATAACATTAAAAAAATGCATACCAAGAAGATGTATAACTGCAAACTTAAAATGATTGAACTTTCCAAATTGAAATAAAGTTTTCGATTAAAAAGCGTTCACATAAAAAATTAATCGGTTTCTTAATTTAATTGCATGAAATTGTGAAGCAATGATTCAAATCTTCAGATTGGATTAAAACATCCAATTCATACGGATGAATGTAATCCTGTAACTTTAAATCATCCCAAAACCCTGGACATAACAAAGAACGTCAAAATAGACCCCAAATTAAAACGAAATTGAATAAAAATGAAAAAGAAAATTTATAAAATAGCAATCGTAAAACATGGTACCTCATACCTTAAACCACACCAAAATCACACGAGAAAGGATTGTCGGCCAGTCAAGAAAATTTTCAGAGACTAAACAGATTTCTTGACCTTTATAGAAGGCAACCCCCAAAAGGAAAAGTTCAATCAAAGAATTAATCAGAAAACATTACTAAAATCATGAAAAAAATAAAAAAATAAATAATAATAATAATAATAATAATAATAATAATAATAAAAAAGCAAGAAAATGTTTACTCCTGAACATAGCTTCAGTCACAAATCCTGCCATATAATTTCACTGAGGAATTTATACAAACACTTAAAACGCAAAAGAATCGAACAAAAAACTTACTTGAAGGTCTAATGAAGAGACACATTCATTCCATCTTGTGTTCTTACAAGTAATCAGAAAATGCCTACACCAAAACGATGTCATTTTTATTAGTTCCATTCAAATGGCGTAGGAACCTCCAATCTACAAGAAAAGTTTGAAAACGCATGCCACATAAAAACCTAAAAATGCATAAACATGCAGTAAGTCAAATCAATGCATTTCCAGTTTGCTAAAGCAGATCGAAGCAAAATATTAATAATTTAACCACATTCGACTAACAATTATCACTCCGATTTTATCTATTTGATAGAATTTTACTGTTAGTACAAAAAGAGGCTAATTTTAGCGCCATAGCCAATCAATTACTTGATTGTTGGTACATCGGCTCTGATATTGATTTATGCTGCAGAGCAGAAGCACAAATATAAGATACAGAGTGGCATGAACACTTGAATAGCTATTGCAGAAAGGGAGATCCACTATTTGCTGCAGAAAATTCACATTCTGATTTGAAAACAAAATTAACAGAAATGTCGAAAAGTATTTTGCATGAAATGATGTTGGATTCATAGGTATCAAATTAAATATGTTACCTCGTGGAATTGAATTCATGGACATGGATAATAGATGGATCGAGAATCAATTTGGACGTCTGGAATGTCAGCAATGATGGGCCAGTAGTCTCCTTTGTTCTTCAAACACCGTTTCTCAAGAAGTGGGCAACCTCGAATGTGAAGGCTCAAAAGCTTTTCAAGGTAATCTCCCATAGGCAACGCCTCAAGCTTTGGGCAACGATAGATGTTTAACTCTTGAAGAATGGTGAGGCTTTGGAAGCCCTTTGATAGTGTTTCGAGATTCGGCAGGTCATCCAACGACAAAATTGTTAGAGATGGAGGAAGCACACAGTGTTCTTCGTCAGCATTGTTAGTGAAGGAAACCAGCTCAGGACATCCACCAAATGTAAAGTGATTAAGAGAGGTGAGTTTGTGTAGGCCCCACTCCCCCGGGGGCTTTAGTTTTCCGCAATTTCTGATTTGAAGGCTAGACAGATTTGGAGGAATATTCTCTTGGGGAAAGAGTTCCATTAATGAAGCACAAGAAGATACATCCAGGGACGAAAGTAGATCCATCCGATCAGGTAAGGACTTGAGATGTTGACACTTACTTATCCACAGTGACGAAAGGGACGAAAGTAGATCCATCCGATCAGGTAAGGACTTGAGATGTTGACACTCTCTTATCCACAGTCGTTTTAAATTTGGTGTGGGCAAGCCTCCATTGGGAAACAATTCTAGACCATCACAAGACTTTATGCGTAGGTCAGTGAGACTTTGGTAATTGGAGCCCGAGCCTAGTAAATTTGCCAAATTCAAATTCACATGAGTAATATTTAGATAATCAAGCGAGGGGCTGCAATCCTGTAATTTCATCATCGTCCTTAATAATGGACAATTTTCAATAGACAAATTCTCAAGACAAGATATTTTATTAGGCAACAACTTCAGAGCTTCACAATTTCTTATATAAAGTCTCCTAAGATCGGGAAGAACATCAATCTCTTGAAGGGAAAATAGCTTAGGACAACTGCCAATATCCACGTGTTGTAGGTCGACTAGGTTTCGTGCAGTACTATCACCTGGCCATAGAGTCTCAAGGTTGTGGCATTCACCAACTGTAACACTTTTAAGTGTAAAAGGAAACTGTTCAAATGCTTTGATAATTGAAGTTAATCCAACAATTCTAGACAACTGTATGCTGGTTAAAGATTTCAAATTCTGCATATGATTTAGCACCACCTCATTACACCCAGAAGCATTTATGTCACGTAGGGATGGCAGTAAAAGATTTGGAAGACTGACCAATTTTGAACAATCAGTTATAATCAATGAGCATAGCTTAGGAAGTTGGATAACACCTCCTATTCCAACCCATTCCTCCCAGTTAGACATGCCACTAAAAGTCAGATTAATGAGTGATGGAAAAGGTAATTCTCCATGGCCTCTATTTCCATAAAATTCAGGTCCAATCACTTTTACTTGATCAATGCCTCGAATGCTTAAGTCTCTTAGCAAGGGTAGTTGCCCTAAAGGTGGCAAAGTCGTGCAATTTTTACAATTTTTGAAGCTTATCCTTGCTAACTTAAGGAATGCTGAATCTTCAATCCAATTAGAGAAATTCTCACCCCCGTAATACTTGATTTCAAGTGTTGATAAGTTCTTATGGGGCTTTAATGCATTAAGCACATTCAATTCTAAAATTTTATTACGAGGATCATCAAAGCCTGCGCTCCATTTCAAACTTATTCTGTTGAGGCTTGGCTTATCCATTAGCCTTGCTTCCGTTGCTTCTTTAACATTCACAACATTTTGCAATTCCTCAATAGAAATATTACCTTGTAGAAATGATAGATTGCCCAACTCCTTTAAACTCATTCCATTATTTTTACTTGCAGTCATCTTAGTTAACGTTCGCAAACTTGTTAGTTGAGCAATTCCCTGAGGCATCTCATGTAAATTGCAAGTATGAGAAATGTCCAGATACCGAAGTTTAACAAGATTTTCCATGCTTGTGGGTAATTTGGTAAGTCTACTACAACCACTTAGAATCAACACTTGTAAATTGATAAGAGTGCACACAGATTTAGGCAACCACCTCAGTCTTGTTCCAGCTAGGCCCAGGTATCGTAAATGTCTTAAATCACCAATAGAATCTGGCAACTCATAAATGGCATAACCATTCAAGGATAGCACTCTTAAGCAGTATGAATTTGCGAATAGGTGAAGCAAAATTCTTTGGGATAAGTAATTAAATGGCGTCTCAACAGGTAGTGGCAAAAAGGTTCTCAACTTTTGAACTTTGTCAAGAAAGTTAAATCTAGGATAAGTTTCATACATCCTGCCCTTGAATGACAAGTGACGGACCTTTACAGAAATCTCCTGCAGTTCATCATCCATCCTCAAACATTTATCACCAGCAACAGACATAGCTAGATCGTTAAAGAGGTCGTGCATCACAAAGCGTGAAGCATAGGCACTTGATTGTTGGAAGAATGATCTAGCCAATAGTTCATCAAAATATTGACTACCTACATCTTCAATTAACTTATCTTTCTTTGTTTCCTGCAGAAGACCTTCAGCCATCCAAAAGTACACTAGTTGTAACTTGTCAAATTCATAGTCCTTGGGAAAGAGAGCACAGTAAGCAAAGCATCTTTTCAATTCCGGAGGAAGATGGTGATAACTCAGTTTTAGAGCAGGAAGAATTTCACTCTTTTCTTCATTCATCCAGATCTCACTTTAAAACACCTCTTCCCAATCTTCAGGACCAACTGCCATGACGCGAAGAAGCCCCCCAAGGGCCTTTACTGCCAGGGGCAACCTCTTACATCTTTTTACCATAGACTGACCAATCTCTATTAAATCTGGATGACCGTCAAAAGTTTTAGCTCCAAATGCATGTTGAGCTAGCAATGATAAAGCATCGCCCTCTGATAACAGATCCAAATTGTATGCTGGAATTTCAGACATGATTTTGGCCACCCTTTCTTGTCGAGTGGTAATGATGATTGTGCTTCCAGGTTTTCCAGCAAGAAAAGGTTTGCTTAGGTCCTCCCAATCTCCGTAATTTTCATTCCAAATATCATCTAAAACTACTAGAAATTTCTTGTTTGAAAGGCTCTCCTTTAGTTTGTTCTGAAGCGTGTCAAAATTTTCATAATCACACTTTCCACCAGAAGAAACTGACTCAAGAATGTTTTTTGTTACTCTTACAGCATCAAATTCATCTGAAACGCAAGCCCATCCCTTAAGATCAAACTTGTCCTTCAATCTTTCATCATTATACACAAGTTGGACCAGAGTTGTTTTGCCGATACCTCCCATGCCCACAATTGGAATCACGGATATTTGACTATCATTTGATTCAACACCAAATAAGATTTTCAGTATTTCCTCCTTGTCATTCTCTCTTCCATAAACTTTCGATTTTACCACAAGCGAAGTTGTTGGCAATCTCCTATAAGACCTTCCCATTACATTTTCCACCAAATTGAGAATTTTTTTCTGTTCTTCCAGAAATTTCAACCGGCCACTAATCTCTTTTAGCTTGGAAGCAATCCCGCGATCAGACATGAAATCAGTGAAAGAAAGATTAGTACAACAAGTGGGGACGAGCCTTTTTACCTTACTGGTGCTGCCTTTATTTTCCTTTAATTTGCGCTGCAAAGCTTCAGTATTCAACTCATCCACTAAGTCTTCAAGATCATGAGCCAAATCTTCCAGATCATTTAGCCACTCTTTCACATGTTTGTCCGTTGTTTGCTTGTTTTCAGCATCAGTAAGCACAGCCTGGATCCTCATCAAAGTTGTCTTCAATTCTACCAGCTGGGCGTCGATTCCTACATGACGCAGAAATTTCAGTAGCTCACCAGAGGCCAGCTTTTCAAGCAAAACGGTGAGAATTGCACCTAGAAAAACTTCGACGATAGCCATTGTTATCTTTTTCGTAAGACAGGAAGCAAGAGCCAAGATATAAGGGGGATGAATGCAAGTGAGATTGACTGGTATTATGTATATATGAAAGTCGTCTGCTGGTGGTTGGGTTCAATTATACAACATGGTGGGGTCAATGAACACGGAGAAATTTCATTGGTTCAATTAATCAACATGGTGGGGCCAAAGAAAACGACGCAGGCAACGGTGAAACTGATCAATAACAATGGATTGTGTGGCCCAGCAAAGCTCTTCGAAAAAACTTAGCACTTTTACAAATATTCAAAATCGTGCAACCAGAATCTCAATTTATTTTGACTAATCCTTTTTGGAATAATTATTTGGAAAATATTTATTCACGCATTTATTCAAAGGAAAATGCTATTTGTATATTTTATCAACTATGCATACATTAAGGTTGACATTGTATGATGTATAAAAATATGTCATGAATTATTTGAAGTGTTGTTGAAATTAAGGGTAAAAAAGTGTGTCACCTCATAGTTTAAAAAATAAAAAAATTGAGGCCTTTTCTTCATTAAAATTATATTACACGCAATCAAAAAAATTTCCTTCCTTTTTAACCACAAATTCTCTTTCAATCTACTATTCTAAAATACATTCTTCAAAAAGAATGTGGCTCAAGCACACCCATTATGTTGATACGTCTTATATTTCAACATTGTGCTTATTAAATCCATATAATTAAACACTATGCATTGGTTTGGGATGGATTTTGCCTTGATTTTAATCCAAAATTTGACTGTTGTATTCCTGTAGATAGGTCCTTTTTTCTCGGTAATCATTATATAATTTATAACATTTTACCACAATGCCCTTTTCCAATGAAGGATAAAATAAGGGAGAAAGCTGTTTGTACAGCACCTTTTGGTGCTTTACATGTACAGCCCCCTCATATCGAGGGGCCCATGCCATTTTTTTAGTGTCACACCCCTCCCCCCCGATGATAGGAGGCTGTAAGCCGTGTTGTGTACCGAGCTATGCACACAGCACGGCTCTAAAATAAGAGTTAAAGGATGTGTTTGTCATTCAACCTAATTCAATCGAATATTGCGGCTACCTTGCACTGACACAACACTGTGTAACGGTTGCAAACTTGCTTAAAATTTGATGCAAAATCCCTCTAAGATAGGCGCTATATATACATACTGTTTTTAAATTTCTATCGCACTCTAAACCTGTTCCTATTACAATTTCAAAATTTTTGAAAAAATATTATATCCCCATTATATATAACATCAACCTTCTCCCAATTTAATAATTAATTATATAAATAAAAAATTGTAAGATATGATTACATAAACCCCTATAATATCAGTGGATCAATCACCATTGTTTTAAATTTAAGAAAATCAAGAAAGAAAGAAGGGGGGGGGGGGAGAAAGAGATAATCCCTACAGGAAACTCAAATTCTTGTTTAAATAATCCCAGCAGAAAAGATAGCTATCAATATTATTAATTCAAAAAATTAAGAGAAAAAAAAGATAATCTCAACAGAACTAAAATAATTTGTATTAAAATTTCTTGCTGATACAACTTGAATTTAAAATGCATATCCAAACAAAAATTAAGAATGTTCACATACTAAATTCATTATGCTTACAATGAAAGGCAATCCTACTTTTTCAAATTCTTTTTTCATATATTGTTATGTCTATATGCATTTGCTCTTACGATGTGTCTTTCATTGTTGTTTTGACTATAGTCAAAGAGGATATTTTATAAATATTAGAATTTTATTTAAACATAAATTTAAAAGAATATAAAAAGTTCAAAAGAATTTAATGAAAATAAATATTGGTGGATAAATTTAGACTAATATATTTTTATTTAATTTTATAATGATATTTAAGTAAATTTAATAAGGTTAAAAATATAATATAATTTTCTTTTTTGAAAGTAGATAAATATAATAATGGCGGATGTAAATAGCATCTCCTTTTTTAATTTAGAAATTAAATAAAATTGTTGGTGTTAGTGTGAAAACGATGTATTGTCAAACATGAAATAATACTCCCTTTAGAAATCAACATAGCACTATAAAAATCATAAGAGACATTAAGATTTATTGAGTAGACATTTTAAACTTTTACCAAAAGTTTATAAGGATTGAAGCGATTTTTCTAAGGTCTATAATTTAATTTTTGGTGTAATTAAAAGAAGATGTCCACACACTAGTGTAATCTTGATTTTGATGAATAGAAGGCTTGAAACTTAAATCAAATTATTGGAATCAAAATTGAAATTTCACAATTCAAAAGACTGAAATTTCGCTATTCATATCTGATTTAAGAATTAATTATCGAATTTGGGTAAATTTTAGATATTTTTTATTTATTGATTAAATTTACATGTAAACATCCAGTAACGATCTTGATTTCTTAAATTGATTTTATTTTTATTTTTCGGGTGATTCTTATTTCACATTCCAACAATAAATTCTAAAAGAAATATGATTTTTATTGCTCAAGGATTAAATTAATTAGGCATGAAAGATTGTTTCAATAAAACTAGTATTCGTTTCATTGTTGATGACAATCACAAAATTAAAATAATGAAATAGGCTGGAAATTAAAAATGCAAAGTATATTTATGTTAAGCAAGAAAATATAAAGGAAATTCCTCAAATTAAAAGATAGATTAGTATAAATTGCCAAATTGAATTGAAGTCATGTTCTATTTTCGAAATGGATTCATGAGATCTTTAGATTATTACAATGAAACATAAAGTCAAAAGAAAGATTTCCTAAATAATGTTATGTGAAAGTCCGATAATTTGTCACGCAATATTGTAATGACAGTCATTGATTATGATGTGTTAATTGTGTAGATAAGATCTATGAATAGATTCACATATGAAATGACATATTTTTTAGCACCATTTAATATCATCATCAAATAGCACAGGTTTCGAATGGTTGGAATCGTTCCATTTGTGTAAATTAATGGAGGATCATCTTGTCTGCATATAACTAAGCATCTGCATGTGAATTAATTATACGGATGATTCAAAACTAGAAAAATAAATGTGTACCTAGCCGCCAAGGCTCGAGACCACACCAGTTGGACTTAGGTAGAGGCTCGTGGTCCACGACCACCTATATACAAAAGATAAACTTTATTTATTTTAAAACTAATTTTGAAAAAAAAAATTGTTCGTAACTCGGCTTAATAAGGGCCTAATTGATCTCATATTTTTATAGATTTGTTTGGCCAAACGAAAAGCTAAAACCATTGGTCTTTCTCATGAGTCAAGAAGAAATGCTCTTTTGTTGTGTTTAAAGTTATCTATCTATAAAAATAATTTTAAGTAACGAAACTTAAAAATTTATATTTCATAAAATAAGTAAATTTATTACACAATGTAGTCCATTTATCATGTTGGGCATAGAGCAGTCCGTAGGTAAACTCTCATGGGGCACAATCAGTGGAGTTCACATGGTGGACCATATAGTTCCTACAATGTCTTGTCACATTTCAACACTGAAAAAGAATTTTTCTTAACGGTAGTCAAGAAAATGGCATAGACAAGATAGTTTTACTACACTTACACCATGGTTCACAACTAGTTTGTACTCTTTGACGTGACAAACAATTTTACATTGATTTTAACAATATTTATTCAAATTAACGATCTTGATTTTGACCTTCAAAAGTTTCAAACTACCATGGTGTACAACTAGCCTAATTCTAGGCAAAATGTGTTTTGGTAATTTTCTTTCTAATATTGGAAAATTGCGAGCACATCCTCAATCTTTAACTCCTTATG
>NC_036254.1:10217973-10227570 GCF_002742605.1 Olea europaea var. sylvestris | reverse complement strand
TATGAAACAAAAGACACACTGCTTAATGTCTAAGCTTGGACACTTAATTTCGGATCTAGATTTCTTGTTAGATTGATTAGCGAATGTGTAGCTAGAAGGTTGAGACACTAAAATCTAGGAAAAGTCATCATATTGAGATAGTTACTACAAATGGTGAAAATCCAACCAAACTTGAGTCAGAAATGAATTAGTGTTATGAAATCTACCTTAGAATTAGCACACTAAGTGAGAGATTGAATAACAAATTTTGGGGTATATATCCCATAAGATTGACTATTGAGGATCCTGATGCAAATATACTAAAGTATATGATGTTTTGATTGACTACGTACGTACATATATCGATCAAGTACTAAATTAGTGAAAACTTATTTTGATAGCATTATACATGAACATTTTATGTATTGTTAAACAGTTTCGATACTTGAGGCAAATACAATTATCTACTACAATGATTTTATCTCATTGTGTGATAATAGATAATCTTGCTTGAGACAAATACGAGGGTAAGTTTGGGGATGTTTGACAATTGTATTTTATCCACAATTTGAACTTCTAAACTGGATTATTTAATGCTAATTGATTGAATATTTATATATTATATTGTAAATTATGTTAATTGTGTGTACAACCCCAACTTGGATGTAATTGGCACGAAAGTGTTGATTTGGAACTTATTGTAGTTTATCCGGATCAATTGAAGATCAACTTGATTGAACGGGATAAATAAAAGGAAACTAAGAGAACAATTAAAAGAAATTCTATAGTTTCGGGAGCTAAATCCAACATTTGGAGCTTTGAGGAACTTAATTGCAAACTACATGAACTTTCTCGAATCAATTGAAGATTACTGTGGATGATGTGGATTGAATTACAAATTTTTAAAGATGAATGATCGATGGTGCCATAAAAAGTGACTTGGGCTTAATCAAATAAGAAGTTTATGGACCAAGTTGAACGAGACAAAAGCTTATGCCTTGCGATTGCAAGCAATGGAATATCACAAACAACATGTCTAAAGCTATAACCATGCGATTGCCTCGCACTCCGAGACAAAAATATTTTATTTGCTATTTTGACACAACTTCTATTTGGAAAGAAGGTAGGGCACGAGTTTAAACGTAATTGCTGAAGCTATACATACAATCTTCGTTTATCATTCAATGAGGAAAGCCTCAGAGAAGCCCTTGGATATATAATACATATTGTTTTTACAAGCTTTGGATAAGTTTTAGACGTACAAACATATATATACATGCATCAAATTCATACAATTGATCAGAATTTGTAAAAGATCTATACCCAAGAAGATAGATCAAGAACTATTGAAGAGATTTTAAATTCAAGATTGTTTTCTATCTTCTTTATACGCTTTAATTCAAGATGATATTGGAATAATTATTTAGGTGACAGACATTGAACTCTAAGTTATGAAATTTTGATGTTAGATTCCAAATTTTGATTCTAAAATATTTGTTTGGTTTGAATGGTTATTATGATTTCAATGTCTTTTCAATTACTTTATCAAATAATTAAACTACTTTGTGATTTGAGAAGAATATTTATTGTATAGTCTAATGCGGGATAGAGATAAATCGTTATACTCTGCATGATCTTATAGATGTTATAGTGATTAATGCATCTTTATAGATTCACATCTTTTGTAGAGATATATGTGGATCATATGTGAGGATATGATTAATTCTACTGGAGATATATTATTAAATGAAATAGGAAAGTTGATCTCTTAAAGTTTGAGTAAATATTGTCTAGTATTTGATTGATATTAAAATGAATGAATATGGAGAATTTCAAACCCTAGTGCTTGCTATCAATTGGATATTCATAAACGCTTCCCATCAATTAGTTAGATTAGTTATATGTTTTAGTTAGTTAATATAACCGAACCAGCAAATCTTGCAATTCGATTAAAGTTAAGTTTAATTAAAATTAGATCAAATACTAAGCACTCATGGGTTTGATACTTGGACTCACGACTAGTTCTACTTTAACTCAACAAGTTTTGTCATCAGTATCGGTGACAGTAGAAATTTAGTTAGTTTGTAATTAATTTATTTTTAGTTTGATTTTTCATTTTATTCTTATTTTCTTTTTTCTTTTTCCTTTTTCAGCTAGACTACCTGTTTTTCTTTGTTTCATTAATAGGTAACAATAATGCTAGATGAGAGATCTAGACATGCCTATGGGGGGATTTCTCCAACCTAAAATAAGTTAAAACGAAGAGATATGATGTATTTGCCAAAATTGATGAGGATGATTTATCATTGTGAGTAATACTAGGATTACCGTGCTTGATGACCTTTCCTTGGGTGTAGTCATATTAGATTTACCATTGGTGGTAAGTGGCTAGGTTTTTGTTACGAGTATCTTGCCAGTAAGAGTCTCCATCAGCAACCCGTTCCATAAAGCATCCCTAACTTTCTCATCTGATATGGTTTCGCAAGCTATGAGTTTAGCACTGAAACGTGCAAAATAGCTTTTTAGAGATTCATTTTCATCACATCTAATGTCATTTAGGGAGTGTTTAGAAGTGATTTTTCATCCCAAAAAATTAATTTTTTGAACGTTATTTTAGTATTTCAGCCATAAAGTTTGACTTCTTCTCTCACAAGTGGCCCCCACTTCTCTCACAGGGCCTTAGCATTGTGGCTGTTATCGTCTCGACCTGCTTACAACAAAGGCCTCATTGAATGTATGATTTAATTGTGGCCGGCTTCTGATCGAACCTAACGATGATTTGCTATACCATTTCTTTGGAGGTCCATTGTTAAATGAAAATCTTGACATTTGAGTGTGGAACTTGCCTTCTTCAACATCATCTGAGTCATGTCCTCAAATAGGTGGTACATTGGATCATCCTTTTCGCTATACTTCTCGAGCTAAATGAAATTATCCAAAATTGAAACCTCATTGATCTCTTTCGAGAACGGTTGACTTTGGTCACATAGAGGAATAGAATATGAAGAGTTGATCAAACTTTCGACTCTTCTAACTTCATGGGGATAGTGTTGATTGTGCCTTTTGTCATGAGAATTTATTTTATTCACTCAACGATTTTTCGCCTTTTATCAGTTAAATTGCTATAGGTTTTTTATTCCTAAACGTTGATGCTATTCTCACAGAAGAAACTTATTACAGGCTCTCTCGTTTTCACCCAATTCTCATTATATATTTATCTTTGGATTCTTTACTTTCGCATGTAGAAAAGCATTTTTTGTGGTCAATACTTTAAAGCTTTCTGCCATCTCTTGTGAGGTCTTTGTTGTCGACATTTTCTTCTGAGCTAAGCTGAAGAGAGATCGACTAGCAACTTCACTAGATTTTTTTCCCACTGTCTTTTTCAGATTTATGTCTCTGTTAACTAAATCATCACTGTGCTCCTCAATTTCGACTTTTAGGGCCTCCACTTCTTCTTAATTTGCCTTAGCTTGACTTATTCTTTAGTGATTTTTCTGTTTCACTTAATTAATCTGTTGTTATCTTTGGTTTGATTTTTAATGGATGGTGCAATTGTTGACCACAAAATCAAGATCAACAATTTCCTCACCTAGCCAAGATTTTCTCCTCCTAATCTCACTACACTCGATGCTCAACAAGGAGCAATGAGGAAAATGACTATTTAGGAGGAAAATATTTGAATTTGCATCCCTCTTTGCTTCTAGGCAGTACCTATTTATAGATTTATTTTTGGAATTTCGGACATTTAGATCTTTTTAGTCAATGACAAAAAGTGGCAGCCATTCAATGGTGAATTTCTAACTAATTTTATTTTGCGTTCTTGTTTTATTCACTAAGTTACTTGTTCATTGGTTTTGAAGTCATGCACAATAATGATTTCTGCCAACATGAAATGTTATGGGGACAGTTTAACCTTTTTGTCCGTGAACTCTTATGCTTACAATATTTTCTAGCCTCGTACGTTTTCAGGCTAGTATAAAAAGGTCATGACCTCATTCGCCCATCCCTTCATATTTACTTATTCAACAGTTAGATTAGTTATAAGTTTTAATTTGCTGATATAACTCATCCATCAAATATTGCTATTTGATTGAAGTGTTTAATTGAAACTAGATTAAATACTTAGTTTTTATAGAATTCATAATTTGACTCACCTCTACTTTATTTTTTTAACAATATCGTCCACTTAACAGAATTTTACCGCAACTTTGAACTTTGAATCGTCCATCTTGCATGAAAGTGTGTGATAAAATATTTTATTCTTCACTTACATCCTCTTCTTATTTACTTTTTTGTACTAAAACTTTTTACTCCCAAAGTACCCATCGAAATTTGAATAATTGTCTCTCTGTGTTGTCACCATTACAAATATAGTTCATTAGGATATACTATTAACATCAATAAATTTAATAATCCCTTCGCATTTTCATAAGATGTATTCAACAATAACAAAGAGAGATCATATCTCCAATAGCTTGGGATTAACTTTCTATAGATTTTTTATGCTGCAAAAGATGAAGAAACTTGCTATGGAGAGAAGTATCCTCTACTCTCCTTCAAAACCCTTGAAACCGATATCCATCTCTTCTTGCTTAAGAAATGAGAAAGGGCCAACATGTTTACATATATAGAATCCTATGGACCAATTCCATATTAAGCGGAGTGATAGTAGGAGCCTCCATGCGCGTTGATAAAAAAGGGACCGATCCCATTATGGGTTCAAACAATGACTAAATGGAATTATAGTTCATATAATAAATATAACATATACAAGGGTGAAATGGAGAAAACTCAGGAAGTGAAATATATAAAATCACAAACAGGTACTCAACTTACCGAACGTTTTCTCTTATATTTATTTACAGACGTTTCAATCGCTTACAGAAGAAGATTACAAATATGCAGATTTAAAGCATGCTTTTTGCTAAGCTTATAAGCACCACTTTAAAGGCGCTTGGCCAAAAATGCTCTAAACTGAACTGCACAGATTTGCTTTTTCCATGTTGACAAACAATGATGATTCAGACAACAGTCAGATTTATTTAAAGAATACCTTCATAAATATTTCTGAGAAATCTACTGAAAGAACTAAAAAAAGAAAAAAAAAATATACTCCACCGTCTGCAAGTTATTTCATACAACTTTCTTCATCTCTTGCTTCCAAAAGAAAAGAACACACTCCAATTCGTGTCTTCACGGCTTGTTTGGTAGGGCAGACTCTGCTTACAATATTACTAAAGAAGAAAAAAAGTTGACATTTTGTGGTGCCTACTCCATACCAAACATAGCCTCATAGATAAACTGTACACACTTCAATTTCCAGCTAAGTCATTATCAATTACCTCCATAGAGATCCTGATTCCTGAAGCATTGCCTATGCATTTTGAACCTCAGATTTCCCCACCCCACACCTTGAACTCCCAAAGAAAAAAAAAATGAAAAAGACAACAAAGGCCTCCCACTAATGAGATTATTCATAGGACTTCGTACCATTACAAATTGATATGCCTCAAGCTTTTCCTGCTTATAGCACGGGTTAGAATGATCTTGCCAAACTTGCAAAACTGCTGTAGTTGTATCTTATACCCAACGTTGCTGTGTTATCCTAGTGTTTAGAGGATATCTGGTCTTCAGCAGCATATCCTACTTGAAGTATGCCAAAAGGAACCACCTGCATTATCAATTTAAAATCCAGTAAGATCAGCCTGACAGTGACTGAACGGTATCGCAAGACTTAAAGAATTAATGCAGCTACTTAAAAGTACAATCAATTACTTGATCGTTGCTTGAAATATTATCTCTTGAAGTTTTAGTTCTCTTTGTGTCATGTACTCTGCTCGACTTCTCTTCTTCAAGATCTTCATCGTTAAAGTTCTGACCCATCACCTCTGTAGAGAACATGAATGAGAGTAATCATAAAAAAAGATCTGGCAAACTAAGATCTAGTTTTCATGCGGACTTTCCTCCACTAAGTTCAATGAATTGTTGGAATGCATTTTATTCAGGGATATATTGGATATTCCACTCCAGACACATTAAGTCAACTAATATTCCTATCATATAGTAAAGGATTTTGGGGGAAAGGTGCGTTTCTGAATAGACAAGACAGAGAGATGATAAAACCTAGTAATCTCCTACATTACAATGAAGAATCTATAGCGGCAGGTGGGCCTACATCTCACTTCTAAATCCATGTGTTCGTGATTTTTTATTTATTTATTTTATTTATTTATTACTATTATTATATTTTTTTATTTTTATTTATTATTATTATTATTTTTTTGTGCATTGCTCTTGGAGCAAGGGATTAAGGTTTATTCCATAGTGCATGGCCTTCAAAACCAAGGCAAAACACAGAAAACAAGGTTCTGTCATTTTACTAATAAGGTCCTTTCATGTTATGAATTGTGAACTAATCTTTCTTTCCATAAACAGTTATTGAATATGTAGTAGTGAAGAGAAAAGAATTAATTTTATTAAGAGGATGAAAAATACATTTCTTGCTGAATGCTAACGTGTCTTAGTTTGTGAATAAAATTACTACAATCGCATACTGTTCCAAAAAGGTTGCCAAAATTAAAATGGGAGCTACCTGTATTGCTGTCTATTGAATCTTGGTGGCGGATTTGAAAGTGGCGTTCAGGAAATTGATTCACTGTAGTTGTTGAAGAAGCTTTAATGTGGGAAAGTGAAGAGTTTCTGGCTGCTTGCCTGTTGGCATACCTGTAATGTTGGATCCACGGATTACCTTGGCGACCACCAGTATCCTCTGCATTGTTCACACGAGGTTCATTGCTCATGAAATCAATTTTAGACCGACAGCCATCTTGAAAAACCTTATACTGGAATAAAGGAGAGAAGAAAATATTCTCATATTGATTACATCCGATTTAATCAATTCAAATATAAATGAAACCGAGGTCGTTAGCACAAAATGAACAGACCTGGCCAGAACGAACATCAGTGCTCTTCACCTTGTGCTTGGATGATTTGGGTTTTGCTTGGAAATTTTCCAGAGCAGAACCAAATAAATCCAATGATTTGTATAACTGGTCGACAAATGACGCTTCCATAGATTTAATATACAAACTATGTTTCTCGTTTGTCCATTCTATGGGCCTTGATTCTGCTGCCTGAGATTATATTGTCCAAATGAGAATCATAAAATCTCACAGTTTAGTACACAAATGCTAAGATAGACCAATATTAGTAATACATATGGAGAACAGAAGGCACCAGAGCATGATAACAAAGGTTTCCAAACCTTAAAAGCGAGGCATGTAATTATGTCAGCTGTAATAGATTCTCAATCTACTTGTGGAAAATGTTGTCCAGAAAACTCATACCAATTAATGCTATAGAAAATAATACTCCCTCCATGCCATTTATGTAGGCTGATTTTGTTTTTCATACGAATTAAGAAATTTTATTTAATGTTATTGAAAAACAATTTTTGAAAAGAATTTTACTAGTTTACCCTTATCTAATTATTAAAAACTTTACTCCTTTCGAGGACTATGTGTGTTTTTGGATGATTCCAAGGAGTAGGTAAATAAAATCTATACAATTTTAAGATTAATAGGAAAAAATTGGTTATAACGAAGCAAATTAAATAAGGATATATTAGTAAACGAACAAAACAGATACATTCTCAATAAAGAAACAGGACTGTAATTTGGGACCATAAAATAAGGATAGCAAGCCTATAATATGGAGGTGGAGATGGTTCACTAATTGTTGTCTGAAGTCCTAGGACGCCACAAACTTACTTCACTAACTTTGAATGAGCAAAATTATTAACTGTGAGGTGGGTGGAAACGTTATAGATACCGTGATGCACGTGTAGCATCACCCTTTTCTTGCTGGTTACAAATCCATGTACTCAAGATTTGTCTTACGAAAGGCCCCAAATTCATTTTCCCAAACATAATTACTATGTATCCTGTTAATAAGTTAGCTGCATAGCTCCAGATGTTCTACTCGATAGTTCATCTTTTTTCCAGCATATGAGAGAGGGAAAAAAAAAAAAAAAAAGCTTAAATAATTGAAAGCCCAATCAAATTAGATAAACCTTTGATCCCCAACACGGACAGCCAATAGAATTCGAACAAGCCCACATTCTTAACTCAATATTCTTGATTAGATTTAAACTAAAAAAATAAAAAAATTAGAATTCTGGGTATCCTAACTTCTAAGAAACTTTCTCAATTCATACGGTGAAACAAATCATAGGTTTTCATTGAATATAGTTCTTCCCTTTGATATACTGATATTATAATCCCTTTTGTTTGAGGGTTATGGATTCATGAAATAATGAAAAAAAAAAAAAACAATTAATCATGAAAAGATAGCGAAGAGCCCATTCATGCATAAATACAGAATTAATTCAAAAGACAAGAAAATGAAATATCACCATAGTTGAGGTCTCTTCTTGCTCAACACAATTTCTTGAATCCTTATAATTTTCCAGCTCCTGAGAAAAATTTCTACCAACCCCAGATGAACCCACAAAATTTTCCATAATCTGATGCCCAAATCTTGTTGAATAATTTAACTGAAAACTAGAAAATTTAAATTCCAGAATAAATATGCTGTTTTGTTCTGGTTGGAATGGTTTGATTCCATTAATTTCCTTGAAAAAGAGCAAAAAGAAAGTCCAGCTGTCAACTTTTTTACATATGTCGAACAACCATCATATCGCCACGTCACCGCTAAGACGGTCAGATATTTTTTGAGTATGGGTTCCAAAATATCAAAGCTTAGGATCATAAAATATCTCCCTTCTTTGGAGTTATAAACCGCCATTTCAATGTAACTGTCACCAATTTTGCCTCAAACTTTAAATGTTACCAATTTTGGCCCAATCTTAAAATCAAGAACATTTGTTAGCAAAATTTATATTTTAATTTAAATTAATTAAACTTACTTTTTAAACACACGTTTCATAGAAATCATAATTTTTTTTAGTGGGAATGAGTTTTAGAATAGTAAATTTTTGGAAAATACGTGATTAAAAGTAAGAAATTTTTTTTTTAAGTTATATATATATATTGTGTGAGAATATATAATTAAAAATGAGTATGAGAAAAAATGAGTTCTGAAAGAATATTCGTCAAACAAGGACTTAATAAAAAAAAAGGCTCCGTTTGAGTAATTCAACTATAAAGATGTGTAAAGAAGTGCCTCTAGCCTGATTTTTTGAGCTTATTTTGTTAGTGAAGTTGTAGTCATCTTTAAAATAAATAGCTTATTCACAACTTGAATAACTACAATGTTATCATTTCAAGATTAGATTGTACTACTTGTACATAGAAATAATTCATAAATGATTATATAAAATGATGTGAAGGGAAAAAATTAGATGAAAAAATTATCTATATTTTAAATTGATAAATGACACAATGACATGTGGTATTATATAATATATTATATAAAGGTTGAACCCCAACTTTAAAAGTCCTCCATCGTCGCGCCTCTGGAGTGTTGCGAGAGAGGTTAATCGCGAGATATCTTTCAACAAGCCAGAGAATAAGAGCTGCTTGTACACTGGTACTCACAAAGAGTCTCAATCCATATTTCAGGATTCGAACCCTCACACATTATAAAAAGTTTGATGTA
>NC_036254.1:10208986-10209573 GCF_002742605.1 Olea europaea var. sylvestris | reverse complement strand
TGTCACTGGAGAAGAAACCACCGCATCAGGCTCCAAATTGAAGGTCCGATCGGCCTGCAACTTCATTTTCACTGTTTTTTCTTCACCACCCTCCATTTCGTTTTCCAGATCAAGAATTCGGAAAACAAAAAAATGTCCCTTTTCTTGTGCACAACAAGTAAAGAAAAAAAAAATGATGCGCCAATTATTGGAAGGTTCTCACAAATGTTGTGGCATTTTGACAGTTAGACTGCGGGAATTACGAGGCAAGTGAAGGGAAAAGTATCTGAAACCAAAAAAAGGGTGAAAAGTAACTCCTGGAAAATGAAAAAAAGTTACTATGCTATCGAGTTTTGTGTTGGGATTTCGATGAGGGATCGAGTGTTAAAGTGGGTGTTGTGTCGTGTGTATGCTTGGTCGGCAATATGAACTTGCATTGTAGATGCCAGACTGTGCAGCAGCGGAGTTTTACCTGTAATTTGATGGATTTGTTTACTAATTCTGATTAGTTTATTGTGTAGTTGAGAGAAGAATGGAGTGAGGGAAACGCAAATATGTCAAAAAAAATAGTCTGTCTTAACAAGTATGACTAAAGATTTTTGTACAAG
>NC_036254.1:10206014-10208289 GCF_002742605.1 Olea europaea var. sylvestris | reverse complement strand
AATCTAGTAATTGAAGAGAAATTTGGAATTCTTGAATATCTTCAATGAGTTCTTGATATCTCTTGAGTTTCCTTCCTATCCTTCTGCGCACTTCCTGGTATGAAATTTTCTCGATGACCTCCTTAAAATTTCACAATTGTAATCTTTCACAAATATGAATTTCCTTTCCTTTTGTGTATGAATTGATGGAATATTAGAGTGTATTATATATAAGAGAGATGTATGAAAGGTCCCCATAATTGACTTCCCATCTTTTGTATTTATAGAGGTGAAATTAGTCAAAAGTCGTGCAAGAAAGTGGTTTCCATTTAGAATTTGGAATGAAAAAGGAATTTGGGTACGATTCTAGATTTTAGCTTGGGCTATCGCCTAGGCAAGTTTCAAGCCACTGATTTTGATTTCGTAAGTCCGGCAGTCTCCAATATTTAAAGCTGGGTAGTCGCCCAATTATACATGTTTCAAACTTTACGTTTTGATCCCCGAATTCGATTCTTGATTCTTTTAAGTCATTTTCTATTGCAATTTTGGTCCTTTAACTTCTAATTGCATCCATTTGAACCTGTAAAGTCTTCAATCTTCATTTCATACTCCGAATTAACTATTGGAATGTTGCAATTCAATCTTCATATTTTGAGTTTCACATTTTTCACCAATTTTTACTCATTTCAACCAATTCCTCATTCAGTCATTGAGTTTTACCTATATAACATAAAATACAATATTTTAGGATATACTTTGTCAAGCGAACTACCAAATATCGCTATTTTAGGCTCCGAATAAATGTATAAAATGCACTTATCAAACATTCGCAAACTTAAACATTTGTTTGTCCTCAAACAAAACTATAACCTAAATAACAAGAACCAAGCGAGCATGCAGAAATATTTGGTTAGACAATCCATCTTCTTATCTCAGGATTCAAGATTATAGTGTTAATTCCATGAACATGCTTCAAAGTCACAATACCAAATCAATATCCATTCTTTCAATTCAAAATCGACGTGTGTGTGAATAATTGAGTAGACATTAATGAATTCACAAGTGTTCCAATTTTCAACCCTTAATGGTCAAATATGTCATTTCATCATTTGTAAGATTCACATACTCCAAAACTTTTTCTTTTTCACTCATTTTTAGTGTGTAATCTAAAATTGAAATTTTTTTATTACTATTCTCACCTTCTTCAGTTCAGGAAAATGTCACATGTTTCAAGTCAACACATTAATGAACAAGGATTCTCCAATTATTTGATTATTTCGACTGCCAAGACTTAACTAAGCTAATAATCCTTCATTGAAAGTCGGCTTCTCTCAAACAAGTGTTGGGCTTAACTAAGGCGTTCAGTGCTTCTGTGTTTTTTTTCATACACTTGCTTTTTCTATTTTCAAAGGTATTTCTTTTCAAGCATTCTCTCCTTTAAACTTTTTAGATGACCTATGTTGTAGGCTTTAGGCTGATGACTTCAAAGTTAGATGATTTTAGGGCACCAGGTTTCATAGACCCTTATAAGCTTAATAATTCAAGTAAAAAAGGTTTCGAAGAGAACTTTTTTTTTGTGCGACCTACTTTCTAATTGCTTTCTAAATGATTCTTATAGCGAGCTTCATATCAATGACTCTCAACTAAGATGATTTTAGAGCATCGAGTTTTAAGATACTCTTGCAAGCTTAATTTCTAAAGTCATAAAGGCTTCAAAGAGAAGTTTTTTTTTTATAAATTATATGTCGTGATTAGTGCAATACCCCTTATCACACACCTAGTTAAGTTAATCAACCTCTAACTTAAGACTTTTATCCAATTTAATTCTGCTTGTCTAAGACAATCCACACCCAACTTTTTCATACAAAGAATCCACATTCACATCCGCATCTTCCCACAACAGTAAGATCACCCCCAAACTATGCTAAATTTGGTCGAATGATAAATAATTAATATGGTCTAAGTAAATCATATATGTCCAACTAAATCAACCTATCAAACGCATAAATTAACTCATTTCATCACAATGTTAAACTCAATTCTAGTGTAAACATAATATCAAGTTTTGCAAGATTAAGCTTTAATCAGTCCTAGATGCATCCTCTCCATAATTTATAAATCAATACTAAATCTTGAATTTAATCATTATTATCAGACATACTGTCTAACCCACACAAGCACACGTCCTAATTAAAAGTTAAAAAATCAAATATTTTTTTTTCTAAAACACATAAAACAAACCCACAAAAACATATGAAAAACCCACAAAAACATATGAAAACCAAAAACTCAAAGT
>NC_036254.1:10200481-10205844 GCF_002742605.1 Olea europaea var. sylvestris | reverse complement strand
TGAGACTCCTTAAGTCCTTTAGTTTTGATGGCAATTTATTTTGCAGTCTCACACTGCTCTCTTCAGTCAATGCCACTTTCTCCCAGTCTGAAAACTTCTTTATTTTAGATATCACGTCTTTTTAGGAACTTTGCATACATCGGGATTTGTCTGATTGCATCGATGAATGGAATGTTGATGTGAAGCTTCTTTAGCATATCCAAGAATTTCTTGAATTGATCATCAAGCTTCCTTCTTTGCATTCTCTATGGAAATAAGATAGGAGGTATACAAGGTTTGATAAGAGCAGTTACCTTAACTTGTAGATTTTCTGACTCTTGATATGGGACCACATCATCTGGTTGTTCAGATATATCTACTTGTTCCTCATCTGTGGAATGTACCTTTTTATTTACTATCACTCGTCACTTGACTGTAATCTCTGGAAGTTGAGTCCCATTGTGTGCAGTGATTACCTTAATCTCCTCACTCTCTACAACTTTTACTGTCATTACCTGCTATTTAGGATTTGTCTTAGTGTCACTTGGCAATGCTCATTGCCAACTTTTTAGAGTCCTTTTGCTATTTGTCCCATCTGATTTTCTAAATTCTTAATAGTAGCTCTCTAAACTTGCAAAGTCTTGTCTGTTCTTTGCATGTGTTGAGTAAAGATCTTCTTCAACTTAGTTACATGATCTTCTAATGAAGATGTTTTCTCATTCTGCATGAAACTTGGAGGTGCAATTTGTTGTGGTCCAGTTTGAGTCCCCCAATTATTACTTCAGTGAAAGCTTGGGTAATTTCTCCAGCCTGTGTAATAGGTGTTAGGATTTGGATTGCGTTGCTGCCTTTGAAAATTCTGAGTATAGTTCATATCATCCACAGTTTGAACAAAAGGAGACCCTACATTACAATCAACACTTTTGTGGTTCTCTTCAAAATGTCTGCATTTCAGTCCCACTGTCTCTGTTGCATTCATCCGATCCACCTTTTGTGCCAGTGACGCCAACTGTGCTTAAATTTTTGTTAGAGAGTCAACTTCAAATACCCCATCAGCTTTCCTTCCACTCATCCTTTCAATAGGCTAAAGTGCACTCGTGAATGCCAAATCCTCTATTATTTCATAGACTTAATCTGTGGTTCTTTTTGTGATGGAACCATTGCATATAGAGTCCACGTTAGCCTTGCTAATTGGGTTTAGACCAATATAAAAATATTGTACCTGAAGCCACTTCAACAATCCATGTTTTAAGCATTGGATTAGTAAACCCTTGTAACATTCACATGCCTCTGAGTAGCATTCTGAGTGTAGTTGTTAGAAGGTCGTAATCTGATTCCTTAGCTTTGCAATTTTCTTTAGTGGAAAATATTTTTTAAGGAACTTCTGAATCAATTGGTTTTATGTAGTGATGCTCTGAGGCGGATAAGTGTCTAACTATTCTCTTCCTGAATCTCTCAAAGCGTATGAGAAAAGTATTAGTCGGATTACTTTACTTGAAAACCCTGGGTATTCTATTACACACACATGTTCAAAAATCTTAATATATGATCATTGTGATTTTCAATAGGTTTTCCAAAGAATTTTAGTGCATTTTGGAACATGCCAATCACATCCGTCCTCAAGTGAAAATTTGGTTGACCAAATGTCGGATATACGATAATGGATTGGCTCTCCACGATCGGTGGAACCATATACTCTCTCATCAACCTAGCATTTTCATTGGCTACAACTTCATGTAGTTGTGCTACCTCTAGATTAGCCCCAGTGGCTATTTGATTAAGATTTTCCTCTGTCATGACTTTTTTTTTCTGTTTTTGGTGTGTTTCCAACTGTTGTCTTCTTTGAAGGTAGAATGTTCATTTAATTTTCGAGTCAAATTGAGTAAGATCTTCAGTTCTCAAAATTCACATACAACATCCTAGAAAAAGAAAGTAAGAAATGTTGTAAAATTTTTCTAAATTAATGAACTAAACTAAAAAAATAAAATAAAATTGCATCCAATTGAACCCGTAAAATCTTCAATCTTCATTTCATAGTCCTAATCAACTATTGGGATATTACAATTTAGTCCCCATATTTTTAGTTTCACATTTTCACCAATTTTCACTTATTTCTTCAAATTCCTTGTTCAATCATTGGTTTTTACCTATATAACATAAAATACAATAATTTAGAATATATTTTGTCAAAAGAACTATCAAATATCGTTATTTTAATCTCCTAATAAGTGTATAAAATACACTTATCAATGGATTTAAAATAGTAGACAAACAAGATATAGTGTATAATTTGTTTAATGCCAGAAAATTTACAGTCTACCTAAACAACGATTACAAATTATGAAATTTAATATTGAAAAATTTCATACATTATCAGTCCATTTTATCTTTGATCTAGAGATCAAAATCTCCCAATTATTTGAATATATTAAACTCTTTATAAAAAATGCAATAGATGGAATATATTTTCACAAAGTTCCAAGAGATAAATAGATAAAATATATGATGATACGTTACAGAAGCAATAAATGCAGTATTTGTTATAATCATCAATATACATTCAAGGCGCAATACAAAAATTGCATAATTTCTTTTTAAGTATTTGGTCACGAAATATAATACACTCTTAGTCATTAGAAAAATTAAAGAAAGAGAAGATGGAGTCATTCACAGCTCATTCAGTATTTACATTATGCTTTATATTCTGGCTTTTCATCTATTTCTTCGTTCATAATTTATAAAATTTATACTGAAATTGAACAAAAATAACTCAAATAAGTAAAGTTAGAGTAATAAAACTTTAAATTGCACCAAAAATGAACTAATGCGGAGCTTATAACAATTACAAATTGAGAAGGTAAAGATGTGTGAAAAAATTTGAGGTGCGGTGTTATATAAAAAATTTTAAAATCTGACCCCTTGGCCCAAATGGTCAGTTTTTGTGCCTCATTAGCTCAACAGGAGTCGACTCATCTAAATACAAGCCCGATAAACCCATAGGCTGAGTTGGGCTAAGCGAAGCCGGCAAGCTATGAATAGCTGAGCCTATTTGCCACTTCTAGAAAAATTCCACCTTTTGGAGACTGAGTTTTGCTTAGAAGTCCATTTATATCCAAAATAAAGGCAATACTATTTGCCAAAAACTAACACCACTTAAAAAAAAAATGTCAAAGTCAACATTGAGCCTTAGGATGGTCTAGAGCCACTGAGTTCCACGACATATTGTATCATGTTAAAAGCTTCAAAATCAGCAATGTGTCACACACCAAAATGTGATAGTAAAGAAGACTAAATTAAAAATTGAAAGAAATCTCAGCATGCTTGAACATAATTTGGTTTAAGAATTCTTATTTGAAATAATGAATTTCAAAATCTTTGAATCATTGAATCACGACACTCCGTTGATTCCAATTCCGATCACAATGGAAGACGATTATTATTTACAAGCCAAGTGTCGAACATTGTGAGTTTTCATACCAAAATAGTGATTTTAGGGCCTTCCAATTTTGGTGCATTTTTACATACAAATTTCACCATATTTTCTTGCCATTCTTTTTCCTCTCGTCCTAGAACAAGATTAGAGGTTATGTGGAAAGTTAAGGAAAGTTACGTGGAGTTGTAGATTTGAATTCCAAGTTCAAAACACTCCCTCCAATCTCTTTTGTGCCATGTGAGCCGGGTCATCCACATGCGTGATCTATGACCCATATTTTCTAACATTTCCCATTCGTACGTGATGGTCTTGACTTGAATCACGAGTGACAACAAATATTACACGTTAGATCCTTCTCAAGGTATATTTCATAAATATTCATACGTTAAATACATCATGCAACCATCAAGTAATATTAGAGATCACGGTATTTACAACTATGTTCTAAATTTTAAAAGATTAAATACAATTGTCCAACCTGTAAATACAAACATAAATATCGATCAAAATAGTTTTCATTTTCAACTTGAATTCTTCAACTTCAAATCAGCTACTTTCCTAAACATGTCCCATCAAATCGGATCAATCATAGTTATGGGCATACAAAGCTTAATAAAGAGTCTTCTGATACAATTAGTATTGTATTTTACATAATTTTAAGATTTGCCATTATCAACAAGTAGAGGTGTCAATTTGGCTCACCAACTCGGGCGGTTGGTAACTTGCCCCGAGAAAAGCATGAGCCCTATTTTAGGATGTCGGTTATAGCCCTAGCCAGCCCTTGAATGGTCGTGCCTAAAAAACTGCAAAACTTTATATAAATTTTTTTTTTGCAACTGTAGGCACCAGGCTATACAGTTACCATGTTAAGGCAGCATATATGCCTACAATAACAGCAATAGCTGCCTTAAAAGGTAGCTATTAAAAAAAGAGAGTAACTCAGCTCAGCTTGCTAAGGCCCGAATCGAAGGTTTAGGTGGAGCCTAGATTTTTCGGCCAAACAAAAGCTCGGCTCGACTTTGGACAAAAAAGCCTAAACCATTTTTACTTGAGCTGAGTCCAAGTTTCAAGTTTCAGCTCGACTTATTGACATTTCAACCAACAGTATATCTCTAATTATCTTCGGAGCATATGATTACATATCATAATGTACGTGGATATATCATAAAGATAATTTCTTTGCTAATGTCTCTCACAAAAATACCATCGAGTGTTTGCTTCCATCATGATACTTGAGATCATCAACACTTAAGATAATTGTATAGCTATTATGGATCTTATATTCTCAACTAGTATCATTAAATGCTTAATACATATTTACCAAATAATTTCTTCAGTTGCCAAGACATACACACACTACAAGATATCCTTTTTACTACTCTATATGGTAAGAGTATACAAATCTAATAACTATTTATACTAGATTGACGAGACCTTAGGCGACATATGTATATCTATTCCAATCACACGTGATAACTCGACAACAAATAGAATAAATGATAGTAGTACACTATAAGTATTACAATACCTTTCTAAGGATAAGAATGATACTTACTGACTAGATCCATAGAATGACAAAGGTTAGGGCAAGTATACATCGTAGCATTTCTACTCTTAACTATACTAGATATGATTCTCTAGATCAACTTATAAGGGCTTGTGCTACTATTAACAATGTTAATATTTTAAGATGGAACCCCAAGTCTTAATATGGTATTAGAGCCCATTAAACTCCAATGAACAATTTGATCAAATTAAAACTCAAAAAATGATCACTTGAATTTTAAGATTGTCTACTCAAACGAGCTACCATGTTATGGAGGAACGATAAAAGATAAAATCTCATATAGAATAAATATGAAAATGTAGACTAACTTACACAGATTTTGACTATTCCTCTTAATAGAATTGACCTTTTAAGATAGTTTCTTTGTATACTTATGGAGTCCTT
>NC_036254.1:10098827-10199342 GCF_002742605.1 Olea europaea var. sylvestris | reverse complement strand
CATTGAACTCTTGTGATAGATATTCAGGCTTTCAAATATTTCTCAAAGTCTTGACTTTTATAATCTGATTTTCTACTCGACTTTAGTAAAATCTAAATCAACTCAATGTCTTCAACTTATGAAAATTGGAAGTACAATTGAAATATGTGAATCCATTTATAAATGTAATGAAAAAATGAGATTTAATATCTATTTCTCTTAATCATAGCCCAAAAAAAAAAAAAAAATTGGATGGACTAACTGCATGGAAGTTTAGCTTTAATAGCCCGAATGATTTCCACAATTCAAAACCTCAAACCATTGCACAAATATCTAGAACCATAATAAATATCATCATTATGTGTATGAACAGAGCTACCTCATAAAGGTTCAAGTAAGAGACCATTTTTAGAATAAAGACGATTGAGATTGGGTTTGGTAGAGTCTTTCATACTATCTTTATATGAAACATGAGATCAGTTTCTCCACTTTGCAACAATAAGTTACATGTACTAGTTATATAAACATCACTCCATATATTTGTGTGTGTGCGCACGCGTGCACCAAGTCAAAGACTTGACAATAGAGTAAAGACATATCTTGATCTCATTAAAAGTGGATCTCTAACTCTTGACTCCACTATCCATATAGGATAAGATCTAATATATAGTATTTGACACTTGAATAACACTAAGAGAAATATATTCAAATGTAATGTTCTTTAGCTTTAAAACTTTCGAGCTATGTGATTCAAAACCTTATAGTTCAAGCACTTGAACCTTTATAATGTTAATCTTCCACAAAATCAATTTCATATCTTTACTATCTGATATGTTCTTCTTTGTTCTTTTTCTAATCTCCTATCTATCCTATATTTATTATAGCTCATATAATATTTAAGAGCCAAAGTCTTATATCAACTGGAATATTGCTGTACAAGCATGTCCTCTATACGTAACAAAACTTAGTCACATGTTTTTTTAACTCAACACAATGGATAATGTCAATAAAGAAAATCAACGCTCAATTTATAAGTCACGTTAACCTTCAAAGTTCACAATAATTAAGAAGAGACTGGTTTGAAGTTCCTAATATGAAAAATTGTGACCTACTAAGAACGTCACTAAGTTATCCCTCAGTTCAATCAAATTTGAAAATAAGATCATTTATAACAAAACTTATCAAATCAAAAGCTCAAGTACTAGAATATATTTTTTCTGTACTTGACATAGTTTTTGATCTCTATTCTGTAAAGTGGTATGACCCACACCAGGTCTTTTATTACGTGATTGATGCTCTAAAGCGTCTTGTACCGCCAATATACCAAAAAATTATTGTGTCAAATGTTATCATATTTAGCTTATCACTTTTATAAAGGTCAACATCTATAAATTTTTAATGCCATGGTCTATCAAATTTTAAAGATAGTTATTCTTAAACAATGCCTATTTATACACGCACCATTTTGCTTTTATGCTAATTAATGTATATGATAGTTCAACTTTAGGCACAGAGTCAAAAGTTCGTTATGTTCCCAATAATCATCCGCCATTCTATTGTTTCACTATCATAAACTTAATTTCATATCAAAAAATCTATAAGTTCTAAGTGAGAATTACATTTATTTTTCAATTTTAGAATTTCCATTTGGTTGATGGATTAAATAGTTCTAAGTGAAATTTTCTCTAAATTTTCCATTATTGAACTATCACTCAACTGACAATCAATAAGTCTAATTAAGAATCTCAATAATTCCATTGATCTTAGCATTTATAATAGTTCATGAATTAACAGATATAATAAAATTTCAATCAGGCCATCTCATAATGTAGAATAAAAACATAAATATGCATATTTATTCAATTATGACATGTATGATGATATTACAAATTAATTTTTCTGAAAAAATTTCAAATATAATCGAAGAATAAAACTCACATTATTTAAGTTTTATTTTATAGATAATTAACCTCACTTTAGTCTCGGTTGCAACACGGTCCCAACAAATAGGAAATGACATCAGAATATTTCTACTTTTCACCAAAAAATATGTCTAAAAATTATTCACGTGTTACATTAAGTTATATTTTAGATCCATTTATAGATTCAATAACCCCTAACTTTTCGATGCATTTTGTATCTATAGACTTTTTAGTATTCTTTCTTTGCATGTCAAAATGTGCATCAATGTAGTCACATTTAAGTAGACATGAAATACAAGAATATGTCATAACGTATTGCACAACCACATTAAGATCAAGACCACTCAAGAACATGAGAAGGTGATACTATTCAAAATTAGAAAAATTTTGATATTAAAATTGTATTTTTTCAGCTTACATATAATTTTCAAGAAATTGATTACAAATGGAAAGTTCAATCTAAAAAAAGGGAGCATTTAAAAAAATTATAATTACCTCCCACTAGGTAGTAGAATACTTAAATAAACATTCTAAATTTAATATAAAATTTTCATATTTCACTTAAGTCGAAAATGATTTCTTTCATTTTTAAAAATGTATTTTAAACTTTAAATACATAAAAAATACTTTAACATTCTTGTTATGTCTAAAATTGTAATTGGCATTCTATGAACAAAAAAAAGGACTTAATTAAACATATCTAAAAGTTAAGGCTTGATGTGCAATATTTTATAGTTGTTAGGGTTCGTGTTTGTGTTTGGAAAAAAGGAGCCAGGCAAGATTATATATATATACATATGCCTATGAGAATTGAGATGGTTGCTTGGGATAGAGAGATAGAACAAGCGGCGGCTGAAAGGGTTGAAGAAAAAAATTGTGGCTGCCTTTGAGAGCTGGAATTAAAGAGATAAAAACCATAGTAAAGGCGGCTGGGAAGAGTGAAAAAAGGCAGGATGCTGAAGTTAATTATCTAGACACACATGCATGCAAAGACAAAGCAGATTTGAGGGCTGAATTGAATAAAATAACGTGTAGCTAGGAGTCAAACTTTGGGCTGAAATTATATCATACATATACACGAAAATTGAGGCAGAAAAGGGGGCTGGGTGCTGTTGATATATACACATAAACAAACAGAATTTGAAGTAGCTGGGAAGAGTCAAGAAAGATGGCTGTTGCAGGAATTAAAGAGTGGAAACTACCATGGTTAATATAGATATATTCACATGCATGCAGAGACAAAGCAAAAAGAAAGATAAATGAAGAATTTGCATCCACCAAATTGGATATATATTTTCACAGAAAACCAAAGCAGAAGAGGCCTGCCTAGTGTTGAGATTTATTTTACACACACACACACACAAGACAAGAGGCAGTTATGGGAGAAGTTAAACATAGTTGTTGGAATTAATTAGATATGCATACAAAAATGCGAGGAGAGGATTGAACTTGAAAAAAATATTCTATACTTTGATCTACTCATTCAATCCCACATTCTCTTGGCGTACTTACATAAAAACACCAAATCCACTTTCATCAAACATTATAACCAATCCTTTCAGAGCAGCTGTTGAGACTTGAAGATCGAGGAAGGAGATCGGAGTTTCGATCATTGGAGAACGGGGAGTTCTTAGAAATCCTCAGAAGATAGACGAAATCTAGAGTCGGGAACTGGTGTAGGAGCACGTAATCCAGGAGGGCTTGGAGCTGGGAGTTGGTGTAGGATCACACATTCCAAGAGGGTTTTGGAAAACGACAATCAGAAGATCAGAAAAACTAATGTGGGTTGAGTCTAACGGATTGTAAGAGGTATTTTCGTTTATAGTGGATTCGTACTGGCTTTGGCCCAAATTTTTACCCACATTGGGGTTTCTCCGTCATCAAACAATTGTATTCTTTATATTTCTGCAATTTACTTTTTTTCGGTAATTCAACGTAGGATAGTAAAGCATGTGAATTGATCTGGATATATTTATAATTGTGACTTGTTTCATTTATTAATTAATTAGTAAAAATTTCGCAAAAACACTTATTCACCCCTCTCTAGGTGTCATTTGGGTTAAACTACGTTATTTCAAGTGGTATCAGAGTCAAAACTCGAGTCCTGGCCCATTGTTGTCTAGATGAGTCAATCACTGTCCGTGCCTCCATATTTTGATGGAATCAACTATACCTACTGGAAGGTTAGGATGCGTGCTTTTCTTAAGTCCTTAGATGAACGTGTTTGGGTGAGTGTACGAAATGGTTGGAAACCTCCTTCCACAACTATGTCAGGTATTGTTAATGTAACTGATATTTCACTTTGGACTAAGGAAAAATTAGTTGATTGCAATTGGAATAGCAAAGGACTTTATGCCTTGTTTATAGCCATGTCTCTCGAAGAATTTAGGGGAGTGTTAATGTGTGAAACTGCTAAAGAGGTATGGGACATTCTAAAGACTACGCATGAGGGCACTAAAACCATAAAAATTTTAAAATTGCAAATGCCAACCTTTAGGTTTGAAGAAATCAGGATGAAGGATGATGAATTGTTTGATGAGTTTTATGCAAAATTGAATGACATTGTAAACTCTGGTTTCAACCTGGGTGAGAAGATTCCTGAGTAAAAAATTGTGAGAAAGGTTCTTAGGTCTTTGCCCGAGAGATTTAAACCTAAGGTTACAGCTATTAAAGAGAGTAAGAATCTGGACACAGTTAAGATAGAAGAACTCATAAAATCCCCTCAAACCTATGAACTCACCATCTCACAACCTAAGAAAAATAAGTCGATAGCACTGAACACAATTAGAGAAGAAGAGTCTGAGTCATCTGCCATAGAAACCCTTAGAGATGGGAAATAGCTTACTTCGTAAAGAAGTTCCAAAAAGCTTTAAAGGGCAAGAGATGGCCCCAAGACAAAAAGAGAGGAGCCCCTAGTAAATTTCAAGAAGAGAAGAGTGATAAACCAACTGCTAAGAATTCTAGTAAGAAATCTCAAGTTGTTAGGTGCCATGAGTGTTAGGGATTTGGGCACTATAGGAATGAATGTCCTAACTTTAAGAAAATTTTGAAAAAGGAAATGAGTAAGGCATTAGCTGTGTCATTGACTGATGATGATTCAAACTCAAGTGATCAAAGTGATTCCTCCAGTAATGAAGATGAAAAGGTTATATGGCTTTTGTGTCTACAGTTAAGAGTGAGTTAGATAAGGACAGTGAGAAGGTTGGAGAGGATGTAGAGAGTGAGAAGTCTAGTGACAATACTGAGGATGAGACGGATAAGTGCCTGTTTGTCTCCCTTTAAAATTTTAAATTGTTTGTTACAATATCATTCTCCATCACACGTTCACACAATAAAATATTCTACACACAAATCAATAAAATTTCTTTACTTTTTACCCACATATTCTCCAAAAAATACTATTCAAAACTCTTTAATTTTCCAAATAATGGGTGACATACAGGGCCTAAAATTCTGGGGAAAAAACTGTAGAAAAATCTGTGTGGAGTCCAAAATCTTCACCTGTCCACGACTAAGCATCTCTGATTTCTTCAATTTCTTCATGGCAAATATTTCTCCTGTACCTTTAGCACGACATAACCTAACCTGCATCACTTGACTGGATCACATAGAAGGTCATAGAATATGATAATCAAAGATATATTTACATATATCACCAAAGTACCTCATTTTCATTTTTCTATATCGTTTACTTAAAATTGAATAAAACTTATTAATAGTACAAATTGGAAACTAAACTTGTATACTTCCAAAATAAAGTGACTCCAAACTACAATCCCTTCCATTAGACTTTATGTAATTGATCCGAAAAACAAGTAAATCTGGAAAAAAAATTATCATAAAATCGTTTGATAGAATCAAAATTCCTTCTTTATGATCTAACCAAGAGAACAATACCAGACCAATATTGTGAATTGCCGACTCATTCTGTTCGCAATTTATGGAAAACAGAACAAATGTGAAAAAATATCTACACCAAAATGAATATATACCTCACCAAAAGCTCCTTTACCAATGATAGTCAACTGCTCAAAATCATCAACCCCAACTTTATGCCTCTGCAATCTCATATATTCTGTCTCTCCTCTCCAAATTCCTCAGCATTCTCTCTTGCTCCTCATTTGATACCTGCTCCTCTTTCGCCCTCCTCTGCAACGCCCACCGCCTGAAAACCCACCCCGAATTTAAAAAGAAATAACACAACTCACCAACAATAGCATATATATGCATACACGCAATAAATTCGGGTCGACGATCTTGATATACTTAAGTGACAACAAACTAAGTTGTTGCAATAAATTTAGGATTGAACACATTGATTCAGAGATTGAAGGATTAATAATGATAATTCACCTTTCTTTGCGATCTTGTAAACCTTGATGATAGTTCTTGTAATGATTCTCAATGAACTGTTTCGCGGCTGCGGCCTTCTGCCGTGTCACTGGAGAAGAAACCACCTTATTAGGCTCCAAATTGAAGGTCCGATCGGCCTAAAACTTCATTTTCACTGTTTTTTCTTCACCACCCTCCATTTCGTTTTCCAGATCAAGAATTCGGAAAACAAAAAAAACGTCCCTTTTCTTGTACACACCAAGTAAAGAGAAAAAAAAAAGGTAAGACGGATATACATGAGGCTTATCAACTTTTGTTTAAAGAGAGACTCAAGATCAAAAAGGTAAATAAGACCCTATTTAAAAAGGTAGACGAGCTTGAGAAGAGGAAGAGAGACTCACTAGTGATCTTTAGGTCTCATCTAAAAAACTTAGTAAGTTGAAGTGTGTCAATGAGAAGCTAAAGGACAAGGTTAAGACACTAACTTGTGAGTTAGAGAAATCTAGTACTCAACTACAGTCTGTTATGAATGGGACTAAGAAACTAGACGATCTGTTAGGAATGAACAAACCAGCTAGGAATAGGCAAGTTTAAAATTTGTAAAGAGTGATAGCAACGTGACTAGTTCATCCAAGACCACATTCATGCCTACTTCCAACAAGTCTAGTATTTCAATCAATCCTGAATCCAAAGTCAAGAGTGTCACTGAATTGAATACCACTAGAGCCCATAAGATTTCTATACCAAAATTCCAGCACCAACAATCACATGCATTTGAGCTTAGGTTCATACCCACTTGTCATCACTGTGGTGCTTTAAGACACATGAGACCTAGGTGTCGTAAGCTAGCAAATAGGAATAGAAGTCAAGATATCCTTAGTCAAGTAAACTTCCTTTCAAATCAGGTTAGTCACTTAACTGAGATGGTGACAAAATTGACTAGGATCACCTCGACCTCTAGAAAAGTTTGGGTCAAGAAATCTGATATGGGTAGGTATGGTGAGAATTTAAATTGTTTTGTAGCTCATGTTGCATATAAGGCTCGAAATAAATGTATATGGTATCTTGATAGTAGACTCATGTGTGGTAATAAGACCTTATTCTCTACCTTTAATGACTGCAATGATGGTGTAGTTACCTTTGGAGATGGGGCTACGGCACCTATCCGTGGTAAATGCACCATCAACATATCTAGACTTACTACTGTATCTAATGTGCTTTATGTATAGGGTCTTAAGTCCAATCTGTTGAGCATTAGTCAAATCTGTGATGCTAACTATGAAGTGAGTTTTGTTCAAAAGAGATGTACTGTTTATGACTCTTCAGGTGGTGTTGTCATTGAAAGTGTTAGAACGTTTGATAACTATTATGGAGCTCTCCCAAACTCTAACTATGTGTGCAGCAGTGCTAAATTGATATGACTGAACTTTGGCATCAAAGACTCGACCATGTTAACTATAAAAGTTCAAAATTGGTCAAAAAGGAAATTGTTGATGGTTTACCTAAAATTGAACAAAATGAAAATGCTATGTGCAAGCCATGTCAACAGGGAAAACAATTTAGGATAAACCATAAACAAACATCTAAAATCTTGACAAACAGACCCTTAAAACTTCTCCATATGGATTTAATGGGACCTTCTAGGATTGAGAGTCTAGGAGATAAACGTTATATTTTTGTTGTGATAGACGACTTCTCTACATATACCTGGATTGAGCTACTAAGAGAAAAATCCGAGACTTGTGATCTAGTTAAATCCCTATGTAAAAGACTTAGGGTTGAACAAAATCTTTCCATTTCTAGGGTTCGAAGTGATCGTGGAAAAGAATTTTAAAACTCTAATCTTAAAAACTTCTGTTTGAAGGAGGGGATTCAACATGAGTTCTCCTCATCAATCACTCCACAGCAAAATAGGGATAGACGACTTCTCTACATATACCTGGATTGAGCTACTAAGAGAAAAATCCGAGACTTGTGATCTAGTTAAATCCCTATGTAAAAGACTTAGGGTTGAACAAAATCTTTCCATTTCTAGGGTTCGAAGTGATCGTGGAAAAGAATTTTAAAACTCTAATCTTAAAAACTTCTGTTTGAAGGAGGGGATTCAACATGAGTTCTCCTCATCAATCACTCCACAGCAAAATAGGATTGTTGAGAGAAAAAATAAAGTGCTTCAGAAAATGGCTAGAGCCATGCTTTACGACATGGATCTAGTAATGCATTTCTGGGGTGAAGCTATTAAACTGCTTGCCATATAATGAACAGAGTATTCCTGAGACCGAAAATCGATAAGACTTCTTATGAGATCTGGAAGGTCAAGAAGCCTACTGTTAAATACTTTCGTGTGTTTGGCAACAAGTGCTACATTCTGAGGGATAGAGAAAACTTAGGCAAGTTTGATTCCAAAAGTAATGAAGGGTTTTTTCTAGGGTATTCTAGGAACAATAGAGCCTATCGAGTATACAACTTGCATACTCAGAGTGTCATGGAGTCTATTAATGTTGTTGTTGTTGATACTTTCTCTGAGGGGGAGAGTGTTGAAAATGTGGTAGATTTAGATGATCTAAGTGATGATTAAGGACCCACAACTGAGGATAAAGAACAATCAATTCCAAAATATCCGTGGTCCCCAAAGGCATAGACATTTCTGTTAAGAATCCTTCACTTAGTGCACAAACTAAGCTTCCTAGAAAACCATCATCCATGGTCAAATCTAACAATCCTAAGGTCAACATCATTGGGGATCTAGATGAAGGTATGAGGTTAAGAAAGAGAGTTCTGAATAACCTAACCTATACAAGCTATGTATCCCATATTGAGCCTAAGAAAGTTGAGAAAGCTATTAGAGATGAATGTTGGGTGAATGCAATGCATGAGGAGCTTAATCAATTTGTTCGAAACAATGTTTAGTATCTAGTGCCTAGGCCTAATGATTGCAATGTGATAGGTACTAAGTGGGTTTTCAAGAACAAGACCAATGACCAAGGTACCATAATGAGAAATAAGGCTAGGCTAGTTGCCTAGAGGTACACTCAGGTTTAAGGGGGTAGATTTTGATGAAACATTTACCTCCGTTGCACGTCTTGAGTCCATTCGCATCTTTCTTTAGGTTGCTTGTACTTTAAGGTTCAAGCTATATCAAATGGATGTCATTAGTTCCTTTTTGAATGAAATACTTCAAGAAGAGGCATAAGTTGAGTAGCCCAAAGGATTCATCGACCCTAAATTTCCTCATTATGTCTACAAATTGAATAAAGTCGTGTATGATCTAAAACAAGCTCATAGAGCTATGACAGACTCACTGCATATCTTGTTGACCATGGGTTTTCATGAGGTTGTGCAGATATAACTCAATAGGCATATTGAAGAAACCATAACTATAGCACAAATCTATGTTGATGACATCATTTTTAGCACTTCCATTGACTCTCTTGCTCATGAATTTGTTGAATGTATGAAACAAAAATTTGAAATGAGCATGCTTGGAGAGCTAAGTTACTTGGTCTTCAAGTGAAGCAATCTGACTATGGGTTGTTTATTTCTCAATCAAAATATGCCAAAGGTCTTGTAAAATGATTGGGGCTCAATAGTAAAAAAACACACAATGACACCTATGAGCAGGAGTGTTAAGTTAAGTCATGATCCTACTGGTAAGAGTGTTGATCAGAAATTGTATAGGAGTATATAAGAGTGTTGATCAGACATTGTATAGAAGTATGATAGGTAGCTTACTCTATCTTACTGCCAGCAGACCTGACATAGCATTTAGTGTTAGAGTGTGTGCAAGATTTCAGATTGATCCTAAGGAATCCCATTTGAGTGCAGTGAGGCAAATCGTTAGGTATGTAAATGGCACTGTTGATCATGAAATCTTGTACTCTAGAGACTCCAATCTTGATCTTGCTGGATATCCTGATGCCGATTGGTTGAAAATGCCGATGACAGGAAGAGTACCTTGGGTGGTTGTTTCTATGTAGGTTCTAATCTGGTATCATGGATGAGTAAAAAACAAAACTCAGTTTCTTTGTCCACAACTGACGTAGAGTGCATTACTGCTGGTAGTTGTAGCACTTAGTTGCTTTGGATGAAGCAAATGTTAAGTGATTATGAGATAAATCAGGATACAACTACTGTGTTCTGTGATAACACTAGCGCTATCAGTATCTCCAAAAATCATGTTCAACACTTTAGGACTAAACATATTGACATTCGTCATCACTTCATTTGTGAACTTGTTGAGTCTAATGTGGTATCCCTTGAACACATTGCTACAGAAAATCAGCTTGTCGATCTGTTCACTAAACCTTTGGATGGTCTGAAGTTCGAGTCACTTAAGAAGGCTGTTGGTATTTATCTACCTCCTTGACCCATTTCATAGGAATATTCATATACAATTCACCTCAGTGTCCATTTTTGCATTCATTTCATTGCATGTTCATTTTGTTTGCATTTGTCTTCTTCATATGTTTTTAAATTCATCATATAAAATTTAAAAAAAAAAAATCAGGTAGCACAACTCTGTGGTGCCTTCATGTTTAAAAAAAGAAATAAAAACAAAAATTTTAAAAAAAAATTGGAAATTTCTACAGCATGATATATAATTCTGAAATTTCTATGTTGTGATCGTGTATGAGCTAAAATGAATAAGCTGTAGCATTATTTCCATTGATTGATTAGGTCATCATGGAGTACGTAGTATAAGTGTCTTCATGTACCATTTCCACCGCATACACTATGAATTTGTTAGTGGGACTCTACGTATGTGTGAGATTTGAAATGGCTGTCACATGTTAATAGGGTGACTTTGAACATGAAATGACAAATATTTAGGAGATCGAAACCCGAAAATAATCCCCCCATTAAAATAAGCTCATATCTTAATGTTCTTCTTCGAGGGCTATTTGACTCGAGCAATTAAGCCTGAGGGTCTCTTAAAATCTGGTGCTTATGGTTAATTGACTTGAGTTAACTGGCTTAAAGCTCCCTGATTTGTGACAAAAGGGGGGAGAAAAGTGTAATTGAAAAAAAAAAAAAATGTAAAACAACTGCATTTGCATGTGCATTGTTTTTCACTGTTTGATTAACACAATACTCTGCATTTTGCATTGCTATGTCTAGGGGTCGCTGGGGAGAGACATAGATACATTAATTTACTGCAGTACATTTATGAGAGTTTGCAGTAAGGGGAGCGTTGCATTATATTTCATATCACATCTATCTTTTTGAATTTTGATGTTTGGTGATGTTGGTGTTTTAATTGGCATTGTCTCAAACTAACATGTTCAATTGTGATTAAGTAATTTAATTGTTATATTTCCTGTATCACATGCTTTTACACTAGGTATGTGAGTTTTTGGATTTCAGGAAACAGGTACTACAAGGAATACAAGACTTAGTGATTTGATTGCTGGGTAGTTTAGGTTGTTTTTGATTGATTGTAATCCCTTGACTTGAATTTGTATAGTTTTGTTGAATCCAAAGGGGGAGATTGTTATATCTAAAATTGTAATTGGCATTCTATGAACAAAAAAAAAGGACTTGATTAAACATATCTAAAAGTCAAGGCTTGATGTGCAATATTTTATAGTTGTTAGGGTTTGTGTTTGTGTTTGGAAAAAAAGGAGCCAGCCAAGATTATATATATACACATATACGCCTATCAGAATTGCGAGGGTTGCTTGGGATAGAGAGAGAGAGAGAGATACAAGCGGCGGTTGAAAGGGTTGGAGAAAACATTGTGGCTGCCTTCAAGAGCTGGAATTAAAGAGATAAAAACCATAGAAAAGGCGGCTGTGAAGAGTGAAGAAAGGCAGGCTGCTGAAGTTAATCTAGACACACATGCATGCAAAGACAAATCAGATTTATTGTTGAGAGAAAAAATAAAGTGCTTCAGAAAATGGCTAGAGCCATGCTTTACGACATGGATCTAGTAATGCATTTCTGGGGTGAAGCTATTAAACTGCTTGCCATATAATGAACAGAGTATTCCTGAGACCGAAAATCGATAAGACTTCTTATGAGATCTGGAAGGTCAAGAAGCCTACTGTTAAATACTTTCGTGTGTTTGGCAACAAGTGCTACATTCTGAGGGATAGAGAAAACTTAGGCAAGTTTGATTCCAAAAGTAATGAAGGGTTTTTTCTAGGGTATTCTAGGAACACGCCAAATTGGATATATATATTCACAAAAACCAAAGAAGAGATATATATGTACACACACACACAAAAGACAAGAGGCAGTTAGGGGAGAAGTTAAACATGGTTGTTGGAATTAATTAGATATGCATACAGGAACGGGAAGCAGAGAGGATTGAACTTGAAAAAATTATTCTGTACTTTGATCTACTCATTCAATCCCACATTCTCCTGGTATACTTACATAAAAATATCAAATCCACTTTCATCAAACATTATAACCAATCCTTCCAGAGCATTTGTTGAGACTTGAAGATCAAGGAAGGAGATTAGAGCTCCGATCATTGGAGAACGGGGAGTTCTTAGAAATCTACAGGAGATAGATAAAATCAAGAGTCGGGAATTGGTGTAGGAGCACGCAATCCAGGAGACTTGGAGCTGGGAGTTGGTATAGGATCACGCATTCTAGGAGGGCTTTGGAAAATGACAATCAAGAGGTCAAAAAAATTAGTGTGGGTTAAGTTTGATGTATTGTAAGAGATATTTTCGTTTGTAATGGATTCGTACTGGCTGGGCCAGGAGTTTTACCCATATTGGGGTTTCTCCGTCATCAAACAACCGTGTTCTTTATATTTCTACAATTTACTTGTTTACGATAATTCAACGTAGGATAATAAAAACATGTGAATTAATCTGGATATATTAATAATTGTGACTTGTTACATTTATTAATTAATTAGTAAAAATTCCGCATAAACACATATTCACCCCCCTTCTAGGTGTCATTTAGGTCAAACTACGTTATTTCAATTCTGAAAATATAATATTTTTATATTGACAAATTCTAAACAATTCAATGATCAAAATGTAATTTTAAAAATTGCAAACTACACCCCCACGTGCCTTCACGCACTGGAGGGATTTCAATGCGTGCTTGTTTGCATCGACGACACTGCTTACCCATCTTTGTTTGTTTTATTTTTATCGAATATTTCACTAATTTCAATGTCTTAAATTCACCCTTGTGATTAGAATTTAAAAATTCTTTGCTTAACATTATGTTTGAAACACAAACACAATGCACAGAGACTGAAGGTGGAAAAATGTATTATTCATCTTCTTAGTTTTTCTTAAATTTTAGATTTCGATCCAAAACTAAAATATTCATAACTTCTTCGTTTGAAGTCTAAAATTTAAGTTCTTTATATGGTTGAAAAGTTCATTGAAATACCTTTTTATCCATACCAAATGTTATGCAAAGCAATGAAAAAAAATACAATAAATTTTTAAAATTTCAGTAAATTAACTAGGTTTCACAAACATAAAATCAAAAATTTAGAAACTTTGCAAATATCATCCAAACATATTAGGAATATCCTTTAAGGCCCCGATACCAGTGAAAGAAATCGCACAATGCTTGAACATAAATTTGGTTCAAGAATTCTTACTTGAAATAATAAATTTCAAAATCTTTGTGTGGTTGAATCACCTTGATATTTCATGTCCCGGGTTCTCTATATTTTAGCATTCTGATGGTCCCAATTTCAATCAAAATAGAAGAGGATTATTATCTACAATTTAATTACCTAATATTGTGAGTTTTATTCAAACCAAAATAGTGATTTTAGAACCCTTTCAATTTTTGTGGATTTTCACATACGAATTTCACTATATTTTCCTGCATCCTTGTCCTATACCATATTAGAAACTATGTAGGGAGTTAAAGAGGTTATAGGAAGTTGTAAGCTTGAATTCCAAATCCAAACCACTTCCTCCAACCATTTTTGTGACATGCGGGTTGGGTCCCCCCACATGGGCGACCCACGACCCATATTTTTCAACAAAAATTGTCAGCATAATCAAGCCAGGACATTGCTTCGAAAGGATAAAAAAGGAATTACATCAATTATTCTTGATGAGATGACCTTTTCCTTTTTATTCTAACTACGACATGAATTCATGTTCCCAGACATTCATACATTGTACCTATTTGATGGCTGTTTATTCCATCACATAGAAGTTATATATATGTTTTAGTGGTAGGCAGCTCAGGCTGATTTCTTTTTGCCCCATGCGATCTTGAGCTGCGTCTGTTTGATGATTTTGTCCCATCATAGTGGTTTCCCTGAAGAATCATAAACCAAATCTTGAGTAGCACTCAGTAAGAATCAATGCAGCCCATCTCCAGACTCTCTTCATTGTCAATTATCTTTGTACTAAATCATGAATTTACCACTGTCTTCGCATTAAATGAGCAACTGCAATTACAATTGCAATTGTAGAAAAGAAACCTGAAATCTTGAATAAGCCAGATACAGGCTCCAGCCCTAAGCTTCCAATGTTTTCTGCTACCTAAGTCAACAAAGTCGAGTAATTTGAAAAGGAAAGCATGTGTTTTTCCAGTTAGTTAACTTTTCCATTCTGTGTGACTTTGAGAATAGTTTCTGATGTATCAATGGCTAATGGAGAACCCTTTGGAAAAACCTGAGACAAGAAAAAATGTGATTAGATGTCACTCGAGTATTGAGAAAGAAGAAAAAACTAAAATCTTATTTACAATATTATCTAGTACACTCTAATGTTGCAATACAGCCGTATACTGTAAGGAGAGTGGGAATTCAATCGTACAAAGCCTCCAAGTTTGATGCTAGGCTGACAAGAAAAAAAATGGATTGTAAAGCATACGATCTAGTACTGCATACTACATGTACACTGATCGGAGAACTGGACTTGTTTGATAAAGTTTTTGAGATTATAAGCTGGCGAGTACCTAGTGAATAAAAGTTGTAGATCCATTGAAATGTGTGGTTGAAATTAAAGTTTGACTAGCTTAAAATTTGAAAAAAGCTTTGCAAAACAAGAGCTACCTTATAAAGCCAAAAACCAC
Source organism: Olea europaea var. sylvestris (assembly GCF_002742605.1). Classification (NCBI taxonomy): domain Eukaryota; kingdom Viridiplantae; phylum Streptophyta; class Magnoliopsida; order Lamiales; family Oleaceae; genus Olea; species Olea europaea. Next base: position 10,184,088 of record NC_036254.1, on the reverse strand, counting down.
CATGTTTGGAGCTAGCCTGACAAGAAAATATATGGATTATATAGCATTTGACAGAAACTAAGATCTTTTCCAAAGAACTGTCGAGTTAAGTCTAACACAGCACACTAGACCACCATAGAGGGAAAAGTGAGAATGCAATCTTACAAAGCCAAAACCACTTATTTTGTGCAAGTGTTATGCCCTAAGTCCAATCAACCTTGGATATAAACACTTTTTTAATATATAATTAATGCAATTTTATGGCAGATTTATTATTTAATTAATATTCAATTATATTAAATAATAGAGTCTGTAGATTCGAGTTTCAATAATTTATTAATTACAAGAAGTTGTAATTATGAGATACAAATTATGTGTGATTGAATCTTAAATAATCCATGGTTGTAAGTAATAACGAGATACGAATATTGTTATTACTAATAGACCATCACGTGTGGTATTTCTTACTTGTAAAGTAAGTAGTTGATCTCACAAGCTAAAGTTTGGTGACACTTGAATGAAAACGTGGATGTTTTGTTATAGAACAAATTATTGGAGACTTGCTAAGAGATTCCACATGGATAATTATCTAAATGTCAGTAGTTAATCTCTAATGTTCGGTAGTGGAATTGGTCCTTTGACGTAGTGCCTTATATGATGATAGTCGTACTATAACGTTGTTTGATGTTGTTCTGTCAAGGGTCGCTAATATGGTATCATTCGAGTATGTCTAGAATCGTATGAAGGTTATGAATGACCAATAGAGGAATCGTCATTCTTAAATAGTAAGAGATTATGATCTGCATTTCATTTAATTAAATCAAAATGAAATCATTGGCCAAGGTATACTAAGAAGTCAAAAAGAAGTTTTCAACTTATATTGACTTAATAGTGGAATGAAAGATATTATCGATAATTGAGAATAACACACTTCCATATCTCGTAATTGATCAGATCATATTGACGAATGGATTATAATTTCACGGTAAATGAACGAGTTTGGTTTTATTATACCGCATGGCATTTTCCGTCACATGTATTGCCCTGACATATTACTAGATATCAATCTAGGACTGCAAACGTGAGTAGGTGATAAATTAAAAAATGTTTTAATTTATCCATTTTAATTAGATCAAAATAATAATTCACATCTCTAGGTATCGTGATTGGGAACCTGATGGTCACACACAAAAGGAGAACTTGAAGATTGTGTCTTACCAATTAATTAATTTATCAAACGTTGGATAAATCAATTAACTAGGTTACTTATTTATTGGCCCGAATTAATTAATTAATTCATGGACCGAATTTAACTAAATGGGTTAATTAAATCTTGGACCGGGTTAGGAGATGGACCAAGCCTTTTTGGGTTTGTATAAATAGGTAGCTAGGGTTTTGGATCTGTAAAGAAAATTCATTATTCTTGGTAATACAAGAAAAATCCTAGTTCTCTCTACAATTTTGTACTCTGTGTAGAATTCCATTGGAGGCTGGACAATTGTTGGTGGCAGATCAAGGTTGCTGGAACAAAAGAAAAGTAAAGAAGTTTGCAAATTTTGTAAAAGGTAAAATTTCTATCTGAACACAAAGCAGTTCCTTTGTGGGAATTAAAATCTGTTTTATTTTTCTGATGCTCATGATAAACAATTTCACTTCAGTTTGTAGGTAGGCCTTGTCATGGTATATCCTTTGCAATACTTTGCTAGGAATACTTTAGCATGTGGAGCAACAAAAAATGCTGCTAAGATTTCCCCCTTATCGAAAGCTGAAGGAGAGTCATAAATTGAATAGATTTTTCGGATATTCTCTAATTTGAAATGTAAAACATTAATCAGGAATGGCACAATGAATGAATTCCTATTGCATCCGACTGGAGCATTTATCCTCAGAAGATAGTCGATATCTGAAATGGAAGGTTGGAGCTTTGGGACTGTCAGCATGGAACTCAGGACAGCAGTAAAACATACTACTACAGTTGCAACTACACATAACCAGGCTACCAGCACAAGTCGAGATAGATTGCTTCTGATCGTTTCTCCTGAAACCAGCAACCTATCAGATACTGGAATTAATAGTTCAGACAAGGTGGTTGAACATGGTATTAGAGCATTGCAATAGTTGAGTTCAAGATCTATTTATAGAAATTATGGACGTGCAAGATAAAACTGAATCTGTAGAGATATAGTGTAGGTTACAATATTGCAACTACAATGCGGAATAGTCTTTCCAAAGTAAGGAAAACCTACCCAAAGCTTCTTCAACACCACCAGCAACGCGTGCTATAGTGTTGAACTCAGATTTGTGCCACACCGAATCAAAGCATCCTTATCCAAGGGAATGACAATGGATTAACAAAGAAACTAGCTGGAGACAACCAAGAATATTCATCGGAGAAAAAAACTTCTCCCACTTAGTTTATCCATTTCTCTTGTTTTGCTAACTCCAAATGATCCAAGTGAAGAGTTTTGCAATGAAAGGACCAAGACATTTGAATTCAAAATTCAAACATTGTACTAATGATAGGGAGTGAAAAGAGACAACTCTAGTACAGAGAAATTGACCAAAAGTCTAAATCCAACCATTGAATTTAACCTATGGTCCATAATTCTCCTAAACTAGCACAATTCTCACCAAGCTCTCTTGTCCAATAATCATGTGCCATGTGGTTAGTGTGATCCACTTCACAGAATTTCACCTGCATGTGAAGGGTCTTCTAATAGCATGCATTGTATGTGACGTGGGAAAACTTACCGTGTGCAAGAGAGAGAACAGTAATGCAAAACCATTGCAAGGAACTTATTAGCTACCGAATAACCATCTTATATCCAGGTTGTTGTTAGCATATGCAATTAACCATATAGCAACAGATGATTACATGCTCATGGCCGCCATCTGAATTCACATTTCTTTCTTGAAGGCCTAGTTTTACTGTCACCACCATTACTGGCCCTGACTCGATATAAGGCTAAGAAAATTCTGCATAAACATAGCGATCCGCCATTATTTCTGTGTCACCTACTGTTGCATCCAGGCTCTTTTATTTCAAAATTAGTTAGTATTTATTTGTTTAAAAGAAGCAGCAATATCGTTGTCAGCAACCCTTTTTAATTCAACAAACACTTTTGTGTTCAATTTTTTCCATAGCAGTAAATTAGAATATACAATGGAAATACTGTTTTGAAATTTCAAGTATCAGCTACTCAGATTGTGAAATACAAGAAAAAAAATTAAAATCTCTAAAAATTGAATTTTAATCTAAAGTATATAATTATAATGACTACGTTGTTGTGAACTTCTGCCACCATTTCATCATATGAATCATAGTAGGGTATGAACACATATGGGAGGTGATGAGGAAGTTGCTTCACTGCAGCCTCAGAGATATCAATTGAAAATCCGGTAATAGAAGTTTCATTTCTTTCCTTATCAAACACAACATTAACAAATTGATTAAAAGCACCTCTTGCCTGAGCACTTATCCTCAAAGGTTTCTCCGTACCGGCTAAAGTCCATCCTTTTTGGAACAATGCGCTCACCGGTAGGCCAGTAAATTGAAGTTAGTTTCCCCTCTAAACCTTCAAAATTTCCTTCTTCATTTCCTCGTATTCCATCTGGTCCTCAAAGAAACCATACTCTGGTGACCACAATGCTATTTCTCTATAGCTTTTGCAATCACAATGACTATCTGAAAAATTGGATTTTGCATAAGAAAACTATCGTTAAAGCTTATTCTTTGACTTAGACCTTCAAAGTTACTGTGAAAAATCTGCCTCACTAATTCTTTGGAGTCAATCTTTCCTTGTAATTATGCAAGGCCTTGGCAACGATCCAAGTTGCATCATAAGCTCGAAGTGTGTAAAAATTGTGGCTCGATTATTCTTTTTTTCTGGATATTTTGATCTGTACATTCTTCTAAACCTGGTTCTAAACTCTGAAAGATTTACTTGTATCCTCATAGTTGTTCTTGAAACCAATAACACCTTGCATATTAAGCATAACAGGCGATGGAATAGAATCAAGAACGCCTGCAATTTCTTCAATACAATCCACACGTAACCTTTTTCCATCATTCCCAATTCCTTTGCCTTTTCGAAAAGAATTACAGCAAAATCCAAAGAAGAATGCATCACTATGAAAATCCTGACACTCTTGCTTTTGAGCTTAATTAATTCTTGATTGATATAGTCTACTGGATTCGATAGAGAAGACAGACAAGGAAAAGCTATATGATGTTCAACGAACAAGTCAACTAGCTGGAGGGAATCAGAGAGGTGGGTGATGATCCCGAAATCTGCTGTGAACTGGTGCTGCATTCATAAACTGTTATCACCTTTCGCCACTGGAAATGACAAACAATGGAGGCGATGCACTAGGTTTGCACGTCGATGTGGTTAGTGATATTGCAGAATGTTATAGGAAAGATGAACAAATCTCACAAGATGAAAAAAACTCACGAAAAATTTTATTTCTGTCAATCAATGTAGTCACAAAGGGCTTACAATACTTTATATAGGAAAATTCAGAAAAATAAAAAAATAATAATAAAGAACGATTTTTTTTTTCAAAAATGGAAAAAATCGAAATAATGACTAAAATTGAAAGTCCTCATCTTAAGGGTTATCCTCCAACAAATGAAATTCAAATCCGACTTAAATTAACAGAGAATAACTAAAAGAAAATTTACCAAAAAAGGAAAAAACGATTAAATGAATACCTAGATGAATGAATTTGCCCCAAATTGTGCCTACATTAGGAACAAAGCGCGGAGTTTTGTTCATTGGCCAGTTTCCAAACAAAATTGACTAAAAATTCACCAAAAATGAACAATCTCAAAATATCTCCAAAAATCGAGAAGTTGCCTATTTCTGCGAGCACCGGTCTCACTTTTCCATAAAGTCTAATTCCTTTTGCACCACATCATTCCCCCTTGGTTGAGAAAAATTTGCCCTCGAATTTGGCGAGGAAATAACATCATCAAAAGAATTATCACCACAAAATAGCACCAGATGCTTGACATTAAAAATATTTGATGTGCGAATGTGATTGCTCAGGTTCAAATGGTATGTATTGGAATTGATCTTCTCAATGATCTCTAATGGACCAATTTTCCTTGCAGCAAGCTTGGTATATTCATGAGCAGAAATACGATCCTTTGTCAAAACCGTCCAAACAAAGTCACCAACCTCAAACTCGACATCGCGAGGTTTAAAATTCACATCATGCTTATACTTAGTAACAACTGCCAACAAATGATCATAAGTTTGTGAATGAACCTACTGTAACTGCTTAATGAAGTCCTCCGCTTTACCATACATCTTAAAAATAATATAAACTGGAACAAAATCAAGAGGACTACGAGGAACAAGGTTATACACCACTTGAAAAGGACTAAAGTCTGTACTTCGATTAACTGCACGATTGTGAGCAAATTTTGCCTGACACAATTTTTGATCCCATGACTTGATGTGATCACCAGCTAAACAATGTAGTAAATCACCTAAGGAACTGTTAACAACCTCTGTTTGACCATCTGTTTGAGAATGATATGCACTGCTGAAGTCCAACTGTGTATTGACCATACGCCATAAATTGTACCAAAAGTGACTAAGAAAATGAGTATTCGGATCAGACACAATAGAAATATAAAGTCAATGTAGACGATAGACCTTACGAAAATACAGTAATGCCACACTAACTATATCCGTAGTCTTATTATAGGGAATGAAATGGGCCATCTTTGAGAAGTAATCAATCGCCACAAAAATATAATCAAATCCACACTGAGTCCTGTGAAGCCCCAAGATGAAGTCTATATTGACATCCCTCCAAGGTTGGGTCGAAATAGGTAGGGCCATATACAAACCAGTATTTGTAGCCTTGCAAAGAGATGACATGTTCGACAACACTCTACGAACCTACCGACATCTTTGCTCAATGAAGGCAAAAAATAAAAAACAACAACTAACTGTAATGTTCGATCACGACCCACATGGCCCTCATTATGTAACTCTTAAATTATCTTAAGCTGCAAACTGCCCTCGGGAATACATGGCTGATATTCTAGAAAAAGAAAACGATCAACCCATATAAACTCTGAATGCACACCCTCCTGCAACTTTCGAATAATATGTGAAAAATATTGATCAGTAGCATATAAATCGCAAATAGTGTCAAAATTAGGGACCTTCAGTCGTAATTCTACCAGAAGAGTTTGTCGTCTACTCAATACATCTACCACCTTGTTAAGGGCACCTGATTTTTGCCTAATTACAAAATTAAACTGCTACAAATAAGCAATCCAAGAAGCATGCCGAGCAGATAGCTTATCTTGAGTACCAAGGTGTTAAAAGACATCGTGGTCAGTATACAAAATGAATTCCTTTTAAAACAAATAATGATGCTAATGTCGAATCCCTTGGACTATTGCATAAAACTCCATATCATAAGTACTATATCGAGACTGAGGGCCAAAAAGTTTCTCACAGAAATATGCAACATGACGATTGTTCTGGCTCAGCACACCACCAATACCCACTTTCAAAGCATCACAATGCAACTCCAATGGCTGAGTAAAATCAAGCAACACCAAAATTAGGATAGTTGTCAATTTCTGCTTAATCAACTGAATAGATGCCTTTGCTTCAGGAGTTCACTGAAATTTGCCACCCTTCATGCAATCTATAATTAGAGCCATAATACTACTGAAATGTGCGATAAATCTGCGGTAAAAGAAAGCAAGATCATGAAAACTCCACACTTCTGTAACAGTCTTAGTCTGTGGCCAATAACTTATTACTTCTACTTTGGATGTATCAATTGCTAATCCCATTTTCGACACCACATAACCCAGAAATACAACCCGATCAGTCAGAAAGGTACACTTCTTTACCTCAGCATAAATTTTATCCTTACAAATGACTGAAAGAACCTTTCGAAGGTGCTAAACATGATCATCACTGTTAGCATTATAAATCAAACATCATCAAAGTAAACTACAACAAATTTATCGATCAATGGAGAAGAGGTTGATTCATAACGAGCATAAAAGTACTTGGTGCATTGGAAAGGCCGAAGCAAGATTAACCACTCGTATAGTCTTTCCCTCATCTTAAAGGCTATCTTTTACTCATCCCCAGTACCCACTCTTCAAATCAAGTTTACTGAACACATAAGCATGGGTCACTAATCCAACAAATTATCTAAGCAAGAAATAGAAAAATAGTAACATACCGTAATCGTATTGATCGTTGTACTATTCATGCACATACGCTATGTGCCATCTTTCTTTGGCTTAAGGAGAGCAAGAACACAAGGCCTAAGACTTTCTCTGATGTGCCCCTTAGCCAAAAGCCCCTCTACCTGTGAGTACAACTCCTCATGTTCAATATGACTCATCCTGTAATGCTTCTTATTAGGAAGAGTAGCATCAGGCAGTAATAAATCTGATGCTGAAATCCCGTAGTGGTAGCAACCTATCTAGAAGCTCTTCCAGGAAGACCTCGTGAAATTCTTCCAGCAACGGACGAATTCTATTAGGGATATCCTACTCAGTTCAATTGACTTGCTTATTAACACATACACCACACCAGATTCTACCATCTCCGTCTCAAACTTCACTCTGGTTAATAAATTTGTACTATCTCCAACTGTTTTTGCTGGGCTCTTGTCGGGCAGCAACATAATTTTCTTTTTCCCAAACAAAAAACTTTACACGTTGGTATATCTGTCATGTAATGAATGTCGATCAAACTGTCAAGGTCTCCTTAATAAAAAATGGCATGCATCTATTTCCACCACATCATACAAAACCTGATCTTTGTATGTAAGTCCAATGGAAAAACTGATTAGAACATGCAAGGATATTTCAATATCGTTATCTCTCTTCAACCAAGCCAACTTATACGATTTGGGATGTTTCTCAATTTGCAAACCCAATTTCTTAACAACTTCCTTGCCACTAAATTCTTACAACTTCCATAATCAATTACAAACTTTCAGATCTTTTCCCCAACAGTACATGTGAACTGAAAGACCAGTCACTCTTACTCTCGAAGGAAGTAAAAAAGCTCCGTCTCACCACCAATGCTTAACCCACATCACCAACAACAAATTCTTCCTCCTCTGTTGCTTCTTCAATGTCTCCATTGTCAAATATAAGCACCTTCTCATAATCTCCATATCTCTCATCAACAAAGAATCATTAGAGCAAATTTCTAGGACATTCAGATTGTCTATGACCCATACCTTTACAAGTGAAACAACGAATATCATCTTCAGGACATGTTGACTGTTGGACAGGATTTGCTCTAGAAGAACTAGCCTGGCTAGGATTACCAAGGCATGTTGTCTACCACTGTGGTTTACTGAAAGAATCTCTTGCAGTGAAAAGACCTATATGTAGCCTTGAATGCTACTTCTTTATCTTATCACCCTATGATGCACCTTAAAAACTGTCACAAGATCAAATATATTTAGGATATCTTGTATCTGGGAACAAAGACCACCCACATACCGTAACACTAATTGTTCCTCCATTTTCATTGCCTCATTCCTAGTAATCAACATGTAAAACTCCGTCGCATAGTCATCAACCGTCTTCATGCCTTGATGTAAATTTTGCAATCCCTGATACATGATCCGAACATAATTATAGGGCAAAAATTGCTTTTTCATGTACTTTGACTTATCCAAAGATGCAATATTTTCCTCCCCTAATATGGATCTTTTCACCTTTGTCTGCTACCACCACACCGCTGCTCATCCACGAAATCTAGTCGCAACAAGAGACACACGTTTACTAGCAGAAACCTCGTTAAATTCCAAGACCTCCTCCACTGCAATCTCCCAATCCAAGAATTCTTCTTGACTTAATATACCATACAACTTAGGGATATCAACCTTAAACCCTAATTCCCAGCTCCTATTCTCCTCCTGTCCACCGTCTTTCCGTCAGACTAGTAGATATATTGGATGATCAAGTGGCGCAATTGGATTTTCATCTTTAGAATCCTTAAGCGATTAGGCCACAGATGCAATGTGCTGTAGCGAAAGTGCAATGATTTGATGGGTCAGCAACTTCACTTATTGAAGAAGGTGCGATCTCATCACGTCTATTCATCTCATTTACTTCTGAACGTCTCCTTGATGGCATGTTGAAGGAACAAACGTAGATTTGATACCAATTGACGTAGCGGAAGGTTATATGAAAGACGAACAAGTCTCACAAGATGAGAAAACTCACAAAAAAAATTTATTTCTATTAATCAATGCGGCCACAAAGGGCTTAGAATGCTTTATATAGGAAAATTTGAAAAATAAAAAATAAAAAATGATTTTTTTTCAAAAATGAAAATATCTAGATAATGACTAAAATTAAAAGTCCTAATCTTAAGAGTTATTCTCCAATAAATGGAATTTAAATTCGACTTAAATTGACAGAGATATGACCAAAACAAAATTTAACAAAAATGGGAAAAAAATACTTAAACAAAAGCCTAAATGAAGGAATTTGCCCAAAATTGGGCTTACATCAGGAGCAAAGTTATGTTTTTTTGTTCATTTGCCCGTTTCCAATCAAATTTGACTAAAATTTCATCAAAAATGGACAACTCGAAAATATATCCAAAAATCGGGAAGTTGCCTATTTCTGATTGCGCCGGTCCTACTTTTCATAATGTCTAATTCTTTTTGTACCACATCGGTTAGTCATCTGAATAAAAGAAAGCGATTTTTTTTCCTGGCTTGGTGTTGTGACAATGGAAATAATGGGAATGTCTTTGATCACATTATCAAATTCCACAACTTGAGAAGCTTCTTGCAGTGTCAATGTTCCTAGGATGGCATCAACGCGCTTCTGGTTGTCAAATTCAACTGCTGCAATTGAAATTATATGGCCAAAATGTAGGGAAATTTAGTAATTCTATGTTTTAAAAAAATGGTCTTGAAATTGCTAGTGGAAAATTTTTAATAACAGATTATTGTATCACAAGTATGGACTAGCTCTTTCTTACATGGAAAAAGTCCAATAAGAGAACGAACTTAGGGTGAGATGACTAATAGATCTCAGGTTATGATGCTAAACGTAAGAATATATTTCATAGTCTCGGTCGATGAGTGAAATAATTATCAACAACCAAGTCCAAAGATTCAACCCGGCCCAGTTATATTACTTCTTGGATGATTTTGAATTTTGGTCCATTTAACCTATTATTGGTCCATTTAAAGCCTAAAAACCGGCTGCATTGAGAAGAAAAAATCCGGTGACTTCCTTTTTCGTTTTGGCCTCCATCATTTATCTTCTTGCCTTTGTGGCTATAAATTATCACCATTATCTTCTTGTCCTTTGTGGGTGAGATTGAGAAGCAACCAAGGTAAATATATTGGTTGTAGGTTGGAGCCATTTGGATTGGTTGGTTGGTAGAGAAAGTTAAAGTGAAACTAAGCCCGGAAAAATACCGATTTAACGATCCATGGAGCAAGCTCCCACGACATGATACTTGAGGATTTCTTGATGAGAGCTGGGGTTGTGAGGGAAGATGCTCAGTTGGCTGGAAAGCCAATGATATTGGATTCTTTGGTAACTTGGCACACACTGGGAATAATCTTTGTTCAGGGATCTGGATGTAGAAATGCAGGTGGGAATGTGAGGGTGATGGATAATAGAATTTCTGAAAACAGTAAGCCATGAAATCAACTAGTTCACAGTTGAATGTAAATGGGGTGAGATCTACTACACATTTAAAACCAAGGCAGCCTCTACAGCAACAGCAACTTCTTCCCCAGCAGCCTGTTTTGCCTTACAGGTCTCCCTTGGGTATATCGAATGGTGGTCATTTCGATAGTCCAATAATTAGGGGTGGGATTGGTAGGGTTTATGATTCAGGAATGAATAATAATTTGATCCAAAGTGCAACACTTCAGGGAATGGTTGATTTAGGATCCGGCACAGGAGGAGTTGCAATGGGATCTGCAGTCGTTTCTGTTGGAAATGGTGGGTCTATTAGGTTTTGTATAAACTAATTTCCATAAACTGTTCTTGTGTATGTAAAGTTAATATTCTGCAGAATTTTAATTTATAAATTCTGACTGGTTGATCTTCTGTTATGAAAACAGAAATGGCTAACACTGTTGGGACCAATGCAATTCCCCCTGCTGTGACTGTAACGCCAACTGTGGCTACTGTAATGCCGACGATGTCTGGTCCTTCTGGTTCAACTCATGTTCCTCACGGAGAGAAACCTGAAAAATTTAATGGGGTCGATTTTAAGAGATGGCAGCAGAAAATGCTGTTCTATCTCACCACTTTGAACCTGGCAAAGTTTCTCACGGAGGATCCTCCTACTGTTCAACAAGGAGAAAATAATCGAGCTTCGATTATTGCCTTGGACGCATGGAAATATTCTGATTTCCTATGCAAAAATTATGTACTGAATGGATTGAATGATTCGCTATATGGTGTATATAGCATAATGAAAACTGCAAAAGAACTGTGGGAATCCTTAGAGAAAAAATATAAAACTGAAGATGCTGGCTCTAAAAAATTCCTTGTTGGAAAATTTTTGGAATATAAAATGATTGACTCTAAATCTGTTATTTCCCAAGTTCAAGAATTGCAGGTACTCCTTCATGATTTACATGCTGAAAAAATGACTGTAAGTGAGTCATTCCAAGTAGCAGCAGTAATTGAAAAACTCCCGCCTTCATGGAGAGATTTCAAAAATTACTTCAAACATAAACGTAAGGAAATGAACATGGAGGAGTTGATTGTGCGTTTGAGGATCGAAGAAGATACTAAGAAATCTGAAAGGAGGAACGGGGGACCAAGCATGGAAGCTAAGGCAAACATTGTTGAATCAAGTTCAAAGAAGAACATGAAAAGGAAGCACTCAAACTTTGCTCCAAAGAAAAAAGAAAACCTGAAGAACAAGAAGTTCAAAGGGGACTGCTTCAACTGTGGTAAACCTGGACATCGTGCAATTGACTGTCGCAAGCCTAAAAAGCAAAATGACCGTGCACATGTTGTCGAAACTAAAAATCTGTCTGAAGGTGTTCAAGAAATGCACCTATCTGCTGTAATATCTGAATGTAATAGTGTTGGAAATCCCAGAGAATGGTGGGTGGACACTGGTGCCACTCGCCACATTTGTGCTGAAAAGAATGTGTTTTCTGATTACAAAACTATCAGTGGAGAACAATTGTTCATGGGAAATTCCTCAAGTTCAAAGGTTGAAGGACAAGGAAAGGTGACCTTGAAGATGACATCTGGCAAGGAACTCGTCCTCAACAATGTGTTGCATGTGCCAGACATTCGGAAAAATCTTGTTTCTGGTTCTCTCCTTAGCAAGAATGGGTTTAAGTTAGTATTTGTATCTGACAAATTTGTACTAACTAAAAATGGGATGTACGTTGGGAAAGGTTACATGTCCGATGGGATGTTCAAGATGAACGTCCTTACTATTGTACCTAAATTGAACAAGATGAATGAAGCTTCTACTTCTGCGTATATTGTTGATTCTTCTTGTTTATGGCATAAAAGATTAGGACACGCAAACTTTAAATCTGTTCGCAAATTAATGAAGTTAAATTTGCTACCTTCTCTGAGTTTCGATCCTAATCACAAATGTGAAACTTGTGTTGAGGCTAAATTAGCCAAAAGACCATTTCCTTCAGTTGATAGAAATACCTTACCTTTAGAATTAATTCACAGCGATATATGTGATTTGAAATTCGTACAAACTAAAGGTGGGAAAAAGTACTTCATCACTTTCATTGACGATTGCACTCGGTACTGTTATGTTTATCTATTAAAAAGCAAAGACGAGGCTTTGGAAATGTTTAAACATTTTAAGAATGAAGTTGAAAATCAACTTAGCAAAACAATAAAAATTGTTCGAAGTGATAGAGGTGGAGAATATGGAGCGCCGTTTGAAGAATTTTGTTCTCAACAAGGCATCATTCATCAAACAACGGCTCCTTACTCACCTCAATCCAATGGTATTGCGGAACGAAAGAACCGCACACTTAAGGAAATGATGAATGCTATGTTGATTAGTTCTGGCCTACCACAGAATTTGTGGGGGGAGGCTATCCTCTCGGCAAATCACATTCTTAATAAAATACCACACAAAGTAAAGGATGAAACACCTTACGAGTTATGGAAAGGTCATAAACCTTCATATAAATACTTAAAAGTGTGGGGGTGTTTGGCAAAGGTAGAAGTGCCAAAACCTAAACAAATAAAAATAGGACCAAAAACTGTAGATTGCATATTTATTGGATATGCTCATAACAGTAGTGCATATCGCTTTCTTGTGCATAAATCCGAGATTACGGATATACATGAAGATACAATAATTGAATCAAGGAATGCAAGTTTCTTTGAAGATGTCTTTCCTCGTAAAGACAAAAATGATGCAAGTTCAATGAAAAGAACTTACGATACTGCAAATGATGATGAAAATGAAGAAGAACTCAGACGCAGTAAAAGGGATAGGAAGTCTACGTCCTTCGGTTCAGAATTTATAACGTACATGATCGAAAATGAACCAAAGACATTCAGTAAAGCAATGTCAACATCAGAGGCTCCTTTTTGGAAAGAAGCTATCAATAGTGAAATTGAATCGATAATGCAAAATCATACTTGGGAGTTGGTTGATCTCCCACCTGGAAATAAACCTCTAGGTTGCAAGTGGATTTTCAAGAAAAAGTTAAAATCGGATGGATCTATTGATAAATACAAAGCTCGTTTGGTAGCAAAAGGATATAGACAAAAGGAAGGTCTTGATTTCTTTGACACTTACTCACCAGTAACGAGGATTACTTCGATAAGAATCCTTATTGCAATTGCTGCGCTACATAATCTCGAAATTCATCAAATGGATGTTAAAACAGCTTTTCTAAATGGTGAGTTAGAAGAAGAAATATACATGGAGCAACCTGAAGGATTTGTCGTTCATGGACAAGAGAAAAAGGTTTGCAGACTCGTTAAATCTTTATATGGACTAAAACAGGCGCAAAAGCAGTGGCACCAAAAGTTTGACAAAACAATGCTGTCAAATGGTTTTAAAATTAACGAGTGTGATAAATGTGTGTATAATAAGAGTACACCGACAGCATATGTCTTAGTATGTCTATATGTGGATGATATGCTAATCCTGGGTAGCAATCATGATATCATTGTCTCCACTAAGAAAATGCTAACAAAACATTTTGACATGAAGGACATGGGTGTAGCAGATGTAATTCTTGGAATTAAAATTTCTAAAACACCAGATGGCCTCGTTCTTTCACAATCTCATTATGTTGAGTCTGTACTAAAGAGATTTGGAGTCTTTGATGAAAGTCCAGTCAAAACTCCAGTAGACACAAGTCTACACTTAGCAAAAAATAGAAGTGAACCTGTACATCAATTAAGATATTCTCAGGTTATCGGAAGTCTGATGTACTTAATGAACTGCACACGTCCTGACATTGCATTCACAGTTAATAAATTGAGTAGGTTCACATGTAATCCAAGCAATGATCACTGGAAGGCATTGAATAGGGTACTTCGATACTTAAAACATACCTTAAAATTTGGATTACATTATATGAGATATCCAGCAGTATTAGAAGGATATTGTGATGCAAATTGGATATCTGATATGAAAGATTCCAAATCCACAAGTGGTTATATATTTACACTTGGTGGTGCGGCAGTGTCTTGGAAATCCTCAAAGCAAACCTGCATAGCTCGATCAACAATGGAATCGGAGTTTATTGCATTAGATAAAGCTAGAGAAGAAGCAGAATGGCTACGTAACTTCTTAGAGGATATCCCGTGTTGGCCTAAGCCGGTGCCTGCAATTAGTATTCACTGTGACAATCAGTCTGCTATTGCAAGGGCACAAAATTGCATGTATAATGGTAAGTCTAGACATATACGTCGTAGACACAATACCATAAAGCAGTTGATCTCAAATGGTATTATCTCCATTGATTATGTGAAATCAAAGGAGAATCTCGCGGATCCGCTCACAAAAGGTCTACCAAGAGATCAAGTATATTATCTATCAAAGGGAATGGGATTAAAGCCAAACACGCATGAATCTTAATGATGGTAACCCAACCTTGTTGACTGGAGATCCCAAGATCTTGGTTCAATGGGACAACTAAGTTATTAAGACTCAGTTAAGCACTTAACCATCCCTTTATAAAAAGTGCTGTCTGCAGAAAGTAAAAGGATAAGTTGTAACTTTTAATGATTCCTATAGCTTGGATAAACCAAGTGGGGTATAGCAGAATACTCTTAATAGGAGATCACCTATATAAGTGTGAAGTGGGGCCGCTTCTATGAGAATTTGGGGCTTGAAATTCTCTAAAGCACTTATGAATCCCAAGAATCGTTCAGGGCCAAAATGAACACAACTATGAGAACCTAAGAATTGTATAGAAAGGTTATTGTGTGGATACTGTTGCCTTGGTTTACACCAACGGCTGAACAGTTCAAGACATCAGTTCACTGATTAGCCAAGTAAACTCGATAGTATTCCACTAAGGCAGGTTCAAGGCCAAAAGCTACCTCTCCTGATGCAATAATCCTTTCGCATGTACTCTCTGTTCGTGTCTGCATTGCATAGTCATGATAATTTCCATTCATGTGGGGGATTGTTGGAAATGGTGGGTCTATTGGGTCAATTTTGACCACAATTTTAAGTGGGACCCGATGTTCGATGTATCAAGATTAATGTTCAATTAAATTCTACGTTCCGAGTAGATGAGTGTAGAATATATAATTGTGAAAACCCATTTCAATATGAATGAGAAATTATGGTTGAAAGTTGGATAATAAATAAGAGGATAAATGGGAAAGAATTGGAAAAATGTTCCAATCCCACATAGGTTGCAAACACAACCTTGAACCACTTAATAAGCTTCAAGTTTGGAAATGAGTTTGGACCCCAAGGGGTACCAATAGTCTTTGAAAGGGGGGAGTCTTAGACAATGTCTAGAAATTAATTCAATTTTTTTATTTATTTTCGGTTTAAAAAAAAAATTGAATTTAATTTTTTCCCTCCCTTTGACAGTTTACAAACCGACCCATCAGTTCGAAGAAACTGTGCATTAAGTGGCGTGAGGGAAACTGCCCAAAACCGTCAACTTTCTTCCTCTATTTGAATAGTCCTCATACAACACAAGTATACACACGATTTCCTGCATACATACATTATACATCTCTTCTTCCTTGCATCAGTCTGCAGAGAGTAGTTTCATTCTTTCTGGTTCGTTGTCTTGCAGTCGAAGTGCTGCTTCTGCAAGTGTGATCGTTGTATCTTGGGAGACGCTTTACCACATACCGTAAGCACCGTGTGACGGGGTAAAAACGTCTTAAGGACAGAGAGCCTAGTTCTCGCCTCGATCATCCCCTTTCCGAATTTTGGACTTCTTTCTTTCCATAATTTTTCGAACATAATTTTCTGCTTTACTGTTTCTGCAAATTATTTACTGCTTTACTGTTTCTGCAAATTATTTTCTGCAAATTATTTTCTGCTTTACTGTTTCTGCAAATTATTTTCTGCTTTACTGTTTCTGCAAATCATTCATGGAAAATCTGTTTCATACAAACTTTTAAAATTTTAACCAACAGTTTCATCAGATGGGGCTTGCGAAGAGTAATGGAGATGCGTCTTCTATGTCACTGGTACCGAATATGTTTAATGGTGGTTTAAGGGGTAGGAGAACTGGTGCTATGAATAAAGTTGTAGAAAGGCGGCAGAAGAGAATGATCAAGAACAGAGAGTCAGCAGCAAGATCGCGGGCTTGAAAGCAGGTAAATATCTCAATGTATTTGTACAAGAAGTAGGTTTATATTTTCAAATTGTCAATATGATGCAGTTATGGCTTGTACATGCTTATTTTGATGACACAGGTCGAAATAGTAGTTTTAAGAATTCCGAATATGAGATTTAACAGAAAATGTAATGGAAAGCTCCGAAAATCCATTCTAAGCAATTTGTTGTCTCTCTGGTTATGCAGGATTACCAGACAACTATTGACTGTACAATTCTGAGTTTTCCTTCTAGGAGTGCATCTTACCTTTTCTTTTTCCCCATTTCTCTTGACAGGTAGATAGACGTGGAATTAGGCAAAGGTTTGGTAATAGTTTTCCTGGAGCTACCAGAAGCAGAAAAATGAGCTGGTTCAATTTGTTGTTTCCTTGAAACTTAGAATACAAAATGGACATGTTCAAGAATGCTATTCACTAAGGTAGAGATAAATCTAATTGCAGAGAGAAAGATAATAAAATAAGTAAATAGCTAGGTTAAGAGAATAATTTTCATTTACTTGTCCCTTTTCAGATTATGATGATCATTGACATTCTGCTTTTATCATGTTGCATCCCTCGAACTTTACAAAAGAATGGATATCTTATGCTTCAGAATGGTAATGTGATAGAGATCTAGTGTGACAAGATGTGAATACATGTCTTGAGAAGTTTAAAGCTTCCATTTGCTACGAGGTAATGTAGTATGTGCTTTAAGAGAGTAACAATTTGTTTTACTCCTGCAATTTTTGCACAAATTTAACAAGCTTCCCAACCGTAAATTTATATTCATTAGTCAAATTTGATAATGTTGAAAGCACATATTTAACTTCCATTAAACCATTTTCGTTTTGGCATTTTCGAGGCATACACTACGGAGTTGGAAGAAGAAGTTGCAAAACTGAAGGAAGAAAACCAAGAATTGCGAATGAAACTGGTAAGCGTTAATGTGATTTCTCTCCATATCCACTTCCGTATCTTCGTGTTCTTCTTAAATAATATAAAACCTGATTTACACAAATATTTGCTGGTCTTCTATTCTGCTGACAGAAATGAAGGAAATGCAGAGGAACCAGGTACCTCTATCACCCTCAATCTTTCCCTCAAGAAAAAACATTTTTCATGGTATTTTATTAAGCATTTCCAATTGTTTATTTTCAATATTGGATTAAGATAGAACTCATTGGTTTTACTTATATGTTATATATCCTCTCTCTTGTGATTATCATAAAGAGCATGTTTGGCTTAGCCTAAGGAAACATAAAAGCTACTTTAAGTAACTTAATTAACGAAGGTGTTTGGATATGTTACTTTTTTCTTAGTTCTATGCAAAAGTTACTTATTTTGGAAGTAAACTGTTTTAAATGTGACCAATAAAAGGAATTATTTATTTGAAAACTTATTTACTTACAAGAATACATTTTTAATCTTACCCAAAAATTCTCATAGTAAAGGCAAAGTTCTTAATTTTTTTCGTGTTATAACATGAATCATTGTGTTTACGGTGCAGAAAGCCATTTCTCCTATAACGCAGCAGAAGCAGAAAACAGCGATCACAAAAATGCCAGTAGAAATCTGCATTCCTGGAAAGAAAACTCCAAGAGGACTTTGTTATTGTAAACTTTACTAATACTAAATAGGCAAATAGGGGCAAGAGAACTTAACAAGCAACCTCATTTCTCCATTTATAATTATAATTAGTATTATTATTTTGCATTCCGACTCATTCAGAATTTTCTCTCAAACTACATGTGCAGACTTGCAGAAATTAAGTCGGGAATTTTTGAAGTGTCCAACTAATTAATGAATTAGTTTCCTTGATCTTCGATCATTCCATCTTTTTAAACTGTTATTTTCCTCTTGTTTCTTACCTTGGGCATCAATCGTAATAGACTGTTGAAGCATTCTTCACATTTATGCTAATTTTCGCCATATCATGCCTTTTGCTGCTTCTGATGAATGCTATTTCTGGTAAACGGTTGAAGTTGCAGGAAGATGTACTTCTACTTAACCTTTTACCCTTATGTCTTTCAATCCCAATTAATTATGTTTCTCTTGTTTATGCATCATTGGCCTTGATCTCACATCGTCCTGATTATAGATGAATCATCATTTCATCTCGGGGAATATTCATCATACTTCTGCTTAACATACAAAAACCACATTTTCAATAAGAGTAACATGTATAAATGCTCATATTCTAATTTCTAGTATCATGCAATCATTATTAGATCCTCTGAATGGAAGTATTCTTGGTCTGGTTGCAGTACAGTTGACTATTTCTTTATTGATTGAAAGGAGGAACACTTTTTTCGTTCTCTGCTCGACTCCAGGGACAACCATTTTACAAAAGTTTATGCTGAAAGACATGGTTGTGGTTGTTTTTATAGTTTTGACTTAACATGATAGGTACAAATGCATAACGGAAATACATTATGCCACCTCTGATAGATTACATTGAATTTCACTATCAATGGGGCTTAACATGGTGAAGCTAAGGGATTACTAAGTTTTTCCGCATGGCCTGTTTTAGAATTTAAGCTGCCTTTTGCCTCAGATTATCATAAAATGATCCATAAAATCGAAACCCTGGTCAGGCAATGTATGTGCAGGTAGTTGCGAACGTATGTTCGTGTGTGCACGACTGAGGAGAAAACAAGTTGTCATTAGTTACATTTGATGATGGCAGGTCTTGGATAAGAATGATTAAAATCCGCCTTAATTTCAGTGGTGTATCGTATTGCATTATATAGAGCTTTACAAGATAGTATAAATGGAATACAAATCAATAATTTACAATGAAATGGAAACCGTGTAAATTAGCCTCCTTCAATTACGTGATTGGCATTGGCACTATCAATGGGGCTTAACATGGTGAAGCTAAGGGATTACTAAGTTTTTCCGCATGCCCTGTTTTAGAATTTAAGCTGCCTTTTGCCTCAGATTATCATAAAATGATCCATAAAATCGAAACCCTGGTCAGGCAATGTATGTGCAGGTAGTTGCGAACGTATGTTCGTGTGTGCACGACTGCGGAGAAAACAAGTTGTCATTAGTTACATTTGATGATAAAGCGAGGATCAATATATCCTAGAGGCTGTTCCATATAAATTTGATCAGTAAGAGTACCATTGAGGAATGCATTTTTGACATCAAGTTGATGAAGGGGCAATTTTTGTGTAAAAGCGAGAGAGAGTACAACCCGAACAGTAGTAGCCTTAATTACGAGACTAAAAGTATCAGTATAGTCAAGACCAGGGACCTGTGTATAACCTTTGGCAACAAGGTGGGCTTTAAGGCACTCAACAGATCCATCAGGTAAGTATTTGGTTCGGAATACCCATTTGGAGCCCACAATGTTGGTGTTGGCAGGGCGAGGTACCAAAACCCAGGTGCGATTATTCTGTAATGCATGAATTTCTTCATTTTTAACAGCAGGCCAAGCAGGATTTTTAACAGCAGATTTGAAACCTTTGGGCTCAGTCGATGCAAAAAGATTAGAAAGAAGACCAGAAGAGCCCAAGAAACTAAGATTGGCTGGATATCGAGTCTTGAAAATGCCAGCTTTAGCGCTTGTAAGCATAGGATGAGTGGCCAACGGGACCACTGCAGTAGGTGTGGGATCTGCACCAGGTTCAAGAGGAGATGAACTTGGAACCGAGGTCTGTAAAGAGGCACCTGCAAGAGAATGAGGATCCTGCAAAGACTCAATCACTGGATCAGTACACATAATACATGGATTAGAACTGGATTGAGTGAGTTGTGAAGAATGAGTGTCAGGGAGTGGGGGAGGTGGATCTGCATGGGTTAGGCTAGGTTCTAGAAAATTGGAAAAGTTAAGGGAGGATATGGGTTGAGCTTGAGAGGTAGCAATGGAAGGAAAATGAGTTTCATCAAATTGAGCATGGCGAGTAATATAGAGCCTAGAGGTGGAAGGCTCGAGGCAACGAAACCCTTTGTGAGAAGGACTGTAACCTAAGAAAATACATGAGATGCTATGAGGAGAAAATTTGTTAGGCATATAATCTCGTAAGCAAGGATACACACGACAACCAAAAGGGTGAAAGTTTTCATAGTTCGGAGGGTTACCATACAAAATCTCAAAAGGTGATTTACCTCCAAGAATGCCACTACAGCGGAGATGATCTTGGAAGAAATTACTGGTAAATTCACCACCACCGTCACTTTGGAAAATTTTAATTCGAGTGGAGTATTGATTTTCCACAAATTTTTGAAATTGAATAAAAACATTATAAAAGTCAGATTTCAGAGCCACGTGAAACGAGAATAATCATCGATAAAAATGACATAATAGACAAATCCTAAATTAGATTTGACTGGAGACGGACCCAAAATGTCGCAATGGATAAGATCAAGTGTTTTCGATGACCTATGTTCATTTCGAGAATAAGGCAAGCGATGACTTTTAGCAATTTGACATGTGCCACATAAAGTTGGAGAAGGCAACAAAGATGTAAGATAAAGCTGGCCTTTTTTATTAATAGAGAAATAACAGAATGACTGACATGTCCAAATCATGCATGCCATAAATCATAGGACGCACGAAGCGATTTATTTTTAAGAACAGATATAAAAGTAGAATGACTTCGCTCAAGCACATATAAGCCTCCATCACGCTTGCCGGTTGCCACCACCCTTCCTGTTTTGAGATTCTGTACAGTGAATATGTTATTAGTAAAGGTAACGGATAAAGGAAAATCTGATGTTAATTTACTGATGGAAAGTAAATTCCTGGTAAGGCGAGGTACAGCTAGGACATCAAGAAGATGTAGATTTGGGGTAGGGAAAATTTTACCAGTATGGGTAATGGGTAGTGAGGCACCATTCCCAACAACCACACAATCCTCACCCATGTAATTTGGGGCCTGATCCAATTTAGAGTGATCCATGGTCATATGGGCTGAAGCCCCTGTATCCAAATACCAGTCAGAGCCCACATCTTCATTTAGAGAACAAGATCTCATGAAGGCTTCAGCAAGGTGAACTGGTGTCTCATTCCGATCATAGCGTTGAAGGCGCCGATCGGCAAAGTGGCCATCCATCTTGCAAATCTGGCATCTTGGTGGACAACGCCATTGGCTGTAGTTGGAGCGTCCTTGTCCACGACCAGATGAACTGCTGCCACACCCACCGAAGCGACCCCGATGACTACGAGAAGAGCCACCACGATGGGTGGAATTTTTTGTGACAGTAAAGGCTGTCGCTGCTGGAGAAGATAAGTCAAGGGATTTCTGAAAAATTTCAAAACTTTCAGCCTTTGAGACTAAATCTGCAAATGAGGGCAAAGAAGTTTGGGTCATTTGTGCTGTGGAGAAACTAGAGAAATCAGTACCGAGCCCGCGGAGAAACCAGTGCACCTTGTCATTACCATGAACTGGACAACCAATTGCATGTAGTTGATCACATATTACTTTGAAGGAACGGGCATACTCAACAACCGATCTATTGCCGCGTTTCATTAATTGCAAGTCATCCTTAAGGCGTAGTTCTCGAGCTTTAGAACGATAGTCATCCTTAAGGCGTAGTTCTCGAGCTTTAGAACGATGGCTAAATGCATTTTCTAGTGCCAACCACACGTCTCGTGCGGTGGAGAGGCCAACTACCTCAGCCATGGCTTCCTTTGTGAATGAGGAAAGTAACAAACTGAGGAGACGCCGATCAATAGCTTTCCATGCTAGGTATTTGTCACTTGGCGTGAGAGAAGTGGTAGCGTCAAGTTTTGGGGGCTGCACAAGGGTGCCATCAACATGTCCTAATAATTCTTGACTTTCAAGAAGAGGGAGGAGTTGGGCTTTCCAGAGAAGATAATTTGAGGAGGAAAGTTTAATGGTGATCATGTGGATTAAGGTATTGAAAGGAAGAAGGGTGGCAGAAGTTTCAGAAGCCATGAAGGGAAGAATAAGAAGAACAGGATATGTGGTATGTATGTTAAACCACTTAGCTCTGATACCATAAGAATGATTAAAATCCACCTTAATTTCAGTGGTGTATCGTATTGCATTATATAGAGCTTTACAAGATAGTATAAATGGAATACAAATCAATAATTTACAATGAAATGGAAACCATGTAAATGAGCCTCCTTCAATTATGTGATTGGCATTGGCATGCTATGGGTAGATTGTGATTGAGGAGTAATATCCTTAATCATAGTATTATTTCCAACACTGGAGATGATGAACCAACTGCACAAAAGTAAAAGACAGTGCTTGAGATGGACTCAGATAGGTGACTGTGATTCATTTACAATGCGAGCAGGTGATTATAGATATCTAATAGACACCCTTCTGTAGATAGGAAGTCACACGAATATTGATTTGCTTTTAGTTAGTGCTTCTGAATACTATTCTCTTTTTTGTATTTTACATACAAATAAAGACGATCCTTGTGAATTTTTGTTGAGTAGGGTCATTTAGATACATTTCCACTATACTTTATTGTAGTTTCGGCTAGCTGAGAGCGTCAAGAATCCTTTGGCCCCTAAAATAATATGGGATAACATACACAAGTATGTCTCTATCAGTTGAATGTTTGATGGGTAACTAGAAATATCGTAAAAAAAAAAAAAAAAAATAATAATAATAATAATAATAATAATAATAATAATAATAAATAAATAAATAAATAATAATATTAAACCTAAAATTTCCATGTCTTTCTTGGTTGGACCAAGGTGATTTCCATCAAGTCTCTCTTTTTTGGGAGTAGGAGAGCAGGGTTCCAAATATAATTTAAATGATTCAAGTTCATATTTACAAACGTGTTTGTAAAGAACCAAATATCAAGGTTCATGATAAAACTTTTTTTACCTTATGGGCTGGACAAAACTTTCGAATCGGATCCAAATCAAACTGAACCAAATCGAGCGGTTCTTCTTAAATTAAATACACGAACGGGTATATAAATCAAGAACCAACGGATTTGATTTGGTTTTCGGTTCTAGATCAAGAATCGAAAAACCAAATAAGAATTGAATCTCCCTAATTTTTTAAATTTATTTTTTTAAAATAAGTCAAATTATTTTATTTTTTTAAAATAAATTTACTAACTAGTTAATATAGCTCAAATCCAAAAATATGATTTTTCTTATTTTTAATTTTCAGTTCAAACCCAACTTAATCGAATTGACAGATGTTTTACTCAAATCTATTATTCTACTATAGTGCTGCTTTTACCGTTATGGAGAAACCGAATTGAAACTTGGCAGTGCCTTTCTTAATTATTGTGAGTTCGATGATTTTAACAATCAAATCTATGAAGAACTAGAGAAACGCAAAAATACTTAAGATTAGACTACATTATTTTATAATAGCTAAGATTAAACATGCCATTAGTTGAATTAATGTAGTTTTGTAAATATTAAAAAATTTAATTATAATACGAATCCAAAAAACCGAATCAAACCGAACTAAACCAAATGGAATAGAACCCGAACGATTCTATAATTAAATTTAGACCTGACGATTCTACATACTAACTGTCCAAAATTTTCGGAGTCCAATTTGAATTTTGCTTTTATATATATATTGTCCACCTAAACTCTGAAACTAGTAATTTCTACTATCGTTTTGAGTTTTTGAATTTTGCTTTACATATTTTTAAAGAAAGCCTTGTAGTGGGATCAAGATTTGAATCTCGATCCAATACTACAATGCTTCACAACTATGAATTTTTAATTTTTTTTGTTCTTTCTTCACTTTCTTTCATTGAATATGTTATACTACTTTTGTTTATTACATGAAAATTAATCAATTATAAAAATGGCTTCTAACCAAAAATTAAAAAAAAAAATTGGGATATTCATATCTATGAAGACTAATTCATTCCTCAATTGTCTTTTCCGTAAGAATAATTCTGCAGGTACAGGAAAAAAAAATAGAATTTGTACAACACATCACCTGTATGACTGCTTTTCTTTTGTATTTTTATCATCTTCCAATGAAAATATGCCAATTGTTGATTTGTATGATTTTTGTAAAAAAAAAAATCTGTACTTATAGCAAACTCGTTTCCGTAAATAGGCAACTAGAGCTAAGAGCCTCTTGTTTGAGCTCCATTCTCTGAAATTTAGTAAATTTATAGTGGAATGCTCATATCATTGTTCAATATTTCTTACTTTTGTAAATATTTTTTTGTTTCTCATGCATAAGAATGTTATTGGAACTCCACTCACTACTTCGAAGCATGAGATAATAAAGAGAGGCCACCGAAAACTCAAGAAACATGTAGATTAACATGAATACTTTGGGTCTTGAAAACTCTCGTTTAACTTCTTCTATATCAAGCCCGACTATAGATGGGTATGTGATAGTCTAAAATTTTGCTTTGTTGATGGTTCCAAAAAATATTTTATTATATATTTTAATTTTGGATAATAAAAAAAATCTCAAAAAGGTTTTCAATTATTTCACTTTGTCATGTGACAAGTTTTTGTATAAAAGCTAAATGTTTTATATAAATCAATGATTTTTTTTTTAAAATATAATTTGAAAAATTTAGAACTCAAGTCACTACCACAAACGCATTAAGAATGCTAAGTTGAAAGTGCTAAAGAAATAAGATTTCAATCCCCAAAATGAAAACCGATTTAAAACACTTAGTTTAAATATGTCAGGACGCCAAGGCATTTATAGATGCAAAAAATTATCATCTGTTTGTAAATATAGTAGTATTTATAAATGATTTTTATACCCCTACAACCCTAGTCATTATAATTGTTGCATTCCTTATAGCCCTAATTTTTCCTATAAATATGGGGTGATTCTTAATAAAAACACATAAATTTAGTGGCTTTTCTATATTCTCTTTAGTTTATAACACATTATCAGCACAAATCTCTAACAATCAAATTGAATTACTTAGAAAGTAATGATTTTTATATTCATAATCCTCTGTTGCATGTACCAAAGCTAATTGGTAGCATGTGAATTTTTTTATCAATTCAATCATCCAATTAATGGTTGACAACAAACTGTAACAGTCACTCTATCAAATCAACATGTCAAGTCTAGCCCCTATGTGTTAGGCCTAGGGCTGCAAAATGTCATAACATTAAATGGGCCTGAGCTTAGGACTGACCATTGATGTTTATGAAAAGGTGCCTCAACCAATAGGATGAGGCAACATGTCTCTTCATCTAACGGATCGTACTTATTCACTTTACTATAAAAGTCAACATATTGTGACATTCAAAGGTAATGCAAGTTTATGCTATCAACATACAACTTTTGCATTGGGATATTCATATCTATGAAGACTAATTCATTCCTCAATTGTCTTTTCCGTAAGAATAATTCTGCAGGTACAGGAAAAAAAAATAGAATTTGTACAACACATCACCTGTATGACTGCTTTTCTTTTGTATTTTTATCATCTTCCAATGAAAATATGCCAATTGTTGATTTGTATGATTTTTGTAAAAAAAAAAATCTGTACTTATAGCAAACTCGTTTCCGTAAATAGGCAACTAGAGCTAAGAGCCTCTTGTTTGAGCTCCATTCTCTGAAATTTAGTAAATTTATAGTGGAATGCTCATATCATTGTTCAATATTTCTTACTTTTGTAAATATTTTTTTGTTTCTCATGCATAAGAATGTTATTGGAACTCCACTCACTACTTCGAAGCATGAGATAATAAAGAGAGGCCACCGAAAACTCAAGAAACATGTAGATTAACATGAATACTTTGGGTCTTGAAAACTCTCGTTTAACTTCTTCTATATCAAGCCCGACTATAGATGGGTATGTGATAGTCTAAAATTTTGCTTTGTTGATGGTTCCAAAAAATATTTTATTATATATTTTAATTTTTAATAATAAAAAAAATCTCAAAAAGATTTTCAATTATTTCACTTTGTCATGTGACAAGTTTTTGTATAAAAGCTAAATGTTTTATATAAATCAATGATTTTTTTTTTAAAATATAATTTGAAAAATTTAGAACTCAAGTCACTACCACAAACGCATTAAGAATGCTAAGTTGAAAGTGCTAAAGAAATAAGATTTCAATCCCCAAAATGAAAACCGATTTAAAACACTTAGTTTAAATATGTCAGGACGCCAAGGCATTTATAGATGCAAAAAATTATCATCTGTTTGTAAATATAGTAGTATTTATAAATGATTTTTATACCCCTACAACCCTAGTCATTATAATTGTTGCATTCTTTATAGCCCTAATTTTTCCTATAAATATGGGGTGATTCTTAATAAAAACACATAAATTTAGTGGCTTTTCTATATTCTCTTTAGTTTATAACACATTATCAGCACAAATCTCTAACAATCAAATTGAATTAGTTAGAAAGTAATGATTTTTATATTCATAATCCTCTGTTGCATGTACCAAAGCTAATTGGGTAGCATGTGAATTTTTTTATCAATTCAATCATCCAATTAATGGTTGACAACAAACTGTAACAGTCACTCTATCAAATCAACATGTCAAGTCTAGCCCCTATGTGTTAGGCCTAGGGCTGCAAAATGTCATAATATTAAATGCGCCTGAGCTTAGGACTGACCATTGATGTTTATGAAAAGGTGCCTCAACCACTAGGATGAGGCAACATGTCTCTTCATCTAAAGGATCGTACTTATTCACTTTACTATAAAAGTCAACATATTGTGACATTCAAAGGTAATGCAAGTTTATGCTATCAACATACAACTTTTGCAATCTCTGTTTTGCTCTCTACAATCCCCGAATTCAAACTCGATTTTACTTAAGTGGCTTATGTCTTGAGCACGTCATAAATCCAAATATTACTTTTAGTAAAGCGGCTTGATCATTGGAGTGTGCATAACCATCTATCTTACCGTCGAAAATTGGCCAAATGCTCTCGAGGTTTGTTCTAATGTGCAGGAAAAGCTTGGCTTTGAAGAAGATCCAAGATGTGTTAGCCATGTCTTCCTCTAGAAAATGAGGTCAATAGATTGGTGCAGCCTGTGGGAAACGAAATTATAACCACAAGCATCCCTATGAAAAAACCTATAGGAAAAGTGCTTCAACTTTCCTTTTGAAAAAAAAAATAAAGAAAAGACTTTATTCTTGAATAAAGAACAAGTGAAAGTCTCAAATATAGAAGATTTGAAGTTCAACTTAGCATCTTAGGTGTTCACACTCCTTCAAAATGAGAGTTTTGAGGTCAAAATTCATTCAAGAGACCCCCTCTTTGAATAAAAAAGGTGTCCAATTAAAATGAGTGCTAGTGATGAAAATAAACACTCAAGGAAGTCAAGAGATGTCCCTGAAAAAGATATCCTCTAGACCAAAGTCATGCATTGCTAACTTCAACATGTGCATCGTTTAAGTGGAAGGGTCCCTATACTCTCCATATAAGAGATAGTGAAAATAGTAGTCTATATTAGGAGATTTCTAGCAAATTATCCTTATGCAATCCTCCAAATGCAAGAAAATACACACAACCACTGAAAAAGAGGCAATCAATACAACAACCCAAAAAAGATAACAACCCTTGAAGAGGAAAGGTCTATGAAAAAGAGGCCATGAGCTAAAAGAACCTTTGAAAGGGGGAGGCCCTAAAAAATAGAAGCCTTTAAAGCAGCTCTTACCGTCGAAAATTGGCCAAATGCTCTCGAGGTTAGTTCTAATGTGCAGGAAAAGCTTGGCTTTGAAGAAGATCCAAGATGTGTTAGCCATGTCTTCCTCTAGAAAATGAGGTCAATAGATTGGTGCAGCCTGTGGGAAACGAAATTATAACCACGAGCATCCCTATGAAAAAACCTATAGGAAAAGTGCTTCAACTTTCCTTTTGAAAAAAAAATAAAGAAAAGACTTTATTCTTGAATAAAGAACAAGTGAAAGTCTCAAATATAGAAGATTTGAAGTTCAACTTAGCATCTTAGGTGTTCACACTCCTTCAAAATGAGAGTTTTGAGGTCAAAATTCATTCAAGAGATCCCCTCTTTGAATAAAAAAGGTGTCCAATTAAAATGAGTGCTAGTGATGAAAATAAACACTCAAGGAAGTCAAGAGATGTCCCTGAAAAAGATATCCTCTAGACCAAAGTCATGCATTGCTAACTTCAACATGTGCATCGTTGAAGTGGAAGGGTCCCTATACTCTCCATATAAGAGATAGTGAAAATAGTAGTCTATATTAGGAGATTTCTAGCAAATTATCCTTATGCAATCCTCCAAATGCAAGAAAATACACACAACCCCTGAAAAAGAGGCAATCAATACAACAACCCAAAAAAGATAACAACCCTTGAAAAGGAAAGGTCTATGAAAAAGAGGCCATGAGCTAAAAGAACCTTTGAAAGGGGGAGGCCCTAAAAAATAGAAGCCTTTAAAGCAGAGGCCATAAGCTGAAAGACCTAAAAGGGATAGGCCCTGATAAAACAGAAGCCTCTAAATAAAAGGCCATGAATAGATAATCCCTAAAAAATGAGAAGGCCTCTAAAGGGAACAACCTCTAAAGAAGGAAAGAACCCTAAAGAATGGGTCATATTTGATGAAATAAGAGACCTCGTCCCTCAAACTCGAGACTTCGTCTCTGCACAAATATTTCATCTACTTTCAAAGGCTTCATCCATGAAGTACATGCAAAGCCTTATCTCGCCAATAAATCAGGGCCTCCACTATGCAGGGTTTCATCTTGCCCATACATCAAACCTTCCGACATGCAAGGCGTCATCTCACTTATGCATCATGACTTTTTCCATGCAAGCCATCATCTCACCTATACATTAGCGCCTCCACCACGTAAGGCCTCATATCGCCTCTAAATTAGGGATTTTTCCATATAAGGCCTCATCTCGTCTATACATCACCACCTCCACCATACAAGGCTTCATATTGCCTATGTATAGTGCCTCCGCCATGTAAGGCCTCATTTCGCTTATGCATGAAGTCGTCTGCCATGTGAGGCTTCATCTTGCATATGCATCAGTGTTTTGCCCTTTGAGGCCTCATTTTGCCTATACATAAGGACTTCTGCCATGCAAGGCTTCATCTCGCCTATGCATCAGTGCATTACCATGGAAGGCCTCATATCACTTATGCATCAACTTCTCTGCCATGCAAGGCCTCATCTTATCTATGGATCAACGCTTCAACTATGCAATACCCCTTCCACGGATGGATCATGCACCATGGAAGAAGACTTTACATGAAAGAGCCACCTAATACAAAGAAATAAATTACCCATGAAAGGAGAGGTGCGATGCACCCAAATAGGGTCCACCTTGAAACCTACAAGGCATACCACTTCTATGAATGGTTCATATACTATGGAAGAACCCTTTAAGCTAACCCCTGCAAAGAAGTAAATTAGCCTTAGAAAAAGAGGTATGATGCACCCAAATGAGGCCTACCTTGAAACCTGCGAAACAAACTCTCACATAAAGGGATTAAAGACCATAAAGAATGCCTTTGCATAAAAGAGTAAATCGCTTGCAAGTATTATAGCCTTAAACTGTTGAAACTTATGAGGCATGCCCCTTCTATGGATAGATCAAACACCATGAAAGATGTATTTGTATGTAAGAGCCATTCTCTACAAAGAAGTAAATTATTTCAGAATGAGAGGTATGATGCATTCAAATAGGGCCCACCTTGAAACCTACAAATCATACCCCTTACATGGATGGATCAAACACCACGAAAGAAACCTCTTCATGGAAAAGTAAACCCCCTACAAGGAAGTAGTATAGCCTCGGAATGAGAGGTACAATGCATCAAAATAAAACCCACCTTGAAACCTATGAAACAAACCCTTCCATGGATGGACCAAACAACATGGACAAACCCATTCATGAAAGAGTAAAGCTCATACAATGAAGTAAAACAACTTCGAAATGAGAGGTGTGAAGTACCTATTTGGGGTCCACCTTAAAACCTACGAGGTAGGCCCCGACATTGATGGAGGAAACATTATGGAGAAAGCCATTGTATGGAAGAGTAAACCCTTTACAAGGAAGTAAAGAAAACCTTGAAAGGAGAAGAGTGAAACATTGGATCGAACATTGAGGAAGCCTTTTATGGAAGAATAAATCCCTTTGCAAAAAAGTGAAACAGCATCGAAATCAGAGGTACAAAACACCGATATAGGGCCCACCTTGAAGCTAACGAGGCGAACCCCCACATAGATGGATTAAACACCATGGAGAATGCCCTAGTATAAAAAAGTAAACCCCTTAAACCTTTAGAATGAGAGGTGTGAAGCACCCATATGGGGCCCACCTTGAAACGAACCCCTACATAGATTGATCAAACACCATGGAGGAAGCCCTTACGTGGAAGAGTAAATTGCCTATAAGAAAGTAAAACAATCTCGAAAGGAGAGGTGTAAGTACCTATATGGGCCCACCTCAAAACCTACAAGGCAAACCCTACGTAGATGGATCAAACATCATGGATGAAGCCCTTGCATAAAATATTAAACTCCCTGCAAAGAAGTAAACCACCTTCGGAAGTATAGGTGTGAAGTACCCATATGAGCCTCACATTGAAACCTATGAGGGTAACCCCCACAGATTAAACAACATGGAAGAAGCATTTATATAGAAAAGTAAATCCTCTACGAGGAAGTAAAATAGACAAGGAAGTAAAATAGACTTAGAAGAAGAGGTATGAAGCACCTATATGGGGTCTACCTTGAAACCTACTAGGCGAACCCGTATATGGATTGATCAAACACCATGAAAAAAAAACCTTTGCACAGCATAGTAAATCCCCTACAAGTAAATTAGCCTCAGAAGATTGAAACCTACGAGTCATACCCTTTTAATGGATGGATCAAATACTATGGAAGAAGTGTTTGTATGGGAGAATCATCCCTTTCACATAAGTAAAACAACCTCGAAGGAAGAGGTGCGAAAATCCTCAAAGGCTGCCTCTTCACAAATGGGCTCGTCCTTATGCAAGGGACTCTTCCCAGTTTAGTTCAGTCTTATCGAAAGTTGCCTCTTCACCAATTGACTCTTCCTAAGTAAAGGCCCTACCCCAAGTTCAATTCAATCTCACCAAATAGGTGCTGCGTTGTAGTACTTCCCATAGTCAAATATGTAACCACTTACAATCTCAACTCTCTTTTACCCTTTCAATTTTCTCTTTTTTATTCTCACAATTTCTTTTAGAATAGTCCGCAGAAGTTTTACAGCGTAGCACCTATTTGGCTCATTTTATTTTTTAACCATCTTTCAATGCAAAATTGTCAAGTACGTCGCCTGTAAAAAAATTTGTGAACCTACACTGTACAATTTACACCAATCATCTCTTATTTTTTAAGGACTATATGTTAATGAAACTATTAGGATCTTGGGAAGTGCTACATGTATATAATTGTCTATATAATGGTGTCCATAATTACATGTAGCACTGGATCCAACCTTTAATTCAAATCTCACGCTTTCACATCAACAATCGGATGATTGCACATCACTTTATGGACAACATTATGTGCAATAATTATGTACATATAGACTTTTCCTTTGACTAGGTTTGACTATAGTCAAAACGTCTATTATTAGTTTATTAATTATTTCCACCAAATTCACCAAATGTTTTGTCCTCAATGCAACTAACTGCACCAAATCTTACCAAACAATTGCAAGTCAAAGCATGGTCATTTGGCTCATTATAAATGTCATGACATTTTTTACTTGTTCGGTGAGTAGATTAGTCAATATTAATAATAAATAAATAAATTTAAATTGTCCGTTATATCTTTTAACAATATGTAATATAACGTACCAAATATAACTGTTAATTATCTATGACAAGACAAATGACTTGCGATTTTTCGCCTTCTAATCTACATTGTTCATCATTGTATCGAAATGGTAATTATATTTGTTATCTAACAAAATAATTTTTTCAATGGTTCATCAAAACGTCAAATTTTATTAGTACTTTAGAGAGGCCACCAAGTTATTAGATCCAAACACACTCCTCTAATGATTTAATAGATCTAGAGTGTTAGATTAACTTGGTAGGAGGAATAGTCTCCAATTAAATACTAGTAATTCATATTTATTAATAACAAGGACACATTAATAAGGGCGTATTTGAAAACTAAGAAATCAAATATAAATCAACAACGAAAGTAACTTATATTTTGAAACATATGAAAAAGGAAAACAAGCACATTTTTGTGAGATAGAGGAACTATAATAGTTCTTAAGTGGTCGTGGTCACTCTCATAATATGCCTAGCGTGCATAATTAAATATAAAACTTAATTAATTTTGTTTCGTATAATTTCTCCTTATTACTTTATTGGCTTATAAAAACTTTTATAGCTTATTTTGAAATATTATTCCTTTTTATCCATGTTTGTGTTTTTTTTGGTTCATAGGCACTTATCTTTGACTAATGGTTCAAATTTGGATTTTATACTTGTATTTCTCTGAAAATTTCGAACTAGTATCTTCTAAATGTACCTTGTCTAAATTGAGCTCATTACAATATTGTTGAAAAAATTGCAGCAACGATCCTTAATTTTTTTAATTTTTGAAGATTTTGCCTTAACCTTCAATTTGTCTCAGTAAAGCTCTCTAACATTTCATAAATATACACCTTGGGTCCAACAGGATGAAACAATCCCTTTGATTGTTAGTTGACTAAGAAAATTGGACATTAACTATTTTTTACCAAATTGAGAGGGATAAAATGGTAAGTTTGTATATTATCTCTAAAATCAATTTAAAATTAAATTAAATAATAAAAAAGAGAATAAAACTCCTCATCTTCCACCCATCACCCCACCCCAAACCAAAAAAATCGTGGCTATTGCTACTGTCAAGCATCCAATTCATCGAAATTTTATCTTATAGCCAACAGCCTCATTCCAGCCCTTAAGGCCATAGAAGCGGGCAGCCCAACAACAAAATTCAGCAACTCCAGTGAAACCCATGATCGTGCACTGCTGCCAACTAGTTCGCCTCACCTAGATGCTCTAATTCATGGTGAGACATTATCCAAAGTAGCTTCAATTATTCTGAGGCATTTTGTTCTTTCTCGAGATTTGAATTCCCGCTAAAGTTGGAGGTGGTGCTTGTCTCCAGATTTGAAATGCATTTAGCCTCTTCCTCGACCTGGTGATGGTGATGGTGTGGTGGTTTCGTCATCTAAACTTATCTAGGCTTCAATTTCTGCAAATTCATTGAGGCAAGGTAGTGCTGGAAAACCAATTACCCTCTGATGCTACCAAAAAATATCACCTGAGAGATCTCGAGCTTGATGGTCCAACTTCACTTTGATGAATACAATCGATCTGTGAATACCTGCAACAAAGGCAACGAGGTATGGTCCAACTTCACTTTGATGAACACAATCGGTCTGTGAATACCTGCAACAAAGGCAACGAGGTGTGTGCTCATCGACCCTCTGATGCTTAAGTTAGATAGAAAATTTAGTGCGTGAGGCTATAAACTGAAGATAATGAAAACGTACCTTGATGTTGAGCTTTGGCCAAGTATTTATAAGTGTTGGTGGGGGAGCTGTAGAAGGATTCTATTATTGAAAGAGTTATTTTCCCCTTAGGACTAGGTGTTGGAGTTTGATTAGAAGTATACTGTTAGAGTTCTAATCAGGGAAAGAGTAGACTTAGGTGGGGTCTATTTTTATTTTTTGGAGATTAAGTCGGTGGGCAGGGTTGGACTATAGATAACCCCGACCTTAGGGAAACCCCGACCTCAAACCGGCGTAACACACTAAGATCAACTCGGGGGTCTTAGGTCGAGGTCGAGCATCGTGGGCAAATTCAGGTCTAGTTTAGGGTTACCAATCCGGAATCATCATAGGCCTCCCGTGCATCTAAGCTGTAGATCATGTAGGGTCTACGATCTCGGACTGAGATGCAAAAAGGATGTCATAGCTTGATATCGACCTCGACACCTGTCATTTGCCTGTTGGAGATATACTATGTCACGTGTCTGTCATGTGGCTGGTTGTCAGAGCTCGAACTTGGATCTTTGCCACGTGTCTTATTTTAAGGGTTTTAGATTAAGTGACTGTTGGTATGCCCATGACCCCTATAAATATCCCACTATTCATTTTCACTTTTTCACTTTTTACTCTTCACTCTCTGTAAAAGAAGCTCGAGTTCAAGGATAGTGGGTTGTGAGCGATCTCCATTAAGGTAAGAGTTCAAGCCTTTAAGTTTTTAATTATTTGAGTAGAGTAATGTCGAGCAGTAGCAGTAATGGTAATAGTAGTAGCAGTAAGGGGTCGAGTAATAGTGACAGTAGTAGGCCTTCTAAGAGTTCGAGGGATAATGAGAACCCTACTGCCCCTAGTATGGCTGTCGAGACTCCGAGTGATCAAGGTCGAGATCTTGTCACCCTGGCCTTTCCTGTTAGCTCGCATTCTCCAGGAGAGGTATTGACTTATCCAAAGAACCCGACCACTTATAAAGAACATGTAATTATTAAGATAGCTAGAGAGTTCGGGGTGATGCCCATTTGTGATGTTAGGGTTCCTGAGAGTACCGATGATATCTTAGGAGCTCGAGAGGGGGAGATGATGTTTTTTAGGGATGCCCTTAAGGCTGGGATGCGGTGGCCTCTTCACCCCTTTTTTATCCACTTTTTAACTTCGTTCTATATGTGTCCGGGCCAGTTGGCCCCTAACGGTTGGAGGCTGTTGGTTTATTTCTTTATATTATGTAGATGCCTCGATATCGAGCCTAGGCTCGACCTTCTGAGAATGGTATATGATATGAAGTACTCGTCGGGGTTCAACTGTTTTGTGTATTTGTCAACCAAGGGAGGGTTTAGAACGCCTGATACCCCGAGCTCTCTTCGGGGTTGGAAAGAGGGATTTTTCTTTGTAAAGCCCCAGGATCCCGACCATCCTTTTAGCCCGAGGTGGGAGATCCCTAGTAAGGATAGGTTTAATGAGGGTCAGGGGTATTTTGAGGTTCTAGAGAGGGACAGATTAAGGTTAGTTAACCATGACCCCTTGGCAAAGAAGATCAATTATTTGCTCGAGGATGACACCCTCGACCTTGCAAATGTAAAAGGCCTCGAGGGTATGTCTTTTACTTTTTAAGCTCTATTGTCGTATTCTTGACGTCGAGATCATGATAATACCTTGCGATTTGTTTCTTACAGATCTAGAGATGTCTTTTGATCCTTCCAATTTGCTGGCCAATGTCCATCATAAGGCCAAGGGGCCGATGTCCAAAGCCCCGGCCTCAAAAAAGGGGAAGAAGAGGGCCAGGCACGCCGATGTTAAGGTGCCTGAAGTGGATCTTAAGAGCTCGGCGCCTCCTAGGGGTCAACCTTCGATGTCAAGGAGCCCGACCTCAACGCCTCATATGAAGTCGAAATATCAAGATTGAGCTTGGGGCTGTTATGGTGTCGCGGATTCAGGCTTCGAGCCTATTTCAGATCATGCCCTCGAGGAATACATGGAGTGTGCCCTGGTGAAGGACCTTGTCGAAAGGTTCGAGAAGGAGGTCAACATTAATGAAGGGGTCAAGACACTGGAGGCTTTGACCTTAAGGGTAAGATACTGACCTTAACTGTATTTTTTATTTATATCTTCTTTGATCGAACTGACTTCGGACTTCCTTTCCTTCTTTGTACAGACGCTGAGTGTAGCGTGAGGTCTTACTTTGAATGGTATCAACATCTCGAACAAAATGGAGGAGGTTTTAAAGGAAAAAGAGTGAGCTAAAAAGCGAGCTCGTGACGTAGAAAAAGGCTCTCAAGACTACTGAGGCTAACCACAAGAAGTCCCGAGAGGATCTGGAGACATTCAAGGCTGAGGTCGAGGAACTTAAGCTCGAGCTTCTCCAGTCCCAGAGGAGCTTTGGGGAAGAGCTGGCAAAGGCTCGTGATGAGGCTCGAGCTCAGGTTGTTGAAGACTTCAAGAAGTCCGACGAGTTTGGGACCCTGTTGGGACAGTACGGGTCGGGCTCTTACCATTACGGGCTTCGCCTTGCCCGTTCTTATCTTCGTACGAAGATGCCTGAGGATTTAAAGTCCCTAGAATTTGAAGACAGTGAACAAGCTTGCAGGGAAGCTCGAACTTTCGGCTTCTGAGGTCAAGGACGATGGTGAAGAGGAAAATGATGATGGTGATGGAGATGACGCCGGGACTGGCGATCAAGGGAACAATGTCAGGGTTGTAGATATCGATTAGGACTTTAACTTTGTTTTAAAAAATTTTGTAATATTGCCTGAACTGGGCTGATACTTTTGTTATTAATTTCATCGAGCAGTGTTCGCGCACATTACTTTGTTTTTAATTGATGAATGTTCGTGCACACTACTGTTTTTAATTTAATCAATGAATGTTCGTGCACAATACTGTTTTTAATTTAATCAATGAATGTACGTGCACATGTGTTTGTGTGTTTTCAATGCACCACACAAACACAACGCTTTTGGACTCGATCAACGCTTTGGTGCTATGCACGAGCTCGATTCTTGATGTAGTCATTGGGCCTGCGGGTCGAACCAGATGATGAGTTTGAGCTTTTTAGTTGCTATAATTGGGGCCTTTTTAGCTCAAGGT
Organism: Olea europaea var. sylvestris; assembly: GCF_002742605.1. Lineage (NCBI taxonomy): Eukaryota > Viridiplantae > Streptophyta > Magnoliopsida > Lamiales > Oleaceae > Olea > Olea europaea. The sequence goes on along the minus strand of NC_036254.1, from coordinate 10,146,798 downwards.
GTCTTGTGTGAAAGGCACGGGGCTCAATTCAATCAACATTTTCACCTTAAACACAGGCATGTCTTAGCTCGATTCTTGATGTAGTCATCGAGGTCGAACTTAAAGGCCTGTAAGTCAATTCAGATGATGAGTTCGAGCTTTTACTTGTATAAACTTTAGGTTTTTGAGTTTGTTTCCAGGTTGCAGACGGGGTCGGGTTCGATCTTTATCATGTGGACAGGCCCGACCCCGAACTTGGTCGATATTGATTTTAAATGCAAAATAGTTTGGGGTTCGTGACCTCGGGTTGTATTATACTGCATGCCTATAGCACGTCGTTAATGTTGAAGAGTTGGCTACATGCCCGAAGCACGTCATTATGCCAGAGTTATTAGTTGCATGCCCGTAGCACGTCATTACACTAATGTTAAAGTGGTTGCATGCCCGAAGCACGTCATTATGCCAAAGTTTATTAGTTGCATGCCCATTGCACGTAATTACACTAATGTTGAAGAGTTGGCTGCATGCTCGAAGCACGTCGTTACGCCAAAGTTTATTAGTTGCATGACCGTAGCACGTCGTTACACTAATGTCGAAGAGTTGGCTGCATGCCCCAAGCACGTCGTTACGCCAAAGTTTAAATAGTGCTAAGAAAAGAAAACTTTGAATATTATTAGGTGCTCAAGGGTACTTAGCCCGAACTACTTGAAAGCAAAAAATGCTCAAGTGTTCATAGCCCCGAGCTACTTGAAGGCAAAAAATGCTCAAGGGTTCATAGACCCAAGCTACTAAAAAATGAAAATAAGGCGGGCGTGCAAGCTCTTGTGTGATGCTATTGCTATTCTACTTGTAATATATTTTTAGGTTATCCACATTCCAAGGCCTCGAGAGTGAATTTCCTGAAGCATCTCTAAGGATATATTCTCCTCCTTTGATCCTTCGTATGACTTTGAATGGCCCTTCCCAAACCGGTCCAAGTTTACCTGGAGGGTGTCCAGCTACCTCTGGTCTTCTTAGAACCAAATCGCCACTCTTAAATTCTCGGGACTTGACTTTAGTGTTAAAGTACTTTGCCATTTTATTTTGGTAACTAGCAGCTCTCAGTGAAGCTTGCTCTCTTACTTCTTCAAGTAAGTCAAGATGTTCGGTTGTTCGGTCTTCCATGTCGAGTTCAACTCTCCTTAAAGTGGAGAGACTGACTTCGATGGGGATAGTGGCCTCTAAGCCGAAAGCTAACATGAAAGGAGTCTCGCCTGTTTCTGTTTTATGAGAAGTTCTATATGCCCATAGTATGGAGGGCAACTCATCGGGCCAGTCACCTCTGGCATTTCTGATCCTGGTGCGAAGGTCCTGAAGTATGATCCTATTTGTCACCTCAGCGAGGCCATTGCTTTGAGGGTGCGATACTGACGTCAGACAATGGTCGATACTGAGATTGACACAGAAGTTTCTGAATTGTGAATTGTCGAACTGCCTTCCATTGTCTGTTATAATTACTTTTGGTATTCCAAACCTACATATAATCGACTTCCATATAAATGATCTGAGCTTGGCCTCTGATATTTTTGCTAGGGGTTCGGCTTTTACCCACTTTGTGAAGTACTCAACTGCTACCACAGCAAATTTTAATTGTCCTCGGGCCATTAGGAAAGGCCTAAGGATGTCAACTCCCCATTGTTCAAATGGTGCTGAATAACGGATAGAGGTCAACTCTTCTATAGGGGCATGTATAGCATTACCAAACCTCTGACACTTGTCGCATCTTTTGACATATTCAGCTGCATCTTTTTTTATAGTTGGCCAGTAGTATCCATACCTTATTAATTTGTAGGCCAAGGCCCTGGCTCCCTGGTGATTTTCGCATATTCCCTCGTGAACCTCAATCAGGGCTTGGAGAGACTCGGAAGGCTTGAGGCATCTCAGAGAGGGGAGTGTGAGACTTCGTCGAAACAGCACCCCTATAATCATGCAATACCTAGCAGCTTTGGCCCGAATACTTCTTGCGGCGCGAGGTCAGGAGGTAGGTCTCCATCACTTATATACTCAACTATTGGATCAATCCAGGAAGGCTCATGGTCAATGTCCATGATGCTCGGCTTTGTGTTTATGCTAGGCTCTGTGACAATCTTGATGTGCGCTGTTTTGTCGAGTCCATCTATCCTCATGAAAACGAGTCTGGATAGTGTGTCAGCTTTGGAGTTATCTGCTCTTACTATTTTCAATATTTCACAACTTGTGAACTGTCTTTAAAGGTCATGCACTTTTAGACAGTACAAGCTCATCTTTTCTTTCAAAGGATCCTTCAATCTGTCCAACAACGAGCTGTGAGTCACTGAAGACTCTGATGTGCTCTAATTCCAAATTCCTGGCAAGTTCGAGAGCAATGACCACAACTTCATATTTCGCTACATTGTTAGTTGCTTCAAACTTAAACCTAAGCGTACATTGAACTTCAGTGGTCTTGTCCGGGCTGATGATAATTATCCCGGCCCCCGAGCCCGAGCTGTTCGATGCCCCATCAACAAATATTTCCCAAGCTTTTGAGGTCATGCTCGGGTTTTTTACTTCGGGCCTTTCTGTCTTTGGAGTGAGTTCAGTTATAAAGTCGGCTAGTGCCCGTGCTTTGATGGAAGGTCGAGGCTTGAATTCTATGTCGAACTTGCCAAGCTCGATCGCCCATTTTAATAACCTTCCTAAGACATCTGGCCTCTGAAGTATTTGCTTGAGTGGTTGATTGGTGAGAACTATTATGGGGTGAGATTGAACATATTGCCGCAACTTTCTAGCAGTTACTATCAAGGTAAGAGCTAACTGTTCTGCAAGGTTATATCGAGTCTCGGTGTTAAGAAGTACTTTACTGACATAGTAGATGGGTTGTTGCACCTTTCCTTTTTCCTTTACTAGTACCCCACTTACAGCATTTCGAGAAATAGCCAAGTAAAGGAACAAAGTATCACCAGGCTCTAGTTTGGCAAGAACTGGAGGTACAGCTAAAGTTTCCTTAAGCTGTTGGAAGACTAGATCGCATTCATCATTCCATTCAAAGCTCTTGTGGCCTCTCAAAACTTTGAAAAAGGGGAAACATCTATCCGCTGCCCGAGAGACAAATCTGTTCAATGCTGCTACCCGACCTATAAGCTTTTGGATGTCCTTTTTGCTCTTTGGAGATTCCATAGATATTAGGGCTTGGATCTTGTCTGGGTTGGCTTCTATTCCTCTATTTGTGATCATGAAACCTAGAAACTTTCCTGATGCTACCCCAAAGGCATATTTTGTTTGGTTGAGCTTTATGTTGTATTTCCATAGAGTGGAAAACATTTCTTCAAGATCAGTGATATGATCATCCACTTGTTTACTTTTGACCACCATGTCATCTACGTAAGCCTCAATGGTTTTTCCAATTAAATTAGCAAAGACCTTGTTGATTAGCCTCTGATATGTAGCCCCTTCGTTCTTTAAGCCGAATGGCATGGCCTTATAACAATAGATGGCGGAATCTGTCATGAATGAGGTCTTCTCTTGATCTTCTGTGGCCATTGGTATTTGGTGGTACCCTAAGAATGCGTCCAAAAAGCTGTACAATTTGTGACCCGAAGTGCTGTCAACGAGACTGTCAATCTAGGAGAAGGGATAGCTATCTTTCGGACATGCTTTGTTCAAATCAGTGAAGTCAATGCAAACTTGCCACTTTCCATTGGCCTTTTTCACGAGAACTACATTGGCGAGCCAATCAGGATATTGCACTTCTCGGATGAATTGTGTATTAAGGAGCTTGGCAATCTCTTCTCGTATGACTGCGCGCCGTTCGGGTGCGAACTGTCTTTTCCTTTGTTTGACAGGTTTGGCTCCTGGGTTTACATTGAGCCTGTGTACTGCAACCTCGAGGTCAATTCTGGGCATGTCTTCAACTGTCCATGCGAATACGTCTTGGTTTTGGGAGAGACAACTTATGAGTTTAGCCATGATGGTTGAATCAAGGTCACGCCCTACTGTCACCTTCTTACCAGGCTCGAGCTCGACCTCGACCAGCTCCTCTACCGGGGCGAGTCTCCCACGATTTTCAAGCTCGAGCTCGAGCTCTGAAAGCTGCATGACGTCGCCCTTTATTTTTCGGACACTAGTCACATAGCACTGGCGTGCCATGGTTTGGTTTCCTCGGACGATTCCAACTCCACTATATGTAGGGAACTTCATCGCCAGGTGAAAAGTTAAGATAACAGCTCTGATTTTATTTAGCAATGGTCTTCCCAGAATGGTGTTGTAGGCCATCGGATTTCGGACAACTTCGAAAGTTACGATATGGGTTACCTGTCGATCTTCAGATCCCAAAGTCATGGGTAATCCAACAATACCTTCAGGGGTGATGACCTCGCCACCAAATCCTTGGAGGAGTGTTTTAACAGGCTTGAGTTGTTCTACTGAGATATCCATCTAAACTAAAGCTTTATGAGACAGTACATTAGCTGCACTTCCGTTATCCACAAGAATTCTCTTAACCTCGAAGTTAGCTATGATAGCTGATATGACTAGGGCGTCATCATGGGGAAGTATATTCCTTCCAAATCCTTGGACTCGAAGGTGATATCTTCCGTATGAGCAAGATCCGTGTTGGAAGAGACTGGAAGCTATTTGGCATACTTCTTACGTCCACTGTTGGTGTCTCCTCCTGAAGCTGTTCCTCCGATAATAACGTTAATAGAGCCTGCCGTTGGTGGTTCACTACCACACCCTTCCTTTATGTTATTCTGCTTGTTCCTCAGGCGTTTTTCATGGCTAGTGTAAGAGCCCAAAAAAACCCCTCCTGATGAGGGCCTCAATTTGTTGCTTCAGAGCCAAACAACCCCTAGTGGTATGTCCGTGGTCCCGGTGGAAGTCACAATACTTGGTTCTGTCTCTGTTTTCAGGTAATGATCGCATTCTGGGAGGCCACTTAAGCTCTTTGAGGTCCTTGATCTCCATCAGGATGTTGGACCTTGATGTATTCAACGGAGTAAAAGTTTTCGATCAGGGGTTTTGTCTTTGCTTGACCCGAGGATTGTCGTCTCGTTGATTGGGTTCACGCGGTCTCTTATTATCTGGCCTTAGTAAAGGTGAAATGTCCTTTCTTGGGGTTAGAGTTTCTTCCATATTGATGTATTTCTCAGCTCGAGTTAGGAGGTCAGTTACTGACTTTGGGGGGGGGGTTTTGACAAAGACATCTTAAATGCTTCGCATCTTATAGTGTATATCAAAGCTGAGACCGCAGCTATAATATGTAGATCCGGAATCTGAAGTCTTTCTTTATTGAATCTGGTCATGAAATTGCGTAATGTTTCATTAGGTCCCTGGCGCATCTGCATAAGTGATGCCGCTATTTTCCTAATTCGCTTGCTGCTTGCGAAAAAAGCGGAGAATTTATCGGCCAAGTCTGCGAATGAGGCGATAGAGTTTGGCCCTAATGTGGAGAACCAATCTCTAGCTGCGCTTGTAAGAGTTTGAGGGAAGGCTTTGCATATTACAGCGCCAGGTGCGACCTGTAGGTTCATGATATCGGTATACATATTGAGGTGGTTGATAGGGTCAGTGGTCTTGGGATACTTGAACCTATCCGGAAGGGGGTAGGGCAGTACTTCAAGAGTAAAGGGAGTGCTAGGGGTAAAGCCTGTTGTCCCCTTTGATTTCTATGCTAGGCCTGCGGCAATACCTTCTTGGATGATTCTGGCAAGCTCCCCTGACTCTATCGTTACTGTCCGTGATGCTGCGGTCATAGGAGGTACACCCGAGGTTCCAACTCCATTATCAAGTATGTTTTGTGGAGCTCGAGCTTGAGCAGCTGCCATAAGATCGCCATCCGGTGTTGGTGTATGTGATGGGTGTGAGTTTCTTTGGCTTAATAACTAAGTCAATGTGGTAACTTGTTGGCAGAGCTCTTCAAAAGCTCCGGTGGTAATGACAGCCGGTGGCGGTGCTACCATCTCTGATGATTCCTCTTGAGGGACAGGATGATCTCCAGGGAGAGGATTTGGAGCGGATGAGCTTGCTGGTGGAAGACCTGATCGTGTATTCACCATGGCTTTTGGTAGCGCTTCCCACAGACGGCGCCAATGATGCTACCAAAAAATATCACCTGAGAGGTCTCAAGCTTGATGGTACAACTTCACTTTGATGAACACAATCGGTCTGTGAATATTTGCAACAAAGGCAATGAGGTGTGTGCTTGTCGCCCCTCCGATGCTTAAGTCAGATAAAGAATTTAGTGCGTGAGGTTATAAACTGAAGATAATGAAAACGTACCTTGATGTTGAGCCTTGGCCAAGTATTTATAGGTGTTGGTGGGGGAGCTGTAGAAGGATTCTATTATTGAAAGAGTCCTTTTCCCCTTAGGACTAGGTGTTGGAGTTTGATTAGAAGTATACTGTTAGAGTTCTAATCAGGGAAGGAGTAGACTTAGGTGGGGTCTATTTTTATTTTTTGGAGATTAAGTCGGTGGGCAGGGTTGGATTATAGATAACCCCGACCTTAGGGAAACCCTAACCTCAAACTGGCGTAACACATTAAGATCAACTCGGGCGTCTTAGGTCGAGGTTGAGCATCGTGGGCAAATTTAGGTCTAGTTCGGGGTTACCAATCCAGAATCATCACCCTCCTTGTCGACTTTGTGGTGGTGGGGTTGTAGCTTGAGATGGATCTACTTTCCAGATTAAACAGTTCGATTTTGATTTTTCATTTGGGTTCCATTTGACAGTGGTGAAGATGGTAGCGGAGGTGGTGGCAGCTGTGGATTTGGTGGCATCAACGGGCTGTAGGCGGCAATAAGTAGCCGGCTTTGGTTTTGGGTAGGGGTGGAGTTTGGATGGGGATAAGGTAGGGTAGGGGTGAAAAATGANTAGGCGGCAATAAGTAGCCGGCTTTGGTTTTGGGTAGGGGTGGAGTTTGGATGGGGATAAGGTAGGGTAGGGGTGAAAAATGATTATGTTTTTTTATTTAATTATTTTTATATAGAAAGAGATAAAGTTATTATTTTATCCTTATAAAAATAATTAATAATGAGTTGAAAATCATTTTTTTGATCAATTAATTGAACTCCTGAAAGGAGCGTTGCTAGCTCAAATTGAAAATAGGGTAAATTCTGCAAAAATTGAAGAGGTTAGTGATTGCTACTGCAATTTTTCCTTTATTGTATGGGTTGGTTGCCTAATTCTATCTTTAATCGATGATGAACAAAGCGAACGATTACTTGATTTGGGTCAATATTGCTCATCTCTACCTTGGGAAAGTGATCAAAACCGTGTGCATAATTTGGCATTAGTCACGACCATTCATTCAAGGCTGAATTCATTTCTTTAAGACAAGTTCTTTATTCAAAGAAATTAATTATCATCGTCCTACATTTATGTATTTAGATACTTAATTAAATCTATCTCTAAATTATCAACATCTCAAATGAAACAACTCGAACCTGTAACAAGTGTGGACCATCGAAAGTAGCTTGATTCATTTAGAGTTGCTTGTGGCTTGACTCCTAACTCCTTGGACGACTTTCGTACCTAGCCCACTTATTAATTGCCTATTGACCTTAATTGGGCCTGTTTCATTAAACTTAAATCTACCCCCCAACTAATATATATTGGTTTGCCCATTGTGACCGTTTGAATTGCAAAACCCTTGAGAGATAACCTAGCTACGTTCTTCTCTTCTGCTTCATGCTACTGTTTGGCTTAGCTTCTTCTTTTTCTGGCTTTCTTCAGTCTTTATGGATGCTACCTATGTAGTTGCAATAATACCTTTGTTTGTGCATTCTTTTGTGAATAATAAAAGAAATCGGAGTGAATAAAGTTGTAGGTGATTTTGTGTTGGTTTTTTATGGTGTCGATCAGTTTTGGTTTCAAACTGACCTTGAAAAATCTGTTTGTGTTCAATCTTTATAATTACATTTGGTCGGAGAAACGAAGGCCATACCCACACTCAGTAGGCAAATACACTTCTTCCTAGGCGACGCGTTAAGGCAATAGTGACACTTCTTCAAGGTAATGCATTAAGGCATTGACGGTCAGAGGCGACAATTTTGAGGAGCTCCCTTTGAACAGATTGCTCGTTTTTATCATTCTAAACGTGCTGATATCGATAACTTTATGTTTCAAGTTATATAGTGAATTATGGACTGTTTTGCCCCTGGACCCTCGTCTTGCGATCTTTGGTCAATCACGTCAGTACATTTACTGAAATTTTAGGGCAAATAGTGGTGGCCCTAAAACAACAGATTCACATATCTTGATTTTACGTACCTTTAGATTTGATTCGCTATGGTAAATTGGCTTTTCTCGATTAAATTTCAATATTAATGCTTCAATGTGTAAGGGATTGGGGGTTACCATGTGAGGTAAACATTGCTTGTGCTGGAAATTAGAAATTACTTGCTTTTACGTGATGAAAGTATGTATTTTGATAAAAATCAGTTTATTATCTTTATGATATACAGTGTGTGAAATCGTTTGGTTAAATTATCTCTCTGTTACACCGTTAATTCCACTAGAATATCTAAACCTTACCCGTTTGAATATTCCATTGATCTAAGATTGTGAATCTTACAAAACCTCGAGAATCTAGAATGGTGTATCTTGTCTATAACCCTAGGACTACTATGTTTAGCTTAATTGTGATTCTGAGCATTTTTTTTTATTCGTATAAATGTCACAATTTTGATTTGAGAATTTTTAACGAAAAAGGTGATTTTTCAATATGGCTACAATAGATAAGAGATATTTTGGTCCAACAAAAGTTTCAAAGGACATTGAAGGAATTTTTCTGCTAATTTTTCAAAAGAACAAAAAGAAAAAGCCAATGAGCTTACTTACATTTCAAATATTTTACACTTGTCAGATATCATTTTTAGAAAAGTTGGTAAACTTGATACCACAAAAGAACTTTGAAAAAAATTGGAAGACTTATCTTTGCTCAAATCTACTCCTAATAAATTGTACCTACTAGAAAGATTTTTCAGTTTTCAAAGATATTTTTTCAAAGGTTCTTAATGTCAACTCATATATTTTTAACAAATTTATTCAGGATATTGTTAACTGTGATGAGAAGCTATCTGAAACATATAAGACCATTATTTTGATAAAATCTAAGCCTAATTTATATAGGGAGGTTAAGAATGCGATTAAGTATTGTAAGGATACCTTAACACTCGTGATTATCATAAATTCCCTTAAGAGTAAAGAAATGAAAATTAAGGATGAAAAAGAATATAAGAGTAGTGATCTACATATGATAAAGAACATAACGAAGTTTAAGCAGATGAGTTTGGACAAGGCTCAAGATAGTAGTGACTCAAGTGATAAATGTGGTAAGAAGAAAGGCAAGGGTTGGGACAAATCCAGTGGTAGATGATGTTACAGTAGTGGTAAAGCTGGGAACTTTATTGGAGACTATCCCAAGAAGAAGGATAAGTAGAAATTTAAGATGGGAGGTGGGACGAATGTGGCTATAGGGTCGAATGATGAACCCCAGTGAGGTTCATAAAAGTAAACTTAGTTACTCCATGTACATTTGTGTGTAATCATTTCTGCATGTGTGTAATTGCTTAATTATGTTACAATATTAAATGTTGCATTTCAATGTGGTTGATGTGTACATTTGTATAAATTTGAGAGCTATTTGATTATTTGATGTAATCATTTGCATGCATAGTTGGTTGGGATCCATTAGCAGTAAGTGCATTATGTGTCTATTGGTGATATGAAGTATAAATGCCTTGGAATACATTAGTGGTATGTACTAGGGATGTGGAGTTTGCCATTTAGATCACGAATAGAGAGGTGATTAAATGTTAGAGTCCTTTATCTGTGAAAGGCCCTGGCTAGGTAGAGTGTTAGAGAGACACTTCTATCACTTCTATTAGATGGAGACCATTATAAACTTAGGTAGAAGAAGTGATGTGGTGACATAGGAATCCTGAGGACTTTGTATCTAATTGTGATTTACTAGTTAAACATGAGTTGAGTGATCCATCTAGAAGCAAAGTGGGCAATGACAGGGAATGTATTCTCGAGGTGTGAGCAACACGGAATGAGATATAATAAGCATGGTGAGATTGGTCAAAATGAATTCTTGTTTTGACTAAACAGTTATGGATGACTTAACAATTTCAATTCAAATCGACCTATCCGGTATATTTTCCACGTTCGTAGGAGTGCGTCTATGTTTTTGCTTTTACGAATATGATATTTTTTGGGCATTTCTAATAATATCAAGTCTTATTCTATTTTGTAATTTTTCATTTCCAAGATTTTAGCCCCGAATAGGAGACATGATCCCAAGCCAATTCTTAACATGTACCCCCTCTTCTAGGTCCATCACAAGGAAAACAAAAATCAAGATTTGCTTTATCCGGTATCAAACGGGAGCTACGAGCAAATAGAACACCTTTCAGGAGTATCAATACCATGACATGAATCGTAAATGCATGGATGTGATGTACCAAAAAATCCACGGTCCTTAACGGAATAGGTAACAAAGCCACTTTGCCACCCACTACTACTAAATCACCACCTCCCAAGTCGTGGCGTCATTTATATATTTGTTGCATATGCGTTGGCCTTTTATTGATTAACTTGGTGTTAATATGTTGTTCTGTGCCTATGTTATAATTTCATCACATATTTGTTTGCTCTTGATTGTTTGTTTTTATTATGTACTCTACTTGGGTGTTTTTTACCTTAGACTTGGTAAGTATATCAGGTCTTCTACTTGGGTGTTTTTTACATGGAGCAGGTATAGTGTGTGTTTCGAGTTCAAAACGTGATGGAAGGTCTGTGATCCTAATTTTATTGGTTACCTTTATTATACATGTACCAATTGTGTGTTTTGATTTTTTGTAGGTTTATTAAGCATTAAGGTGAAGATTTGTTGGGTTTTGGGCAATGATGTTAAATCATTAGTACTCATCGGTATTGACCAAATGATTGAAGTGAAATATCGACATCTCAGATGGAACAACCCAAACCTATAGCAAGTGTGGGCCATTGGAAGTAGCTTAATTCATTTATGCTCGTGGCCCGACTCCTAACTCCTTGGACAGCTTTTGTACCTATCCCACTTATTAATTACCTATTGACCTTTATTGGGTTGGCCCATTACTTAACCTAAATCTACCTTGACTAATATATATTGGTTAGCCCCTTGTGACCGTGTGAATTGCAAAACCCTTGAGAGATAACCTAGTTGCCTTCTTCTCTTCTGCTTCATACTACTGTCTGCTTGGTTTCTTCTTTCTCGGGTTTTCTTTAGCCTTTGTAGTTGTCGCCTATGTGGCTACAATAATACTTTCGTTTGTGCTTCCTTTTGTGAGTAATAAAAGCAACCGGAGTGGGTAAAGTTGTAGGTGATTTTAGGTTGGTTCTTTGTGGTGTTGATCGGTTTTGGATTAAAACTGAGTCCGAAAAATCCTTTGGTGCTCAATCTTCCGCTTTACAAAAACAAATTCTTAAAATTTCGAGGGTTGTGAGAATTGGATCCCACTCAGATTACAAGGTCTTCAATGAAACTTGGGAACTCTCCAAGTCACATTGTTTTAGTCGAACTCGAGATAGCAAACTTGACGAGTGGACAAACAACTATGAAATCATATTTTTAATAAATTTTGATAAAAAAAATGATGAAATTTATGGTTGAAAGCTGATAAAAGTTGTGGATTCTTATGAAATGTGATTGAGAATGAGTTTAAAAAAAGAAATGATTTTTAAAACGTGGGGATAAGGAGAACAACATATAAAATCAGATGTCCTAGCTACAATGGCATCCTCAATATCATTGAGAGGTGAACTTTTCACTGCTTGAATGGCATTTCAAACAATTAGATTCAATTTTGCCATCCCTCCCCCTTCATAATCTCTGCACGCCATTCTATTTTTAGTTTCTGTCACTTTGGTTTTGTGTGTGTGTGCGTGCGCAAGAATCAACAATTTTCTTCATTCATGGAAACTACAGATGTAGCTATTATTCTAATGTTGTTTAATCCAATTAAGGTCCGTAATCTTTCTCTCATATTGAACGTCCAAGTGAACTAGACAAAACAATATAAAATCTTATTTGGTTCGATTTTTTCAAAATTTATTTTCAACCGCACAATTTATGGGAACCAAAACTTTTATTAACTTTTAAGTTACATATTTCATTAACTTTTATTAAAAATTTAATTTTAAGTCAAACTAAATAGAGGCTAAAATTTAAATTTTAATAGTCACATTAGCAATTATTTGTAGTGAATGGAAGCAATAGTATATAAAATTGGAAAACCAAATTGAAATAATGATTATCTAACTTTGCCATTGTTTGACAATCATTTTCAATCATATATTCATATAAATGTATAATTGAAAATGAGTATGTAAAAAGAAAAAGAAAAGAGTTGTCAAATAATAACTGTCAAACAAAGATTTTGACAAATACAACATTTGATGATGAATATGCTTCCCAAAAAAAAAGAGTGGGACCCAAATGCCATATTTCCTAAAGTATGGGGACCTTTGATGTCTTTAAATTTAAATTCTGATGCCACTCATTTTACATTGCCCTTTTCCCAACACTTCACAGGTGGAACAATTTTCATTTCCGGAACCACTTCGGCATAAAATACACGAGCAACCGTCCTTTAGCCGGCCATGGCTTCTTTCCCACCTCCACCTCCACCTCCACCTTCACCTCCACCACCACCACAAAAACAACAAACCAAACGCTTCAGGTGATCTTCATTAAAGAAACAGACCAAGAAAGCAGTTTCTCTCAATTTTTTTTTTTTTCTGTTTATTTTATCAATTACAGGATTAATTAATTTTATCATTTATTTCGTTGCAGAGATTTATACAACAACACAGAGAGTCAGATTTCACCTAGAGTCGACACCCTAAATCTTCATGATCATCACACTCCCTTTATGCCTCCTTGTATTTTCTCTATTATTTCACTAATTTAATTACATTTCTAAGAATTAATCAAAATTAATAATTCCCATTTTCGTTTTATCCTTCTTGGTTTCAGTCCAAGTGGAAGGATTGGCACGTGTTCCTGTTCGAGAAGAAAACGAGCTGGATTTACAAGCGAATTTCGGGTTAGAGTCCAAGAAAAAGAGCCGGAAAGCGCAAGATTTTCTAGAGAACTCTAATAATAATAATTCCCAGATATCTTGTGTAGAATTCTTGCAGGCACAACCGGTATCAACTGGGCTCGGGTTGTCATTGGAGCCAACTGCGGCTCTTCTTAGGCTTGTGGGCGATGATCTTGATCGTGACTTGCAAAGACAAGGTGCCGAGACTGATAGATATATCAAATTTCAGGTGGGAAATTTCGAGATATTTCAGTTCTACATTTTTATTTATTTTGTGTCGAAGAAATGTTAAATTTTGCTTTGATGAGTTATCTAAATGTCTGCACGTGATTTTAAGTGTCTCAGTACAAACTTGAAATTGGAGAGTGAAGCTTTTAAGGGAATTCTTTTTCTAGTTACTTCTCGTGGTGTTTATATAGTTTATTTGTTAACTTGTGTTATTGCAATTGGAAACTATTTCTTGTATTGCATGGAATCGAAAACTGCCTAATGTTAAATTATGTTGTCTTTACTTATACATATCAGCATTGCTCAAAGATTGATTGAGAAGTTTTTGGTAGGCCTTTTAAGGGACCTTAGCATGATGTTGCCATTTGAAGATGTCTTTTTATGGATATTCATTCATCTTTGGTGCAACTTGACTGTCGGATGTGAAAGTGTGTGTGCCATGATGTGTCAATCGAGATAGAAGGATGTCATAATTGGAGTTTTAAATAAGACGACCTTTTGATATATTCACTTCTATGAATGGAAAATTGTTACACGAGTTCTAGTTTCATCTTTAATTTTAGGTTCTGTTGATTGACTGCAAGTTAAGATAACGTTCATATTGGCCTGTCCATGTAATCCATGGGTTTGCACATTCGAGTATTGCCACTGTGCTATGTTTCTAATCTTATTTGGGTAATGGCATTGGTATCATGTTTAACACTTAGTGACTAGTGATGTAACTTCTAATATAACCTTTCTCATGCAGATAATTAAGCTGGAAACTATGTGCATACATGTTAGCGTGCCTAATTAGTTCTGTGTAATTGAATATCTTTAAGTTTTTCGTGCTTTCTAGGGCGAGCAATTGAGGCAAACTATTTTAGAAAAGGTTCGAGCAACCCAACTACTGGCGATCTCATATGTTGAAAATAAAGTCCTGCAAATACTCAAGGGGAAAGAAGCAGAAGTAGAAGGCATCAACAAGAAGAATGTGGAGCTTAATTTGCTAATGAGACGACTTTCTTCAGAGGCCAATGCTTGGCAGCAACGGGCAATTTTCAATGAGAAAGTGATTAACACCCTGAAAATTAATCTACAGAAGGCTTATGCACAAAATATGGGCGTTAAAGAAGTGCATGGCGATAGTGAGGTCAATGATACAGCCTCGTGCTCTGTCAGTGAAATGAAGAAGTTGCTGACATGTAAGGTTTGTAGTGTTAATGAAGTGTGCATGCTATTGTTACCTTGTAAGCATCTCTGCCTGTGCAAAGAGTGTGAATCTAAGCTTAGTACTTGTCCCTTGTGTCAGTCTGCTAAGTACAAAGGTGTGGAGTTTCATATGTAGTCGAATGATATGAATATAATACAATGTTAGTTTTACATGCATTAATTGAATTTTTTACTTTGTAGAGCTGTTTCTTATCCTCTTATGATGGTAAGAGCATATTCGGCTAAGCTTAAAAAGTTTACTTTTAAGTTGATAAGGGAGTTTTAAAATAAAAAATTTGTGATCAAATGTAAACATAAGTTACTTATTTTGACAAGATGGTAATAGTTACTTTCAATAGAAGTAACTTGTTTTATGTGAGAACACCTCTCTTTAAGATTAGACAAACATGCTCTAAGACTTGTTCAGTTTTATATCTACTTTTAAAAACTCTGCTATTGACGGTTTACCATGCATTTATTAAGTTTTATGTAATAACACGCTGCTTTGCTACCTATTTTCATTTAGTAACTAATTTTTCTGGATTTATTCATAACCTGTTGGTATGAACTGATAATAATCAATTGTAATGGGAACTTTTCATAATAACATCTGTCATTTATGTGGTAAAGAAGTTTGTCTTTTGTTCTTTTGTTTTATGATTTTTTGGCTGCATAGATTGGTTATTGCATACATACTTTTGTCGGCTGAGTGATTGACATTAATACTTCATCGTATTGCATTTACAATACCGATTACAGCATTATGTACACGTACATATATAGTAACGTCATGCTGATAAACAAGAAATCGTTTATTAACTATTGGCTACTGTTTTATATTAAATTAAATTAACCAGCTTATCTAATTGAAAAGAAGAATACCATTGAGGTAAATGAAGGTTTGATGAGAGGAATGGAAGTGATTGACAAAGAAGCTCCTCTAAGTGTTCTGGTTGGTGGAGCAACTGTGGGACGAATTTTCAACGTGCTTGAAGAGCTTGTTGATAATTTAGGTCTTGTAGATACTCGCACAACATCTCCTATTCATATACCATTGTTCTCCTATGCAAAGTAATGGTTCTCTGTGATTTTTTCTACAGATCAGAGATTGTTCTTAAACAACTTGTGATTTACTTTGTCTATCCCTTTTGTTCTGCGCTAGTCAACGTGTCTTTGAGGTGGAGTCCCATTATTCGTTTAATTACATCGTCTGCTGATACTCTCTTGCTTAATCTGTACATGAAATCATTTATATTGCTTATTTTTCCGTGCTATACTTGGACCTTTTGCAGAAATAGAGAGAGAATCTTGATGTGTTACCATATGCTCCTGTTGTTGCGCTTACTTTTGAAACCAAATAACCATTATTTTGTTGAATTATACTCCTGTTGGTAGTCGAAAGGTATTAAATTTTCTGAGGTGGAGTCCCATTATTCGTTTAATTACATCGTCTGCTGATACTCTCTTGCTTAATCTGTACATGAAATCATTTATATTGCTTATTTTTCCGTGCTATACTTGGACCTTTTGCAGAAATAGAGAGAGAATCTTGATGTGTTACCATATGCTCCTGTTGTTGCGCTTACTTTTGAAACCAAATAACCATTATTTTGTTGAATTATACTCCTGTTGGTAGTCGAAAGGTATTAAATTTTAAGTGTTAAGATGCATGTAATCAGATGTTCAAATGGGGCAGCATCTAATATGCTTGTTCATTCCAGTACAAGGTTGTATTCTGTGTTTTTCCTAGAATGGGCCCGTGGATTCTTTTTACATATATATATTAGCATACATAAATCAATCAGCTTACCAATAACTTACTATATAACGAATTTTTTAGGGGGCCATTTTATGTACAAGAAAGGTGTGCAAAAAAAAAAAAATGTATTCTTTCTCCATTATAGTGGTAACCTACCATGGCAAGTGGACAGTTAGGCCTCATCTTGAGGGCAGCTGCAGAACCAGCACCCAGTGAGAGGGTGCGGCAGTCCGTGCTGGCTCCATCGGAATGTTCATCACCGCTGGGTCACTAGACCATTGCGGCGCTGCAGTTGCAGAGCCTGAGCTGAGATGGAAGTCTGGAATTTGAAGAAAGGGATGACCTTTTTCCCTTTTTTTTGGTTTGGGCTGAAGTTGGGCCTCTTTTTTGTTTAAAAACATTAGGCCCAAGTCCCATATGAATGAATTATTGCCCCCAAAACAACAAATGGTCCAAATAAGTGAAATGACCAAATTGATTCCCTAAAACTGCAAAGGCAGACCCTTTTCCTCCCTTCTCCAGTTTTCCATTCTAAAATTGCCATTTGAAGATCAAAGAAGAGGTAGCAGATAGCAGCTGCTGCTACCGACGCTCCGAGGAGGAGGAGGAAGAGGCGCTACCAAAGAAGTGTTCTGCCGGCTGTTGCTTTCTTTTCTGGTCTCAAAGTCTTCGAGCTTGAGCAGCCTTCGATCGGACTGGTGACTGGTAAGCGCATTTGTCTTACTCTCTCTCTCTCTCTCTGGATTTGTTCTTGTTCTATTTTGTTGAATAATGAATGTTGTCTATAATTTGTAAATTGTTTAATCACATTCACATAAACTGTTAAAAAGCAATTTTTTAATTCTTATTTATGAGTTATGATTTATGTTTTGTGAGTTATTAAGGAGAATTGTGATTTATAATAAGTAATTTGTGTTTTATGAGTTATGAATCTATGATTATTGATTTGGGAATTTATGTTTAAAAAATTAGGATAAAGGAAAAAATTTAATTGAGAAGATGTTGCGCTTAATTCAACCTGTGTGAAAAAATTTAATTGAAAAAGTTTAATATTATTTAATCAAATTTTAATAAACGACTGAATTATTACGACAGTTGATTGTCGATGGTAAATTGTTAACGGTCAACAGTCAAGTTCCGTCCTAGCTAAACTTCGATGCTGCATTGCTTGAGGGTGAACCACTGTAAGTCCATTAGTGCTTTGCTCTCTTTTTATCACTCTCAAAAATAGGAATTAGGTTTTAATCCATAACAACCTGCATTGACCCGCAATTAGATAGAAGATCACAAACCAATGTATGTGCAAAAGAATTTTGTTTGATTCCTTTGTTTGTAACAAGTTAGTCGGTGTTAAAATTATTGAACAAAAACTTTAATAGAAATCGAAAGAATATTAAGATTTTTCATCCTCAGGTCCGGATGTTTCGCTAAAAGATATTGAGTATCTACAGCTGTGGTTAACACAATCAAGATGTACAAGATTATAGGTTAATATGCAAAGTATCCCAAAAAAAGGTCATGAGAATACAGTTTCTCCTTTCGAACTTTCTTCTTTCAAAATTACACCAAGTAATCAGTAGTTACTGCTCGCTAAAATAGCGTCTCAGTTTATTTACAAGATCTCACCAAGAAGAGAGAGAGAGAGAGAGATAACAGCCGAAGAAGAAGAGGAACAGTTTTTAGAGAGAAGACACATAACAAAGAAAACCCTAGAATAATCTCTCAAATGTGCCGTTCAGGTGTTTGGTTGTGGGCCACAGGAGATATAGGACGATTACATCAAAGCATTGTGTTTGGAGATAGTTTAGTGAATTGGAATAGACTAATGGAAAATTTTGTTACTCAGTGAAACAGATATGATGGATGAAGTGGGGCATTCCACACCAACCACTAGAATAATGGAAAAATTATGTTTGGATAATATGCACATTTGATCAAGTATTTCTTTAAACTGGGGATAATTTGAATGATTGTGGACAAGAAAGGTGATGCTGAGAATTTTGGCAATTGAGATTTGGGAACAGTTTGAATGAATGCGACCAATTATTGAATCGGTTTTTTTGGTGGTGCAGCTGGGGGTGGTAGGGTGGAATGGGTCGGATAAAAAGTTCTTGTGACCAACTGTTGTATAGTTGTGACCAATAAAACAAATAAATTATGAGCAATAAATAATATGTAATCTAAAAAAGTGTGATTTTATGATCGAGAAATAAGTTGTTACCAATTAATTTGATAATTTATAAATGTGAAATAAGTTGTGACATATACATTTTGTAATATGTGATCGAAAAATAAATTTTGTGATTGTATGTGATCAAATTTGTGTTAATAGTGAAATTAAAGTTTGTGACTATTATATGTTAACTGTGACCATGTATGTTTTATCTACGACTTATCGTGACGAAATATGTTTTCGTTGTGATTATTTGTGATCAAATCTATCTTAATTGTGATTTTATATGACCAAGTCCTTATTAACAGTGACATTTGTAGCCAAACATATGTAACAGTGAATGTTTCTGACAAACCTTGTTTAAATTTAAAGTTCGTGACTATTTATATGTTAACTGTGACAAATTGAGACCAAATTTATCTTCATTATGATTGTCTGTATCCTATATGTCTTAATTGTGACTGTATGTGACAAAGTCTGTGTGAACAATGACATGTATAATTAGACATCGATTAACTACCAATGTTTGTAACAAAACATGTTTTACATTCAAAGTTTATGACCATTTATATATAAATTGCGACCCTCTATGATCAAACCTGTGTTAACTATGACTGATTATGACCAATAATATGTTGAGGCCATCTCAAACCTAGCACCAAAATTTGCATCATTTTGCACCAAATTAAAATTCATCTCCAACCATTACACTAAAATTTACACCAAATGAACAATGTTTAATTATTTTCTTCTCTTTTTTTTATTCTTAATAATTTATTTATTTGAAATATTATTTATTTATTTATTCTACAAACACATAAATTATTAAATAAATAATTACGTTAAATTAAGGAAAAGCTTAAATTTATTAATAAATATAAAAAAACGTTATACAATTAGTAAAAATACTACAAAAATGAAAATACTAAATCATGTCATTAAAAAATAGTGCAATGCATCTCGAATTTGGATATTATGATATTATGAAATCGAAATATCGTTTGAATTTGTCTCAAAATTCGTCTGTTCTTTTCACAAATGATCGATTAATACATTTTGAAGTGCAGTATGAGCCTCTTTATCCTAGATTTGTCTACGACGAGCAAGAAATTCTTGAAAACGTTGTTGTAATATATTTCGTGTTAACTTTAAATAATCATGTTCGTTATATTTTAATTAATTTTTTTTTTTGTGTATTCTTGTTTTAATAAATTCAATAATTATTATTTTGTACATTTAAAATTTATTTTAAATGAAAAAATAAATAAACAACAACAATAATAATTTATTGTATTAAAAAATATACGGCACAAATTTCACAAATACCTTTAATCAATTTAGTTGGGAAATGAAAATAAAGGGTAAAATTGACCTTGGACCATTTGGTGCAAAATAGTGCAAAGTGAGTAGTGTCGTACCAAATAATGGGGCAAAGTTTGGTGTTACATTAGAGTAGTTAAGCACCATGTTTTGGTGTAATATGGTGTTTTAGTGTCTTTATTGAAGATGGCCTGAATTTAACTTATTACCATCACAAATTTTATCCAACAAAAAAATAACTTAAATTAAATAGCAATCATGAAAAGTAAGCAGCAACTTTTTCGAAAACCATTGCCATAACTTGATTAATTCGGAACACACATGAACAAAAAGGAAAAGAATCGGAGAAGAGGGAAAAAGAATTGGAGAATGCAGGTAAAAGACAGCATCTTTTTCAAAAATCATCACTTCCTTCAAACATTTCTGACTTGCAAGATTAATAAAC
Organism: Olea europaea var. sylvestris; assembly: GCF_002742605.1. Classification (NCBI taxonomy): domain Eukaryota; kingdom Viridiplantae; phylum Streptophyta; class Magnoliopsida; order Lamiales; family Oleaceae; genus Olea; species Olea europaea. The sequence continues at coordinate 10,126,616 of NC_036254.1, read as the reverse complement.
TTGATTTGAATGTAACTGCAGCAATATCAATAAATAGGCATGATTTCCACTTTTTCATTCTCTACTTTCTACTCAGTAACTCTCAATTATATACAAACAGCACTATTACCTAATGACCAAGCTCAATAACCCCCGAAATTATGTACCCAAAATCGAAATTTTCATAAGAGAAATGGAGACCTGAATAGAAATGTTTACCTGCATTTAGCGATAGAGTGACAAATCCACCATGTCCCCACAGACCCCATTCATGCATGCCCGAAAATCCATTTTCTTACAACCCAAAACCTTTAAATTCAGAAAGAAAGTAGAATGAAGTATTACAAGAGAAAAGTTAACTAATGTACCGGTAATTATTAATTAAATTATTCGAATATATTACTGAAGCTAACCTTGATTGCATGGGTATGGTTGAGAGAGAGAGAAAGGTATTAGAGTGGGTATGATTGATTGGGAAGAGAGATCTGTCGAATTGAGGTGGGTATGATGGATTGGGGATTTGCGTTTATAAAAAAAATTATTATTATTTTATCAATATAAAGTTAAAGTATTGTAATTGTGCATTTTGTCCTAATTATATGTTTGCTCCTAAAAATGGAGAAACAAGTGCATGTTCTTGTTTGAAACTATTAAGAAAAAAATTGATTTTGTAGATGGATTATGTTGGAAAAACATTAAGATTTCATGAGATTGTGTATCGACAAGAATAAAATAATCATGGAACATTCATAAACACATAGGTATTTTAGGAATTATCCTTGAAGCGTGTGCTTTACACAAATTCTTTTTATCTTTGATCTTCTTGATTCCACCCTCAAGTCTTCTTGTTTGATTTTTTTGATTCACCTTCAAACTTTTTGACCTTCTTTAGTGTTTTTCAAGAACTCAAAACTGTAGAAATTTCTTTTGTATGTGGGCGTAAGAATTATTATGATCTTGTTTATTAATTAAACCTAATTTAAGTGTCTTTATAATATGAATTTGATTAGGAGGTATTACAATCCCTAAAGAACTCTTTCTTTTGGTTGGATAAAGATACTAAATAAAAAGGACTCTTTTAATTCTAATCCGAATGAAAGTCTTCCATATCTTAAATATCGCATGTATGACACATTCCGATTTAAATAATCTATTGTTAAGTTAATAACAATAAATTATAAAGTTATAATTTATTCAAGTTCTTAATTTGAAGCCACTGAAGGGACCAAACATATCCAATAAAATTAAAGTTCCAATAAATTAATGTAGACCTGGTCAACTCTTGATTAGTCTAAATAATTTATTATTCATGTTCTATTCCACTAAAAGAATGAGATTGCACTCCTAACTTAATTGAAATTATTGAAACTACAATAGTTATATACTCTGATATATTGTTCTAACATATTACCTCAGTTAATCATGCTGAATATTTGGAACAAGGTAGAATGACCAAAATACCCATTTTCAAATATACATTAAATCCTTAATCTTATTGTTCTATCTGAGAGATTCATGTGATCACATCACAATATTAATTCAACAGTTACTGTCAAAGTGCTGAGCTCAAATTTAATTGCCCACTAGAAAATCTCTTGAGGACATGATCGTGCTTAATAAATAGGTTATGGATTCCATATCACAAATATATTTTCTCCCATTTTTTACTTTAATTTCAAGGCGCTGAAGTATTGATTAGCAATTTAATTTCTCTCATTGATACTTCAATGAACTTCAAGTTAGTAATCAAAGTTCATTATTCGTTCAAGATTAAGGTACTTCGTACAATAGTCAAGTGAAATTAAATTCATGTAGTCAATTCTATAAATCATTTCACGTGGTCCACTCCATTACATTCCAAAATGTACAATCAATTTTATTACTAAAGTCAAGATCAACTCTAAATAAAATTGAGACAATCTTATCAAAATAATGTATTCACCTTTATTTACCAATTGTGGACAATAAATTTTAGATTGAATTATAAATCGAATCTTTTGCGTTTAACAACTTAAACACGCGATTTATAATATCAAGTCGATCCATGAATAGAATGCAAGCCCAAATTAATACAAATAATTTATTGAAAAATAAATTAATATTTTATTTCAAAATGTCACGAGTACAAATAAATTTACGTAAAGGGCTAACATTAAACTAACAATTCTCCATTAGCCTTAGAGTAAACGAGACATGTTATGTAAACCCATATTTTTATATGTCCCTCAAAGCTCTTGGCAGGTAATCTTTTGGTAAAGAGATTGGCAAGATTTTTTACAAATGCTATCTTGCACAATGGCACATGTCCCCATTGAACAATTTCTCTAACAATGTGACATTTTCATTCCATGAATTTTCCACGTTGATGACTTCTTGGTACTTTTGCGTTTGCCATCGCTCCATTGTTATCACAGTACAAAGTAATGGAGTTTGATTATGAAGGAACCACCTCAATGTGTAGCAAAAACTTTCTTAGCCATACCACTGCGTTGGTTGCTTCACAAGCCACGACATACTTTCCCTCCATAATAGAGTCAGCAATACAAGATTACTCGACACTTATCTAAATAATGGCGTCGGCACCCAATGTGAACGCGGATCCTGATGTGGACTTACGAGAGTCCCTATCAACTTGAAAATCATAATCAATACAGCTCATACAAACTAATTCTGGAGCTGAGTAAACCAGAATATAATCTCTAGCTAGTTCTATGAAGATACTTAGGTATATTTTTAACAACAATCCAATGCTCAAGTGTTGCCAACTAACTATTCCAACGGCATAACAAATGTAGGTTGTGCGCAAAAAATTGCATACATGAGATTTTCCCCTTCACTAGGAGTTTTAGGGCAATGCTCCCATGACAAGTGAATTCCATGTCTAAAAGGCATTTGACCTTTCTTAGAATTTTGCATAGCAAATCTAACCAATACTTTGTCTATATATGAAACTTGGGAAAGAGCAATCTACCTGTTCTTCCTATCTCGAAGGATCTTGATACCTAGAACATAATTGGCATCTCCGAGCCCTTCATATCCAATTATTATGCACAACCAGTTTTTGATCAATGTTAATGCTCCAATATCATTCCCAATGAGCAAAATGTCATCAACATATAATATGAGAAAAATGGCATTGTTGTTAATACTCTTGTAGACACGAGACTCATCAAGGTTCTGATCAAAAGCATAAGTCTTAATTATCTTATAAAACTTGATGTTCCCAAGCCTAGACGCTTGCTTTAGTCCATAAATAGACCTATTCAATTTTCATACTTTATGCTCTTGACCTTCTTGGATAAAACCTTCTAGTTGTATCATCTATATGTTTTCTTCAAGATTCCCGTTAAAGAGTGTAGTCTTAACTTTCATTTGCCACGCCTCATAATCAAAACGAGTTGCAATGGATAAGAGAATTCTTATAGACTTAAGCATGGCCATATGCGAGAAGGTTGATCATAATCAATGCCTTCTTGTTGGGTAAAATCCTTAGCAACCAATTTAGCTTTAAAGGTCTCCACCTTTCCTTCTATAGTATACTCCTCTTTTCCTCTTATAGAACCACTTGCATCTTATGAGTTTTATCCTATTTGATGCATCTATAAGATCCCATATTGAGTTAGTGTACATATACTTCATTTCTGAATCCATGGCGCCCCTCCATTGGTTAGTATCTATATCCTCCATAGTTTCTTTGGACGAGATGGGATACTCTTTTTGCTCGTGGAGATTGTTCTTAAAGACTCTATATATTAAGTATCTGGATGGTAATCAACTGATTCTCCCACTACATTGAAGCGATTGAGGTTCTTGGTTGATTGGAATTTGTATTTGTTCTATCACTTCTCATGCATCGTCACTATGTGGTGATATAACAGGTGGGACTTCATCATCTATCAGTTCTTGTCCTAACAATTTAGTGAATCCTATTTTTTTAGAATGAGTTGAGGGCGTATGCATTATTGGAGGAGAAGAAGACTAAATTGGGGTTTATCAGGACCAATGCTAGAGAGCTTCTGGAATACAGTGGGACCTTCATAAATATAGCAGGTGAGACATCCATTTATCTTCTACTATGCCTAGAGACTATCAGTGAAGAAGGTGTGAATTCCTCTTGAATAGGTTCAGTACGGATCTCTGGAACATACGAGTTTGGAATGTTCCCTCTCATTTCATCCAAAAAAACTTGCTCTTGGATTTACATTCTTCTATGTGCTTGTCGTCTAAGAAAATTGCATTTGTCCTCACAAATACATTCTTATCTTGAGGACTATAGAAGTAATATTATCTTGTTCATCTAGGATATCTTATAAATATGCATACTTCTAATCTTGATTCTAATTTATTCGACTTTCCCTTCAACACATGTCGGACATCCTCATGTTCGAATATGTCCCATTCTACAATACCAGTGGTGTCTTAGGAACTAGCTTAGATGGAACCATATTAAATAAGCATATTGCGGTTTGTAGAGTGTATTCCCAAAAGGATGTTGTAAGAGTTGAGAAGCCTAGCATAGATTTGACAATGTTCAACATCCTATTTCTCCTTTCTAAGATACCATTCTATTGGGATGTGCTTACTGCACTCAGTTGGGATAGAATCCCATTCTCTGATGGGTACATTCTAAAGTCATTGGATAGATACTCTCCACTTCGATATAATCGAAATATTTTAGCCCTCGTTTGAGCCACACTATTGTAAATATGAGAATGAAAAATATAGTCGTTACGAGACTCACACAAGAGATATAAAGTCAAATATAGTGGCTTGATGTGATGGATAACGATCATATTTTTCATTTTAATGAGGAAATAATGGGGCTCAAACAGGACCTTAATGTTTTTATTTAATTGATTTTCTAAATAGTCTCAAATTCCTAGAACTTTTCAAGAGTTTCAGACTTGCAAACCATCAAGTATACATCGCTATATCTTGAGTAATCATCGGTGAACGTGACGAAATACTCATACCCACCTCTAGCTTGGACACTAATTGTTCCACATACATCAAAGTGCACTAATTCCAAAACTTCTTTAGCCTAATACCCTTCAGAGGTATGGGATCTCAAGATCATTTTCCCTTCTAAACAGGATTTGCATACTGGCAGAGATTCCAGTTTTAATTCACTCAAAGGATCATCTTTTACCGCCCCTAGATTCTGTTAAGATTAATACGACCAAGTCTACGGTGCCACAAACAAGTTCATTAGTGTGAGATAATCTTATGTGTTTAGAAGAAGTATTGACATTATTTATAGAGCCAAAATCTCAATTTAAAACATACAAATTGTTAACCTATTGTCCATGCAAATAAGAGATTTATTCAATTTGATACATAGTGCAAACCGTGCAAAAATAACTGAATATCCATACTCAAATAACAAGGCATGAAAATTAAATTTCGTTCAATGTCCTGAACAAAATAACAATTTTGTAAATGTTAATGTTTATTATATTGAAAAATTAGAAAATTGGTTCTTATAGCTCTAGCAGACACCACTTCTCCACTGCAACCTCTAAGAGTGAACTCTATTTCATTGAGCTTTTTGGTTATTTGGACCCACAAAGAATCACAAATATATTAGTGGCTCCAAAATTTACTATCCGGGTATCTATAGAATCAACCACTAAATAGGACTCAATGTAAGATAACAGACCATTACCTGACTTTTTGAAAGCTGGGTAATTCGGAGAGTTTCTCTTCCAGTGACCCTTTTATCCACAGTGAAAACATTTCCCTTTGGGTTTCCAATTCGTCCTTACTTTTCTTGGCTTATTGTTGTAGGCCCTTCTTATTTGACTTTTCTCTTATTACCTCATTTGCCTTTCAATTGGAAGAGGATGGTGGATTAGAAGAAATGACATCGTCTTTACCATTCTTAGCCTTTAGAACAGCCTTTGTATTTTGGCGCTCCTTCATCAGCTCAGTTAGGGGACATATTAAACATGTTCTTGTTATAACCAACCTTGAACTACGAGAACATCTCTGGGAGAGTCTTCGAACCCGTTTCGACATGCATCTCCGATTTGATTTTAGCCCCTAAAACCTTAGCCATGTTAATTTGAGCAATCAACGCAAGCATATGATCTTTCAATGGCATCCCTAGTTTCATGTGCATGTTCATAATGGACCTAATGGCAGGTTGTCAAGCCTGACAACCTTGGTGACCAAACATTTCTTGAATACTTTTCATAATCTGAGCTGTAGTATCCATGTTCAGATGTTTCTACTACAATACATTCGACATGGAGGCCCTAATGTAGCATCTCATCGGATTGAACCCATTTCTCATATGCAATCTTCCATTCAGTTGTAAACTCCGCGGTTGGTTTGTTAGGATAGTGTTCAGTCAGTACAAATTTATGCTTAGCAATTAGTAAGTTATATTTCCAATCAATGTAATTATCTCCTACTAGTTGGTTTCTTGCTTAGGACGGATGACAGTGTAAGGTTCGATATTTTTTCTAAAATAAAATAGCAATATCAAAATTGAGTTTACATGTGATAAATGCTTTCATATATGATGCATGAAAAATGCACAAGTAGATTCAATACTACTTTAATATGAAGATTACCTGAAACCTCAAAATCTTAAATATACCTCTGTTTAGGAGAATATAATGTGATTTAGGGCTAAACTGGGACCCCCAACTAAATTTAATATTCTAGCGTTTCCTGCAATATTAATTTAAGTATCATTTGAATTTTGGCCATCAATAATATCATTTGTATATTCTTTAGGAAGTCCTCATTTCTATTTGATTTAAGTTTACAACCCCCATATTGATGATTTTTTAATCTCAAATTAATTATGTCACCTATGGGCAATACAATTAATTCATATTGAAAATGCATCACCTAATTGGGCCCAATCGAGTAACCAAAACGGTCAACCCTCCCTTAGGAAAGCCCATAAAAAAAATATTAGCATAAGTCATACGCGAATTCTTACTAATGGGCTAATAGAGGAGGCCCTAGTATTAATTTAAAAATTTATCCTCACTCACTTAATATTTTTGTACTGTTTGGGTTTTCCATTTAACAATTTCTAATCAATTCAATCAAAATGGCCTAATTGTTAATCATAATATTTATTTATTTCTTATCTAATTAATTTAGAAGAAAGAAATAAATATTATCTAGTAATCACGACAGTGTAGAGCAAAGTACATGCAATCCAAATGGCATGTTATTTAATAACATTCATCCACAATTTAATTAAAGCAATAAAAAATTAACTAGAACAAAATTTGTGGCCCAAAACCGAGACACAAATCAATTAAAGTTTTAATTTGACCCCAATCCTTCAATTCCAATTTGCGGGGTACTTACACAAATACCCTATATTTTGGGTCTGTTTTGAAAAATCATGATAAAGTTGCATTAAATGGTAATTATCAAGATTTTAACGTGAAAATACATTCAAACCTAAAAATCACGCTTCCACAAAAACCAGCCTCCAAACTGGAAAAATCAAGGGAAGATTGGAAGAAGAAAGAAATAAACTTTCACAAATTCATTCATTATTCAAAGCTTTGGAGAAAGATCAAGTTACTTCAATATTGAAATCTCTAGAAAAAGATCGAGACAATCTTCCTCCCAAATAAAATTACAGGATTATTATTATTTTTATTTTTTATGTTTTTGAATCATTGTTTAATTAGTTCCACAATTTGTTAAGTTATGATGAATGATCGAAATAGGAGCAAAAATAATCGAGATCTCTTCTTTGTATATGGAAAAAAAAAATTGATTGCTCATTACATTTGAAGTTTTCCTTTGAAGATTTATTGTGCTTAAGTATTACGTATCAGCAATTTTCATTAATGGATTTTGTATGCATGATATTATGTGTAAACGAGATTTGGTGTGTTTTGCTACTTGTTTAATAGAAAAGACAACAGAATTTTGGTCACTTGTGGGCTTTTGTGAATGTGTTTATCCATTATCTCATACCAATTCAAGCCCTGTTTTCTGGTAATATATATGAAAAGTTAGATAATGCATGCAAAGTGTATGACAAAAGGAGAATGTAAAAAATTTACATTCTGTCACTTTTCTCAGAAAAAGTCACAGTATCTCTTTGCGCAACTAATTAGATACATACGTGTGTATTTTTGAAATTTTAAAGATATCAATTCAAGCACTTTTTTTTTATAATACATATGAAAAATCAAACTTCGAATCAATTATATTGATGCAAACATGGTGTTTGATCAAGAAGAATGTGAAAAATTCTATCACTTTTCTCAGAAAAAAGTCACAGTATCTCTTTTGTTCAATTAATTAGATGCATACGTGTACATTTTTTGAAAATTGAAGATACTAATTCAAGCCATGTTTTTTGGTAATATATATGAAAAAAAAAAAACTTCGAATCAACTACATTGATGCATGAATGGTGTTTGATCGAGAAGAATGTGAAAAATTGACATTCTGTCACTTTTTTCAGAATTTTACAATGTATCTTTTCGCCAACTAAGTAGATGCATATATTTGCATTTTTGGAAATTTGAATATACCAATTCGAGCCATGTTTTCTGGTAATACATATGAAATAGAAAATTTCGAATCAACTATATTGATGCATGCATGATATTTGATTAAGAAGAATGTGAAAAATTAACATTCTGTCACTTTTCTTAGAAAAAGTCACAATATCTCTTTTGACCAATTAACTAGATACATATTACTTTGTCACTTTTTTTAAAAAAAATTCGCACACAATTTTTTTTAATATTTTTGTAGGTACGGATAAAATTAATATCTTCATTTGTTATGGAGGCAAGTGTATACAAGATAATGTATATACGAGTGACAAAATGACCAGAATTGTTGTCCCGATGGATTGCACATACAACCTTAAGTGCATGATATGTTCTGTGATGAAACTAAGTGCATCAAGTCAGACATTTTTTTTTGTCACATTTTTAATTTTTTGTCGTAGCATGATTTTTAGATTTGAACGTATTTTAACGTTAAAAAGAGCTAATTACCATTTAATCCAACTTTATCATGATGTCACTTTTTTTAACGTAAAAATTGTGTCACTTTTAAAAGTCCAGTATCTCTTTTTTATTAAAAAATTACATTCAATGTCACTTTAATTAAAAAGGACGTTTGTCACTAAAAAAAGTAATAGAAATTTCAAAAGGACAATTGAAAAAAGTGACAAACCCTAAAAAAGTGACAAAAATTCAAGAAAAGTGACAGAAATTTAAAAAAAAAGTAACAAATTTAAAAAAGTGACACAAATTAAAATAAGTTACATAGATTAAAAAAAAAGTGTGAAAAATCCTAAAGAAACTGACAATTATTAAAAAAAAAAGGTGAAAAAAATTCAAAAAAGTGACGTAAACAAACCAATTGGTACTTCTTACAAGCACCATTTATCTGAGCATCTTCCAAATCAATAATTGCATTACATTTGAAGTAAAGACAGCATCTAACATGTGAAACAAGCCTAGTAAGTGAATGATAAACATACTTGGAACAATATTCTGCAATAAGATTAACAAGTGTTTCCACTGCCGCATCTCTCTCACAACACTTCCAGAAAATTCATGGACAAAATAACAAAATTCAAATGAAAATACATCCAATATAAAACACAATTTCAAAACAGTGGTGTTGGTATAAATGAAGATAAAAGCAATCAATTAAAGCATTTTCAAAAACAAACCAAGTGTATGGCACAACAAATAATGAAGGTTAGCATCATCAAACCCTAAAAGCTAAACAGTGTACATATACAACACAAACCCAGGCTTCATACACAATAACTGGACATTAAATAAATCACCAAACCAGCAAACATCAAGGGTCACCATAAGCTATTTTAGTTAAATAGCCTAAACATTAGCATCTAAACTACAATTTAAGGTTCAGGTAGCCTTTATACAACAGACTTCAATTTGCTGATGTCCAAGAAACTTTCTTAGCATCCACTCTTGATCTGGAAGGCTCATTGGCAATCGTGGGTATCAATTCATCGTCCATTTCTCTAAGATCGATTTGCTCAGTTACAGCTTGTGTGTCAGATAATGATCTAGCTTCATTACCATCAATTATAGGGACGGAAGCTGCTGGCCCATCACTCACACCAACTCTCCTAGAATCTTTAGATGCTAAAAATCATAAATTTTAATGAGATACTACTAGCACATCAAATTTAAACTTATGCTCAAAAAACAAAATAAAGTAATGAAATATTTGCAGGTACCAAATTAAATACCAAAGAAACTACAAGAAGTGATTCAGAATTACCTCCTTGTGGTCGCTCTATATGAACGGCTTCAACAATCGAGCTTCGCGGTCCTTCAATTGTGGGCAAAATCGATTTGGGGATAGGGTTTACAAGGAATTTCAGATTTCAATTTTGGGGTCGAAATGAAAATGAAATACTAAAGACTTACAAAGGGGAAACGAAGGAGAAATTGACAAAAAATGTGTTGGAAAAGGAGATGTAAAGTTGGATTTTTCTCGGAGAAGAGATCGACGGAAATCGCTTGGAGGATTTTGCAAGTTGATGATTTCTACGAATGAGGAATATGGAGGGTTAGGTTTGGGTTTGCTATAGTTAACTGGGTTGGATTTTGGTTAGAATTTAGGACGTAATTAGTACTTTCTTAAGGGAAAAAAATCATTATTCCGATATAGTGTTTACACCAATTCACAGATCAGGTACGTAGTTTAATAATTCAAAATTTAAGTATCTATATAATTAATTTAAAATATTTATCAATTAAATATAATAAAGTCGCAGTTACATAATAAATGGCCATAGATTCTCGATTATAGATTACAGATTTATTTACTGGTCACCTATCATCAAATTAATTGGTCACAAATTATTTCGAGGTCACAAATCAAAAATTTTATAGATTACAGTTTATTTTGAGATCACAAATTAAAAATTTACAGGTCACTGATTATTTCAAATCCAAATTACTTGGTTATAGATTATTAAATTTTTTTTATCACACTAAATAGATGATCACAGATAACTAAATAGTTGGTCACATACGTCAATTTTTGGTCACAAACAATCAAATCATCTGTGACCACCATCAACACTTGTGACCATCATTTCACTACTAGCACCAGCCACATCGTCGTCAAAATCGCCGCTGCCAAAACTACCACCACCACCACCGTCTCTAGCAGCCCCATCATCTCAAATACCGTAACTAGCAACACCTCACCACGAACAAAACAAACCAACACCCTACAAAAGCTATCATTGTGACGTAATCACCACTTCACCATCTCCACCACCACCACAATCACCATTTAGACCAACAAAAACTATCACCCTGCAAGACACCACGACAACCATCGCTGTTCACAGCAACATTGTCTGGAAAACCACCACCAGCATCATAACTACCCCAATACCGCACGCACCACCACCATTGCAACACCACTGCTAGAGCCATTCCTAACACAACATGAAAATCAATCAACACTACTCACACTGCTAGCAGCAAACCACCGTCACACCCACCGACCGCACACCTACACCTTTACCTCCACCGCACCACAGCACCATACTACCATTGCACCACCATCGTGACATCATAGCATATCACTATCGCATCGCACACTTGACACCACCACTGCACCGTACACATCCACCACCGAACCATCAATAACCACCACTCAAAAGCTTTTAAAAATAAGTACATGAGGAGATCTGCAGCTCACACAGTTGCTACTCATTATGCTGCTACTATTGAGAGAAGAGAAATTAGGAAAAAGAGAAGATACATGACTGCATTTGTTTAGAGAGAGAATAGTGAGACAGGATTGGGAAAGAATCACTCACGGTGGTCTCCGGTAATGGGCGGTAGTGCTTGAGGTGTCGAGAGAGTCAGGAGAGAAGATGGAGTGAAAATTAAAATTTTAGGGTTTGGAATTTGAATGGATAAGATGGGTACTTGATTTGTGATTAAACAAACTTATTATTTGATTTTTGATTTGTAATTTTGAAATGTTTGGTTTTATGTAATTTTCCCTTTTCTTAAAATTTTTAATTAATTTAAGAGTATTAATCAAAAGAGGAAATTAGGCCAAATGCTCTAAAAAGTGATTCAATTAGATTAATACCCTAAATTAATTAAACATCACATATACCACGTATTAATTACGTCCTAAACTAAAACAAACCCCCAAAACCCAAAATCTCCCAACTGAGTATAGAGGAAAGATGGTAACACCAAGGGAAGCCATAATGAAATCTAAACTTTAGTTCTCGTTGCTTACAGACCAAGAAAGAAGAAACTCGAACACTAAATAGCACACCGGCCAAATTGTCTGACAAACAAATGAAGAATCATCACCAACTTTCCAAAATTTTCTTAAGCCGTCGACACTAGAAGAATGATCTAGAATGTTGCATAAAATTTTCCATCCCACCGCCATTGAAGAATTAACTTTTCAGGAACCTGCTGCTTTGCTACCTTTTTGCACCGCCATAGATAATTCTGGAAAATCTAATATATATATGTTTTTTGCATCTAAGTGTGAGAAGCTAGAAGAAAAAGAGAGAGAGAAAGAGAGAGGCAGTACTGTATAACACAAAAGTTAAAAAAAAAAAAAAAAAGTGACAAAAATGAAAAAGAAAATTGACAAATATAAAAATGTGATAAAAAATCAAAAAAGTGACAAAAATTAAAAAAAGTTACACAAATTAAAAAAGTGATAGCAAATAAAAAAAATGATAACAATTTTATTGATATAAAATTAGTTATACAATTTCGAACAAATACACTAATGTCACTCAAAATGAAAACAATCACTCCACTAACTATTTTTCCAGCAGCACATTTCTCTCTCTCTCTCTATATGTTACACTAATGTCACTCAAAATGAAAACAATCACTCCACTAACTATTTTTCCAGCAACACACTGCCTCTCTCTCTCTCTCTCTCTATATATATATATATATATATATATAGAGAGAGAGAGAGAGAGAGGCAGTGTGTTGCTGGAAAAATAGTTAGTGGAGTGATTGTTTTCATTTTGAGTGACATTAGTGTAACATATAGAGAGAGAGAGAGAAATGTGCTGCTGGAAAAATAGTTAGTGGAGTGATTGTTTTCATTTTGAGTGACATTAGTGTATTTGTTCGAAATTGTATAACTAATTTTATATCAATAAAATTGTTATCATTTTTTTTATTTGCTATCACTTTTTTAATTTGTGTAACTTTTTTTAATTTTTGTCACTTTTTTGATTTTTTATCACATTTTTATATTTGTCAATTTTCTTTTTCATTTTTGTCACTTTTTTTTTTTTTTTTAACATTTGTCACTTTTTTTCAGTCACATTCTTGATTTCTATTAATTTTTTTTAGTGACATAAAAGTGATAGAAGTGACATTGTATGTCATTTTTTAAGAAAAAAGTGACACTTAACTCTTAAAAGTGACATTATGTCATTTTTTTTAATTAAAAAGTGACAAATTTTGTAGAAAAAAGTGACATTGTGTCACTTTTTAATATTATGCAATATTTTTTACTTCCAAAAAACTTTTCATATGATTTTTCAAAAGACCTATAATTTTAAGGGTACTTTTGTAAGTTGCCCTAATCAAAACACTTAGAAAAAGAGGGTATAGGGCCTAATTTCCTCACATGATAATCCAATCCATTGTAAAAATCAACCCACATTGCCATGGCCCAGCTAAACTCTTTAGCCCACATTGCAATTCATTTAAAAAATTGGACTGTAACCCAATTTCAAAATATCAGCCCATTCCACAATAATCTGATATGACCCATTATAAATGATGGCCCAAATCTTGTGAGCCAGCCCAATTAGATCTCGAACCCATTACTGTTGCCTCACCAGTTACAGCCGCCTTCCGATGCCGTTGGATTCTCCATTGCCGGACTCAATGTAAAAGTTGGTATCGTGGCGTGCCTTCTCGAGACCACCGTCGCCGCGACTCCCACACAGCAGCAGCGCTGGAGAACGCACTGGCACATGGAATCGGCTGTAGCACCGAGAGTAGCGCTCGAAGGCACAGCTGCTGTGAGCAAGTCGCGACGGCTAAAGGTGCTGCACACTATTACCTCGCAACCGTCCTCTTCTTCTCATCTGTTCGAATTTTTCCTTTCGCAAATTATGGAAAAGGTGAAGTTTAGTCCATGAAACGGAATTTGCAGCTTAAGTCCTCGAGTCCAAATTGCAGTTTAAGTCCTCCGACGCACAATTGACGAACAAGTCCTCGGTTACATAATTACAGTAGTATCCCCAACAAACTACAAATGTTAACTCTCTTGCAAAAATTAAAATTGAAGGGGAAAATTACAAAAATTTCTTTTATCTCTGACAAAAATTTCTTTTATCTCTGATCTTATTGATTCACCATTTTTGGCCTTTTCCAGTATTCTTCAATAATTCAAAACTATAGAGATTTCTTTTGTGTGGACACACGAATTATTATGATCTTGCTTATTAATTAAATCATAACGTAAGTATATAATATGGATTTGATTAGGAGGTATTACAATCCCAAAAGAACTATTTCTTTTGATTGGAAAAAGACCCTAAATAAAAAAGGACTTTTTCAAATTATAATATAAATCAAATTCTTCCATATCTTAAATGGCACATGTGCGACACATTCCGGTTCTACAGCTAATAATAATAAATTATAGATCTCAAATTTATTCTGATTCTTATTTTGAAGCCATTGAAAATCCAAACCGACCCAATTAAATTAAGCTCCAATAAATTAGTCAATTCTTGATTTGTATATATTATTTATTAATCACGTTCTATTCTACTAAAAAAACGAGAATGCACTTCTAACTTAATTGAAATTATTAAAGCTACAAGAAATTATTAAAGCTACAATACTTATATTCTATGACAAATTGCCCATACATATTACCACGGTTAATTATGTTGAACATTTGGAACAAGGTAGAATGACCAAAACGCCATTTTCCAAATATACATTAAATCCTCAAGATTATTTTTCTATCTGACAGTTTCATGCGATCACAACATAAAATTTAATTCAAAAGTCAATTTTGAATTACTGAGCGTAGATTTAATTGTCCACTACAAATTTTCTTAAGGTCATGATCGTGCCTATTAACTACCCATTTTTCCTCTATTAAATTAAATTTTATTTTTCTTTCTCCCATTTTCAATCACATAATCTTTCACAAAATTATATTACACGTAAATCGAAAAATTTTCTTTTTTATCAGCAAATCATTCTCAAAAAAATACTATTCCATCATTTGTAATTTGAAATAATGGGAGCCAAACGAGGACTAAATAACTTATGGATTCCATATTGCGAATATACATTCTCCAATTATTTCATTTTAATTCCTAAGGCACCAATGGAACAACCCAAAATCTATTTCTTTTTTTATTTATTTATTAAAATAGTCTTGAAGTGTTACAAAAAATCATCTTTTCCTAATTGAAGCACAAATCTACTTCATTTCAAAATTTGAAATATGTTCGATAATCCAATAATTATAAACCAACATTTTAAAAGAAAAGTTTACACATTAATTGAATACTTTGATATTAAATCATAAATTATCATATGTTCGTGCACAAGAAAAAAATATTAAGTAATGTGTGTAATAAATAACATAAATATGTTCTTCAAACGAGGCTTTTTGTAAATTATTATTTCTAGAAATTTTATTTGGCGATCCCATGAGCATCGCTCGGTCAATTTGCCACGCGTCCACAGGATCCATTCTAATATCGATATTACTTAAATTTAGAGCAAACTGATCGCACGCTAAAGGGCTGTTTGGGCCCGATTTTTTTACCAAAAAAATTGATTTTTTGACCGTTATTTCACTATTCCAGCCGTTATATTTGACTTCTTCTCTCACAGATAGACCCTACTTTTATCCTAATGGTCAAAAAATCAATTCTCAAAATCACTCCCAAACAGCCTCTAAGATGAATTCAATAGGTTAATTAATATATTCCTTATTCCAAATCAATAATGGTTAGTATTCATTGATGGGACGGTTCTTTAAAAGTTGAAAATGTTATGCAAATCATCACACGTTAGGGTGAATTCAATAGGTTAATTAATCTATTCTTTATTCCAAATCAATAATGGTTAGTATTCATTGATGAGACGGTTCATTAAAAGTTGAAAATGTTAGTTTATTATATTAATTACAAAAAAAAAAAGAAATGATTGACTTTATGCTTTCCAAATATCAAGAAACGTCCCATACTTCATTTTACTATTTTATGTTTTTTTTAATTAATAAAATATAAGATTAGAGAAACATTTTTCTATCAAGATAACTCGAATATGGTCAGTCCAAAATTATTTTTTCTTGAGCCAATTTATATTATTTAGCTCGAGCTACAAAATAAGTATAACATCGATATATTTTTATCAACTTTTGAAATATTTAAATATTTAACCCAAATAACTTACGATAATTTCAAAAAAAAAGTAAACGTATGCAAAATAAATCATTTTTACAAATAAGTGGATCGTATTTATCACTTCAACTTTTGAACTTTAATGTGACATCAAGATTAGACATTGATTATTTTATTTGCTAAATTACCAACATTAAATTTAGCCCACATGGAATTAAAATTTAAAATTTGAGGTGTTGCAACCGAGATATTGATTAGCAATTTAATCTTACTCATTGATTAGGCAAATGAAATTAAATTTATGTGGTCCATTCCAAAACAATTTCACGTGGGTCAATCCAATATATTCCAAAACGTACAATCAATTTTATCATTAAAGTCAAGATCAACTCTAAATAAAATTGAGACAATTTTATCAAAAATAAAGTGTTCGTCTTTATTTATTGATTGTGGACAATAAATTTTAGATCGAATATTTTGGTGTTTAACAACTTAAACACTCGATTTGTAATATCAAGTCGATCCATGAACAGAATGCAAGCTTAAGTAAAAAAGAAAAATTTTGAAAAATAAATTAATATTTTGAAATAAAATATTATGAGTAAAAATATTACGAGTAAAAATAAATTTCAAAAAAATATTAGGAGTAAAAATAAATTTACTCAAAGGGCTAACATTAAACTAACAGATTTTATATATACCAAACACGGGAAGTCGTCTAATGAAGCATGTTGAATATCGAACTTAGTTCAAAAATAACTTGCTCAGTTTGAGCTATTTTTAATAATAGCTTTTGGGTTGGATCCGAGTCGTCAAATCTGCCACTTTATTCCTTGGAAAAAGCTCGTCTTTGAGCTTGTTTGTTCAGCTTTATTCTAAACAGGATGTTGTTGGCTTCAATTTGACTATCATTGTTCAATTAGGGTCTATTAACTATGCTCTTAATCGACGAAATTCAAAAATTCTGCTTTTCTTATTTAATTGTACAAACTTTCATTTATATTACTTATAAAAGATTTCGATCCAACTTTGAACGTTTGAAACTCACGACATTACGTGCTCTTTTCTTTTTTCGCCCCAAGTAGATGTGTTGGGCTCACTTAAATACAGTCTACTAGATTTATGTTAGGATTTTTATTTCTTAATCAAAAAACATCGGAGTTTTCCAAGTATTTTTTAGGAAAACAAAAGAAATCGATAAAATAATATCTTTTCTTATCAAAAAAGGATGTACTTAGATGGAGAAAAGCTTAAAAAATAAAATGTTATCGATCCAGATTGAATAGTAAAATTAAGAATTATTACTCAACTATGGCTCAAGTAAAAATCAAAAAACAAAATATGCATTTCAAAATTAGCTTTTCTGAAATGTAGCTAGAGAAATGATAATGATCCTCAAATTAAGTCTCATGTTTGACCGAGACGAGAGCACACAACTTCGTGATAAACTCAAATTGGAATCACAACATTTCTTATATCATTAAATCAATTTATTTTAGAAGTGCAACTTTCATCATCTTAAAAAGAGTGCGACATTAATGTTAAGTACGGATCTTCATATTTAATTCAAATGAAAAATCACTATATCTCTTTTATCAACTTACAAAATTAATATATATTTATTTCATGAGAAAGACTTGGCGTATGGCTTCACGGGGATTTTATGGAACACACACAATGAGGGGTGCGTAGGTTTTTTTGATAATATTTTAATCACATGGGATCCACCCCCATGTAATTATTCTACTTCCATCCTATAATGCATTATTCTGTACACACAGAATAATGATTATTTCAAAAGTGTGTATATCCTCCTCTTCTTAATATAGTGCTACATTTGAATCAAGTACGCAATGTCATACTCAATTCAAATCAAGAACCACAACATTTCTTTTAGGGATAATTGCAGCTGCATCTTCTAACTTTTCAATATGATGCTGATTTCCTCCCCGCCTTTCATTTGTTGCAATCATGGTCTCAAACCTTTCAACTTTGTGTGTCTGGAGCCCAAATGGATAAAAACCATCCAGTCTACCATCGATTGACCAACAAAATTAAAATTTGACATTTTATTTTATCACTGTAGTGGAGGGTAAAACTATCTCTTCAACTAAAGTTCTTTTTAAATCAAATTTGTTAGTTATTACTCTTTACCTCTTTCGGTTACAAAGTGGAGACAACACGGTGCCATAATCTTCCACCATGACCACGTTTAAAATCCACGAATTTGATGGTTTTCGCTCTAATCTTATAAAAATTCAAATCCTTGTAAAAAATGTCGAATTTTAACTTTCTTGGTCAACGATGGCAGATTGGATGGTTTGCATCTATTTGGGCTCCGAAAGCACAAAATTGAAAGTTTTGAGATCACGGTTGCAACAAATCAAAGTTTACCAAAAACATGCAACGTTCTAAAAAGTTGGGATGTAACAACAATTATCCCTTTCTTTTATCAGCTCATTCACGAATTGCATCAATTTATTACAATCGGATAACCTTCGTCTTCTTAAAATAATGCTAAAAAATTTACTCAAATCCCTACAAGTTTTCAATTTCGAGCTTACTTAAAATGAAGTAAAGAGAAATAATTGCTTCAACGACTTCAGAACAGGGATGGCAGAAAATTTTGCCCCGACGGGGTGGTGGGGTTGGGGCGGGGCTCATCGCCTCGTCGAGACAAGGACGGACCCAAACCCCTAGGGTCACTCCAGGTTTATTTTATTATTATTATTATTATTATTATTTTTGTTTTGTTTTTTTGTCTTAGTTTTTGGGCTCAATATGAAATATCAAACAAAATTGAAATATTACATTCTTAATATCATTTTGAAGTATTCACGGCCTAATATTTCATGTCGTTAATGTTGTGCAAAATGGCCAATCGTAGCAAATGTTACGACCCATCAAAATAGATTATTTAAAACTAATATTTCGAGAATTTCGATAACAAGTTAGCTTTAAAAAATTTTCGACAATTATTCGCTAGCCATATCCATAAAATTTCTATATTCTCTCGAAACTCATTTCGAGAGCTATATCATAAACACATCGAATGATTTAATGAATATAAAAAATAGTTAAATGTACGTCAAACGTGTATGCTAAAAAAAGACGTGTAACTTTTTTTTTTTTTTTTTTTTTTTTTAAACCAATTATTTTATTGATGTTTATTATTTTTGTTCGACAAATTTCTCAATACAATTTATATCATTATATTAGGAAGTTTACTTTTATATGTGGCATGACGTCAAAGTTTACTTTTTTTGGACATAAAAATTATTAATAAAATTTTTGCAATTTCATAGGGGTTATAAATTATTATACTACTTTTTCATCTTGATTATTTTTATATTTAAAAAAATTTATATATAAAAAAAAATTCTATCATTTTTAGGATTTTTTTTTATTATTGTTACTTTTTCCTCTTGACCAATTAATTTTTTTTAAATGATGTAAAAAAATTTATTAGAAAATTTATTAGATTATTTCATTTGAAAAAAAAAATTAATTGATCGAGAGGAAAAAATAATAATACTAAAAAAAATCCTAAAAATGATCATTTTTTTTATAAATAAAATTATAAAAATAATCAAGATGAAAAAGTAGTATAACAGTTTATAACCCATATAAAGTAATAAAAAAAATTTCATGCTTTTTTTTTTGAAAATTTGATTATGATCCTCTAATATAAAATGTCTGCGTCTCCCCCTACGTCTAGAAGTCCGTGAATATAAAAAATAATAATAATAAATAAAATTAACCCATACATTAACATTACAGCTACAAACCCACAATTGTCCCATCCCACCAAACAATCCCGCCATACCCCACATCTCCTCCCATAACCTTAATCCACGTCAAAATAATTTTCACGCGCAGACACAAAAATCAAAAAGAGAATGACAAACAGAAAACATGCACCTTTGCACGAGAAAATTGATCCAAAAAAGAGAGAGAAATAGATTAGTGAAACTACAGAAAGTGAAGATAAGAATGATGGCGGTGTGCAGACATCGAGAGCCACAGCTTTTCTTATTCTTTGCTTTATTTGCACAAGAAAAATGCTTTTTTATTAATTAGAAACTCAATATCCCTCGTTTAGTTCATGTTTGGTCTTCATTTTTTTTAAAATTTTATTTTTGCTCAAATTTTATGATATTTATTCTTTTTTAATTACACATTTCATCAATTTTTGTGTTCTCTTTTCACAATTTTTTTTCTTTCATACGAGAACGGCCACTCTTTCCTTTTTCCTTCAAAACTCTAATGATTGATCATTGATTCAAATTTTGATCATCATTTTGGAGAAGAATTTGAATATTAGCCTCTTTTCGTCGACTCAGTTCATTGAAAGATTTAAAATTTAAATAAATTATAAATTAATCTAATTAAAATTTTCCTATTCAACATACCTGGTCAAGTGAAGGTCGAATTAATTTCTTTTTCATTAAAATACGTGAAATATGCAACAGTGTTAACTTTTAGGCAATAAATAAGAATAATGTTATTTACAGTCACTCACTACCGCAGTCGTCTTACGTGGTATGCATGTGACGATTAGTGATTTGATATATGTGGCAAGAAAAAACTATTATATTAATATATCAAATCACAAAACATCATTTAGAATGTCACATAGGACAATTATCGTAATGAGCGACTATGAATATCATTGCTCAATATATAAATACCACGTAAATGAAGCATTTGTTTACGTTTGCATTTCTTGTAAGCAAAAGGTCTAATTCTACCAATTGTAATTATAGAGAAAATGGACTTTCTAGGCACAAACTTCTTTCATAAGAATCTGACTTGTTCATTGATGATGGATTATGGTTGGCAACGGTTCGGTTATGAGTTGGTTCGACTAAAACCATAATCGCACCATAACCACATAAATCGGTTCGGTTCGATTAATAACCACGAAAATAAATTATTTTTTATAGGTACATCCGTTAAATTGATATAAAACAATTTATGAAAAAAATCAATGAAAACAAAAATACAATATATTGTATTCGACCATGCCTCGGACTTGGCCCAAGTCTATACTATAATTAGTACTGATTAAATTTATCCTCTTTTCGAAAAAATTTGAAACAATTTCTGCATTAAATCCTGAAAATGCGTCCCTGAAATTGGATATAAAATACAATTAGTTTGCAGATACAACAAAAATGACTGAGATGAATTTTTTTTTCCAATAATCTTGATTAAGAAGGCCCCTCACGGCCTCACCTGAGGTCCTGTCTTTTCTTTAAAACTGAAGTCGTTTAGAAAATTTTCTGGAGGCGACGACGGCTTGGACAGTGGAGGTAGTGGAGCCGTGCGTGAGTTTTTGATTTGTGGAGAATAGGGTTTGCATTTATATACTATCACACTAATGCTATTATTATGGGCTAATGGTAAATGGGCTGGCCGGCTGGGTCAAGTAGATGTAATGGGGGAATTTTTTTTAGGCTGGATAGAAAAATAGTGTAAAGCACAATAATTAATTCAATTGTTTTTTTTTAGCGGGTAATCGGTTCAATTTTGGTTTGGCGGCGTAAATATCATACTCGCACCATCACCAACCGGTTCATTAAAATCAAATACCATATTCGCCCCATTGCACTATCGATTCAATTTTTTCGCCCCATTCGATTCGATTAATTGCGGTTTTCGATTGTGACGATTCAAATTGTCATTCCTATGATGGATAGTGATTTATTTGTAACATGCCAACTCACACAAAAATTAAGGTAGAATAATCATGAAAATACCTTCTTTATCATCGTATTACCTAAATTTTTCTATGTTAGATTATTTAGCATTACACAAGATTAAGACAGAAAAAAGAAATAAGGACTTGTTTGATAGCACAAATTTTTCATGAAAGTAGGAATTTAAAATTGGGTAATTAGCACAAAACATCCATACCTTTCATTTTTTGACGGATTACACCCTTACCTTTACCTTTTTTTGCGCAAAACGTCCTTCTGTCAACTCTCCGTTAAAATGCTCCGTTAAATCAAAAAGGTAATTAGCACAAAAGGTCCCTACCTTTCAAAGTTATTGTGCAAAACATCCCTACCTTTTATTTTTTAGCATAATTAGCAGAAAAGGTCCATACCTTTCAATATTATTGTGCAAAACGTCCCTACCTTTTATTTTTAACATTTTTACCCCTACATTTTACATTTCATTGCGCAAAAGGTCCTTTTCATCCATTTTTTCAATAAAATGACGATTTTACCCTCCTATTGAAATAAAACAAAAAGAAAAGAAAAAAATAATTAATTAATTGCAATCATAGTTCTAAATCTTTCAAAACATTACAGATAAATCCTAAATTCTCCACTACCGCCACTTTCACAACCCCACCAAGCCACAATCTATAGATCCATATAGCACCACTTTTCGATCATAACACTTATCGGACTCCACCACCACCAGTGTCGCCTCACTCTCCCCAATATCCTCCTTCATAGTATTGATCACCAATCTGTCCGAAACAATCACATTTACGGTGGTGGAGTCTGGTAGGCATGGTGGCCGAAAGGTGGTATTATGTGGATTTATAGTTGGCAGCTTGATAGGTTGTGAAAATGGTGGTGGTTGAGAATTTATGATTTATCTGTAATGTTTTGAAAGATTTAGAACTATGATTGCAATTAATTAATTATTTTTTTCTTTTCTTTTTGTTTTATTTTAATAGGAGGGTAAAATCGTCATTTTATTGAAAAAATGGATGAAAATGACTTTTTGCGCAATGAAATGTAAAATGTAGGGGTAAAAATGCTAAAAATGAAAGGTAGGGACGTTTTGTACAATAATATTGAAAGGTAGGGACCTTTTCTGCTAATTATGCTAAAAAATAAAAGGTAGGGATATTTTGCACAATAACTTTGAAAGGTAGGGACCTTTTGTGCTAATTACCTTTTTGATTTAACGGAACATTTTAACGGAGAGTTGACAGAAGGACGTTTTGCGCAAAAAAAGGTAAAGGTAAGGGTGTAATCCGCCAAAAAATGAAAGGTATGGACGTTTTCCACAAAAATATCGAAAGATAGGGATGTTTTGTGCTAATTAACCTTTAAAATTCATTTTTCACCTTTTTGCATACTTGATTGGCCAAAATTTATTGGCAATTGGTTTTCTTTGCAACACCTCCACATCACCACTTTTTCCACATTTTTGAGAAATTGGTTTTCCCATGAGTTTTCCATTGATTTGGTAGTTTTTGGATTTCCAGGTTTTTTTTTTTTGGGCAATTGAAACACATTTTATTCTCAATTGTAACAAATTCTATCTCTTTAATTGACAATTTTTATGGAAAACAAAGTCAAATGAACACCAAAACATTCAAAATTTCAATATTATTTACGTGAAAAATTATATCAATCAAACAAATTTAATTGAAAATTTACAGTAAAATAAGTTCTTGACAATTCAATTATCTAAAATTCATTTTCTTTTCACCCAAATTCCATTCTTATAATCAAACGGACCCTAATAGTATTTTAACTGTTTTGGTGCACCATAATATCCAATATTGTATTGACAATTAAGCATTTGTTTATCAACCATTCTACCACATTATTTTTTCTAGAATACTCATTTTCAACCACACATTTTTATTAAAATAATATTATACATAAATAAAAAAATTTCCTTCTTTTCTAATCACACATTTCAACATCAATCACTATTTCATAATACACTTTTTGAAACTAAAAAGGCACAAACAAGGCCTAAGTCTTTAAATCAATTAAATGTGTTTGGCCCCATTCTCAACTAATTTTTCCAGCCATTTTTCAACAATTGTGGGCCCATGTCAAATAACAAGGACGATAGGAACCGACAATAATTGAGGTACATGCTTGTCAAGCTTGAAGCTTATTTTTGAATTATTAACTTTCTATTTCTGCCCTTGAATTTATTGTTTAGTGCTGTTCACCAAAAAAAAAAAAAAAAAAAAAAAAAAAACCGTGGATGGCAATTATGTACATAGTGCAATACATCTTAGGGCGAATTTGTCATAAAGTCTCAACGGCATGATATTGTCTGTATACATTTCTGACACCTAATTGTAGGGGTGGACACGAGTCAGTTCGATTCTAAAGAGAATCGAATTGAACCAAAATTTTCGGATATTTAGTAAATGGAATCGTCGGTTCCAAATATAATATGGAACCGTTTGGGTTCGGTTCCGTTCAGTTCAGTTCGGTTCGGTTCTGTACTATAATTAAATTTTTTAACATTTATAACAACATTATATAAATACAACTAATGATACATTCAATGATTTTGGAATGTTAGAGACTAGTAAACTACCTTGTTCAAATGATCACTATGGTCAAAGATTCGATTGACGGAGGTCACAGTTTCGATGGGAGGTCATAGTATCGACCGATGATTGTATAGGTTTTGGAATATTAGCGAGGTTGCGAGAGTGAGTATGAGAGTTGATACAACGTTATGCACTTTAGTGTAGGTGTTTAGGGTTATTTAGTGGATTGGATCTTGTTGGGCTAAGAAATGAAATAATAAAATGGGTAATTGGGCAAAAAATTAAAAAATTAGAAATGAAACAAATTATTGGGCCACAAATTTGGATTTAGAAATTGTTAATTTGTTTAGAAAAAATTAAAATTAAAATAATTTGATTTACTCAATATAAAAAAAATTAGAAAGATTCGATTCTTATTCGGTTCTTCGGTTCTTGGTCTAGAACCGAGAACCGGACCGTACTCGTCGGTTCTTAATTCAGATACTCGTTCGGGTATTTAATTTGACAGGAACCGTCGGGTTCGGTTCGGTCGGTTCGGAGATTTGCCCAGTCCTACCTAATTGAGTGTTGGATGCTGTCATTTGCCAAATACTGTAGAAAAATGAGTTTTAGCAAAAAATATTTGAAAAAAAGGGGGGGCCAATCGGGAGCTTAAGACCATAGGCCGGAGACTTTGATTTCATTTTTTATTATTTCTTTAACTTTAGATTTGACAACTATAATCTCAATTATAGAATATGAGAGGAAATGAAAATACACGAATCTAATAAAGTGAAAATCGAATGCGCGTGCCATATGAAAGGACCACTACGTCCACCCTTACATGGTAAGTTTCTTTTTGGTCGGTGATGGGTTTCGCACTAACCTTGTAAAAATTCCAATCCATGTAAAAAATGTCGAATTTTAATTTTCTTGGTCAACGATGGCAGATTGGATGGTTTGCATCTATTTGGGCTCCAAAAGCACGAAATTGAAAGTTTTGAGGCCACGATTGCAATAAATGAAAGCTTACAAAAAATATGCAACGTTCTAAAAAATTTGAACATAACAACAATTATCCCTTTCTTTCATTAGCTCCTTCACAAATTGCATCAATTTATTACAAAAGGATAACCTTCGTCTTCTTAAAATAGTGCTAACAAATCTACTCAAATTCCTAGAAGTTTTCGATTTCGAGCTTACTTAAAATGAAGTAAAGAGAAATAATTGCTCCAATGACTTGAGAACAGGAGCGGTAGAAAAATCTGCCCCATCCTGCTCCGGATGGGGCAAAAAAATCCGTCCCGATAGGTTGATGGGGCGGAATTTTGCCCCGTGAATAAAAAAATAAAAAATAAAAAAATAAAATTGATCCAAACAAGAGAAAAATACTAGAGAAAGTGGGGACAATAATGATGCGGCGGGCAAGCGTTGAGAGCCACAACTTTTCTTATTCTCTGCTTTATTTGAAGCCCAGTAATTTATATGATGATGAGCAAGTAGAAAAAGAAGAGGGATAATTCTACATATACATTATAGTGTCTATAAGAATGTCCATAATGTACATGTAGAATTCTATGATTGGAGGGATGAAAATTTGTTTTTTAACTCTTTAATGATGTTATGTCATTTGTACATTATGAATACCCTTATGACACCATAATGTACATGTAGCATAACCCAAAGAAGAATCTGGAAAAATTATAAACACAGTACAAAAATCATCACCAAGTAGTTTTACTGTTTTAGCATTATTTTGATTATTTATGGAAAAAAAAGGTTGAACCCCAATCTTGAGGACCCCACCGCCCCGCCTCTATTTTGATTATTTATTCAATTTAAGCTGGATATATTATACGTGATATTTGCAAAGGATAATGACGAAACTTTTTATCTTGTTGATTGGTTGGAGTTGTGCTTCTCTGGCCAGCCTCAACGCGTTGTTCGAGTATTACTTCTAACCTCTAATTTGCTCTGGATTTTAAAATTTTGCATTTATATTTTATTCTCTAATAATAGCATCACTCGAAATTTTTAAAATGTAAAAAAAAGGGGGGCAACAAATCGGGCAAGCCCCACCCCGCCCCCTCGCCCTACTCCGCCCCGAACTCATCCCACTACCATTCCTACTTCAAAATGGGACTCAGCACCTTTGGCGAGAGCTTCCAAATTTGTCAGTAATAATTAATGAAAAATTAGGAAGGAGTGGTTGGGACGAAAATTAAAAGGACCACCCCTACATGTACAGGGTCTTTTTTGCCAGATATTTTACAGGTACTCACATTGGTGGGGCCCGCGTTAATTTTTTTTAAGTGGAAATTACACCATTCCATACTTTATAAATTCACAATTCTAAAATCATATGAGTAGTTTAACATTTCAAAAATCAGATACTTTATTTTAATTAATATTTTTTTAAAATAAATATTTTACTAAATATATTATATACTCCAATAATCAAAACCCTAATTAAATTTCCACATTCTCTTTCTCTTCTCTGTCGCGTCTCTCTCTCTATTCCCCGACGGTAAGTGAAGACGCCGAAGTAGAGGCGCTTATATCGCCGGTCGATAGTGAGTTGCCCATCGCCTGTATCACTGGTCGAAAGGTACTTTGCGGCTATAGCTACTTCATCCTTGCATCGATTTTGCCATGGTGGCGATGCTATGGTGGTAGAGGCGTTTCACGCAGTGAAGGGGATTACGGTTGTTGGCGATGGTGCTGGATCTAATGGGAATGGTGGAACTGGTGGTGGAAGTGAGTTTTGTGGTGGTGTTTGTATTGTGCAGGTGTGGTGTCGTGGGTTGTGGAAGAGGTGGTGGTGCGTGGTTTCGATGATGTGTAGGGACGGTGGTTGGGCATGCTGTTGTGTAAGGGTACGGTGGTATTGGCGGCATGGTGGTTGCTCTAGCAGTGTGCGGTGCTGCCGACTGGCTGTTTTTGAGATGGTGGGTTGATCTATGGTGGCAGATTTGTTGGTTTGGTGGTGTTTTGGCGGAACTGGTGTTTTGGTGGTGGTTAGCAGTGGCTGTGGTAGTGGGTGGGGGCGATGGTGAGATGTTGGTGGCTGTGATCTATTGAGGTGGATATGTTGATTCGTTTGACGGTAGTGTTGTTGACGGGTGGTGGTGGTGGCGGTTCTGCCTTGATGGTGGCGGTGGTC
>NC_036254.1:10097827-10098388 GCF_002742605.1 Olea europaea var. sylvestris | reverse complement strand
ATCTGTGACCTATAAAATTTTTGATTCGTGATCGAAAAATAATATGTGACCTATAAAATTTTTAATTTGTGATCGAAAAATAAGTTGTGACCAATAATATAATAAGTCGTGACTGAAAATTAATCCGTGACTAATTATTTTTGGATTTGTGACCAATAAACAAACTGTGACTTACAAAATTTTTGAAATGTGATCGTAAAAAAATTTGTGACATAAAATTTTTAATTTGTGACCAAAAAATAATAAGTAACTAATTATATTGTTAATTTGTGACCAAATTGTATGCATCTGTGACCTAACTATATTGAATTAATAAAATAATTAATTAACTAATTAAATTATAAATAATTTTTAATAAAAATCTGATTTTAGAAATTTGAAACTTGTTTTCTTGTTTTTGAAATGTGCCATAATTAATTTCTTAGTTATGAAATTTTTCCTTTTTTTAATACATGTGGGGCCCTCGCTACAATGAGGGCCCTGTATAAAATCTGTAGGAAAAAGCCCTGTACACCTGGGCTTTTTCAAATTAAAATTGCCTAAATTAAGGATATTATTTTC
>NC_036254.1:10068427-10097479 GCF_002742605.1 Olea europaea var. sylvestris | reverse complement strand
CAAAAAAAAAAAAAAAAAAAAAGAATAACAGTATTTTAACTATTTTGATGCACCATAATATCCAATATTGTACCGACAATTAAGCCCGTTTGACCCTTATTCTCATTCTTTTTTTTTTTCTTATTTTCAATCACACAATCTTTTATAAAATAGTATTACACGTAAATAAAAAAATTTTCAATCTTTTTCAACCATATATTTTTCAAATAAATACTATTCCAACTATTAAAATTTGGGTAAAATGGGGGCAAACGTTTAAGTCTTCAAATCAACTAAGGCCATGGGCAGTAGACTTTGATTTCATTTTTTTATTATTACTTCAGATTTGACAACTATAGTCTACAGTCTCAATTATTATAATGACCGTCTTTATTACTAAGTAATGGAACTATCAGGTTAGGCCACATTGTTAAGCAATCATTGTCAGAGCCAATATAAAAGGAAAATGTGAAACAAACATAATGGTTGACATAAAGGATAATACACTCACAGTCAAGATGTGGGTCCCGTGCAAATAAAATAATGCCGATCTCTCATGTGAGTGTATTGTCTCAACCAATGTATCAAATTTTGTGGTAGTGTAGCATGGTTGAATATAAAAACTGTTATCATCAAGTTCTCTTTCCTTCAAAATAATGGCAGATGAAAATTTCTGCAAAGACTACCTGGTTCTAAAACCAGAAGAAGCCAGTCCCCTGGATTGCATCAGAATCTTGTATTCAAGTGCATTACAAAAAAGGAATTTCTTCAACGCCCCGGAAGAGGCCACCGTGAGAGGCTTTCGACATCGATGGATCATCTTTGTCTCAGTCGTGATGCAGAAGCTCTTTCTTTGGTTGAAAGGGCCCGTGGCAAAGATAGGGTCACTGCTAGAGCTCTGGCTAAATTATCCATCGTGTAATGGTGGCTACTGCACGCTTTTCTTGAATTTGCTAACAGGTATATGTTCTTCTTTGTTTTCTATGTTGTTACATTGATCATGCATTGAAAACAAAATTTTAGTGGATAAATTTGTCACTTTCTCTAGGTGGATTAGACAGTAGCGACAAGAAAAGGAAATCAAAATATTGTTTATTGTTCTAAGTACAAAAAATAAACATATTAATTGAAATCACACCTATGCATAATTTTTACAATGATGACGGTGAACACCGGCGAATCCAGCACCAGCGACCGCCTGTGCTGGCCTCATCAAATTTTTTTTCCTTATATTGGTCGGCCACTCGACGGTTGCTTTCACCATCCGTGCTTAGTATTCATCTTGGATCTACTAGTGAAGGCGAGACTTGAATTCGAGATCCCTATCCAGTCTGAATGTTTGATGTGATATCAAATCATCTCATTTAAAAACTTAAACCATTGGAAAGAAACAATATTAATTTAAGTTTTCTCATGGTCGATCTAATCTAATACTTTCCATTTTAATATGGTTTGCAGGAAGATTGGTGAGACCAGACAATTCATCACCAAATTTCAGATCAATTGTTGGAAATCTTGACACCAGGGTAGAATTAGACGGGAGCATTAAAAATGGTGATAACCGATACATTCCATCCCTGGCTATGATGGCATCAAAATTATCCTACGAAAATAAAGCTTTCGTCCAAAATGTAATTAGAGATAAATGGCAGGTAATATTTTGCATCTGGGGTCCCCATTCATTGAAGTTTCCGACCTTTTAAAAGTAGACACATACACTCCCATTTGATTAGAAAGCTTTAGTTTTTCAATTGCAATAGCTCGACTTGCACATGACTCGGAAGGATAATCTTATCAATCCACTTGGTGTTGTGGAATAGGGTCTCGAATGTTTTACTTAATTTCCGCCGTCGTTAATCTTGCATTTACCTTTGTTCTTTTCTTGGAGGTTAGGTAAAAAAATCTCTGTAAATATGTAACTTTACTCATTCTCTCTTACCAGCAACTACACAGTACATCACTGATTTATATTCTTCTTCTTTTTTCCCAATTAGCAGATGAAATTCATGGAGTTCTACAACTTTTGGAACGGTACGTAAGACGCTATCATTAATTAAAACACAACCCACTGCCATGAAACTTAGCTTAGCCTTTGTTTGAGCCCATTTTTTCATCCAAATGCATTCTTGAATAGTGATTTGGCTCCATTTCAATCACACATTTTTCAATAAAATAATATTACACGACTTTATACTCAACTCACTGACCACTACTCTACTATGGGTTTATGAACTCTCGAAAAATGCTTCAGCCATTTCCACTTTTATGAATCATTCAAGTAAGGAAATGAGCTGAATATGCTGGCAGTTAAACCTTGGAAATCCAAATTTTTTCTTATTTTTACCCATACATTCTCTATTATAACACTGTTGCGAAATGCAATTTTTGGAAAAAAAAAAAAAAAAAGGCCAGGGGCGGTGATAACTAATCTACATAGGGACTCTTAAGGATTTTGGATAAGCTAAAAAATGTACTTGGATTTAATTGAGGTTAAACAAGTATTCATTAGGTCGAAGTTAGAGATAACTGTAATTTTGTTCACTTCAAGTCTTTATTTGTTGCACGACTGTCTAATTGTTAATGTTCTAGATCTTTCTTTTATTTATTTATTTATTTTTTAAATTATAGTACTTATGTCCTTAACTTCTTATGAAACAAAACCATTTGAAGATTTGAGATAAAAATGGCGAAATTTCTGACTGCATTTTTATCCTTTTTTTTTTTTTTTTAATAAAAATGGTCCAATGTTGCTCGAATGGATGAAGATTAATTGAATACTTGGGTTATTTATTTATTTATTTTTTTGATTCTCATAACGCATTAGATTTAATTTAAAAGTCTAAACTATTACTACCAAATTTTTTCCAGATTACGAGGAAATGGACACCGCACAAGCCATTATGTTCGAAGACACAAGCACCGGCAATAACTTAATCGTGGTCGCATTTAGAGGGACAGGACCATTTGATACCAACGCATGGCGCACAGACGTCGACATCTCATGGTATGAGTTTCCAGGCATCGGAAAAATCCACGGAGGATTCCTAAAAGCTCTAGGTTTACAAAAGAACGAAGGATGGCCTGAGAAAATCCAATTGAACTCAAACCAAAAACTCTTTGCCTATTACACAATAAGAGAAAATCTAAAAACCCGAATCCATGATAACAAGAATGCCAAGTTTATATTGACAGGTCACAGCCTTGGAGGGGCATTGGCAATATTATTTGTAGCTATATTAACTATGCATGGAGAAGAAATGTTGTTGGATAGATTGGAAGAAGTATACACATTTGGTCAGCCAAGAGTGGGAAATAAGCAATTTGGGGATTATATGAAGGAAAAATTGAGAGAATTTAAAGTGAAGTATTTAAGGTATGTTTATTGCAATGATATTGTGCCTAGGTTGCCTTACGATGATAAAACATTCTTGTTTAAGCACTTTGGGGCATGTCTATACTTCAACAGCTGCTACAAGGGACAGGTGAGTTTTGATTTTTTATATTGATATTGTAAATAGAAGATAATTTTACTTACATGTATTTTTTGCTTTTTACGGTAAAAAATATCTATGTTAAATATGCTAAGGAATAAATTTTACATCGATTAAATACCGAAATACAGTTGAACATATAAAGACTTGAGCTACTCTTCTTAATAAGATTGACATTTTAAGATGGACTCCAAGTTTTAATAAAATATATGAAGACAAAACTCATAGGGAGTAATAGAGACACTCTCTAAGATAATAAACTAGTATGGATATATTTGTTTTTATTTTGAAAATTGTAGAAATTTGAGTTTTTGTTTAGTTTTTCTAAAAGAAAAATCTTTAAATACCTAAACTACCTTCATTAAAAAATATCTCTAAAATTCATTGTGCATGGAGTTTGGTATGTAAACTAACACAGTTCTTGCTTCGACTGAGATGCAGTTTCGAGAGGAAGAACCAAATAAAAACTACTTCTCGTTCCTCTACATTTTACCGAAGATTTTAAACGCGGTTTTCGAGTTGATTAGGAGTTTGATTTTGCCTTGGAGGAAGGGTTTGGAATACAAAGAAGGGTGGTTCATGAAAATATTTAGGATTGCTGCATTGGTGCTTCCTGGATTAGTAGATCATTTTCCTCAAGATTATAACAATTCCACTAGACTTGGAAATTTACCGCCTAATGAATATCTCAAAAAAGATTGAGTTATTCAAATTTGTCTATTTTTGTACGAAACGATAGATTTTTATCTATATGTTAACCTTTGCTTGATTGGTAGCTAGAGCGGATCATATTTCTATTATGTTATATTATCAGTAAAATTCATAGAAAATTGTATTTTGAATATTCATCTAGCTAGGGCCCTTTTGACATAGTCTTTTTAGACCTAAAAGCAGCTTTCGGACCGGTTTAACTATATAAAAGTGCTTCTTTTAGTTAGAAGATTTTTTAGAGGAAATTAATTCAATATGACTTTATTTAGAAGCTCTTGTAAATTAAGAAGTGCTTTTAAAAATTAGTTTTCAAATCAAAATTAAAATAACTTTCTCCAAAAACTCATCTGCAGGAAGCAAAAACAATGTCAAAAGAGTTCATACTTCATAGTCTATTTTCTGGCAATCATAGTAGCCAAATCATTGTCAAGTTTATGCTTTCAATTAAAAGCAAGATTAGAATAAATTAGTCACTCCAAAAATTCTGATACTGAAAATTGGGGACTAGACCTATCATCTGTCAAAAAATAATTCTAATTTATTTTAAAATAAAAAGGTATAATTATTAAAATAGCACAGGAATTACAATTGAAGTAGACTTTTGAAGACTTTGACGAAATTTTTTTAAGTGATGACTTTTGTAGATTTCGTACATCTTTTATAGATTTGTATAGTATTAGTAGAAGTCTTTTGTAATCTTCTATGGACTTTCTTTTTAAATTTTTTATTAACTTTTGTAGAATTCAAAAGACTTTTATTTGAAATGGAATTCGCGTAGATCTAGTACAATGGTGTAAAATTCTCACATACGAGGTGTTGATTCCAATAATTCCCCTTTTCATATAATAAAAAAAATTTAAAGAATAAAAATTTTAGTCCTTAATCAAATAAATAATAATCAAAATTGTACGTATATATGATAAACAATAAATTAAATATTCAATATTATTAATATAATATACTTTTAAAAATAAAAAATAAAATATTTAAATTTAATTATAAATTTTTCATAAGAAATTTTATAATTTAATAAAAAATAGATATTTTTACAAAAAAAAAATGAATGAAAAAAGGGGGGAAAAAAAGGTTACCAAAATACACTTTATTTTTTTATTTTATTTTTTTATAGTAGGAACGTTTTTTTGAATTCATTTGTGCATTTTAGAACATCCACATGAAATTCAGAATGCTTGTAAAGTTTCATAGTTTGACTATGATTGCATACTTCAAACATGGTTGAGAGTTTGGATGCAACGTCTGTTAAGGATACTTAGTTTTTGATATAGTACTGAATTCTTTACTAGATAATTTTTCATAGTTTACAATGGATTATCACTTACACAAGATGAAGATCCATTGACTTAGTTAATGATAGAGATGTAATGTGGAAGGCGATCTTAATTGTATAATGGCGATGCTCATGTATCATTCAGTAGCTCATCTAGTTCCAAGCCAAAAGGCAAATTTGGAAAGAAGAGGAAGAAAGTTATCAATAGACATGAGAGCAACAAAAGATTAAAAGTAGATGGAAAGCCTTAAGACAAGTGTTCCAACTGCGATCGAAAAGGACACTGGAGAAAGACTGCCCAGGTGCACCAGCTAGAAAGCAAAGTGCGGGTGAAGTTTTTCGTTACCGAGTAATTTTTAGTAGTCGATACTACAAATTCATGAGTTGTAGATTTTGGAACCACTATATCTATTTGTTGACGTGAGGGATTCAGGAAAGTAGAAACTCAATGAATGCCAGTTTAAAATTATCGTTGGCACACAAACAAGAGTTTTAGCAAGAGTATAAGAGTATTTTATCTTAATTGTGGAAGGCATATAATTCGTAAAGACTATTATATGTCTCGCGAATGAAGCAGAAATTTGTTTCTATTTTCAATTTAATAGAAGAGAATTATTCTATAAAATCGGCGTTTGATACGCTTAGCATTTTAATGAATAAAGTTCCTCTTTGAGCTAGACATTTGATTAATGATCTTTATATTTTAAACTATTCCACATATGAAATAAAAGGTTACTGTTGTACTCCATAAAATATCACATCATACTAGTAATATAAACTAACTAGAGATGGTTTTCTCAACTCGGTTAAGATCGAACCATTGATAGTCTAAGAGTTTTTGTTTGGAAGGCAATATGACCAAGACATTATTTTTTGATAAAAGGATAGAGCCAAAAATGTATTGGAACTAGTGCATTCTGATATGTGTAGACCCGTGAGTATAACTGAGAAGGATAACTATGTGTATTTCTTTATAGATGATTACTCTAGATTCAAATACATTTACCTAATGTCTTGAAAGTCAGATACTTTTGAGAAATCAAAAGAGTATAGGACTAAGATCAAGAAACATTTGGGTAAGGGTATCAACACACTTCGATCGGATCGAGGTGGTGAATACCTCTTGGAAGAATTCAGGGACACTTAATAGAAAATGGTACTATTTCTTATTTGAATAAGCATGATATACCCAAAAGGAATGGCATTTCAGAAAAAAGAAACACTACTCTACCTATCTCATTTTGGGATATACACTGAAAACATTTTGATATATTTTTAACTTAGTTCCTTCTAAGTCTATTCTCAAGACTCTTCTGAAATTTTGGAATGGATTCAAGTTCTACTTACATCACAACCAAGATTCGGGGGGGTCCAGCTTATGTGCTGTAAGAGAAGGCAGAAAAGTTGAAATCTAGATTAGAAATATACATGTTTGTAGGATATCCTAAAGATACCAAAGGGATCATTTTTATAGTCCTCTAGATAGAAAGGTTTTTGTTAACCCAAATGCAACCGTCCTAGAGGATATATATTAATGATCTTATCCCAAGAATAAGGTCGTGTTGGAAGAAATGAGTGGGAGCAATTTTATCTCATCAATTACTGGAACACAACCTGGGGCAGACATTCCATGGTGTCAAGTAAACACCTGGACAACGTGATCTGTGTAGGAGACATGAGTAGTCATCTGATCCAATAGATCGATAGAACGTTGAAGGTAACGAGGAGGTAATGACATCACTTAATGGTAATTCCAACATTAAAAAAAATACTACGTTCCAAATGATGCTACAGTCCTCGATTAATCGTCCCTTAAAGAAAGTCGAAAATTATCAATTCACCTTCAAAGTACTTGTTGAGTGGAGAGTCCAATATGGTGATCTCCATAGTACAAGTTGATGATCTGACTTCATATAAGGAGATTGTAGATGATGTAGATGCAGCAATCTATTTATGAATCGAAGCAGACATCAAGATCTTGGATAGAAATTCAACAAAGTGATTAAGACATTTGATTTTAATCGGAACTTTGACGAATCCTATATCTATAAGAAGATACAAGATAAAATTGTATTTTTTCCTGTGCATATGTAGATGATATTCTACTCATTATAAATAATGTGAGTGTGTTATTGTCTATAAAAGCGTGGTTGGCCCAAGAGTTTCATATGAAGGACTTAGTGATGCTACTAGCTATATTCTAGGTTGCAGATCTTGAGAGATCGAAAGAACAAGATGATAGCTTTTGTCCCAAGTCTTATATATTGACAAGATACTTGTTAAATTTGCTATACAAGATTTTGTCCTCAGGTATTGAGTCCAATTCTTTAAGGATCAGTCCGCGAAGACTCTTGAAGAGATTGAGTACATGAGTGGGATACCTTATGCGCGGCCAGTAAATAGTCTCATGTATGCTATGTTGTGCAATAGACCTGACATTTGTCATACTGTTGGTGTGGTGAGTCGAGTTTTATCTAACCTTAGGATCATAACATTGAATGATGATAAAGCATATTTTTTAGTATCTTCGGAGAACAAGGAATTACATGCTCATCGCTAGATCTTATTTCAATAGGTTAAAAAGGATTCGGACTTCTAGAGTGATGAGAACTATCGCATGTCTACATCGGTATTGTTGTTTACACTTGATGGTGGCCCATTATTTGGATAAATATCAAGCAATCATGTATTGCTGATTCCACCATTGATGCCAAGTATATGGCAGCTCATGAAGCTACCAAATTGCCTACATGACAAAGAAATCCTATTGGACATCGAGATGGTGCTTGCATCTGTATATATATTTACACTGTATTGAGATAACAATGGGATCGTGGCAAATGTTAAAGAACCAAGAGTCATCAGAGAGGTAAATACATTGGATGGAAAATATCATCTTTTAAGAGAGTTGGTAAAAAAAATGTGGTTGTCAGTAGGATTGCGACTAGAATAATCTTGTAGACTTGTTTACTAACAGCCTATTGGCTAAGTTTTTGGGAGATTTGTTGGGTTGTGTGCCTATATAATATATTTTACTGTGATAAAATAATCATTTATAATAAATAAATTGTGATTTTATTGCATTATTTATTATTGAGCATACAAATTAAAGTGTCTATGATCACTTGAGATAATATAAGTTGGGTACTTGCGTTGAGAATACAGTGTGACATAACTTTTATTTTGATCCTAAATAATTTGTTTACAACTAATGTATAAGGGTTGGTACCTTGTACTGAAAAGTTGTAGTGTTGACCGATTCACTATTCAGGTTTGTGATTTATCCTTATCACAAAAATAGTTAAAGGTGGCACTAGTACACTTGGTGAATGGACCGAGTGTCGAATTTAATTCTATAGCATGATAATGCTATAGAATTAAATTTCATTAGACCGTTATGTAATTCATCTAAATCCCTTGACATGATTATATATATCTTTTCATGATTTTAATGGTTTTTTGATTTCTTTGATTCAACAATGGGTGAGATCAATTTGATTGGTCAAATATCTCGATCAGTTGGGAACTTGAGAATGAGCAAAGTAGAGAACATAAAATCGTATTAGGAATTGTCGCATTGAAAAATGGGTAGAGTGACTATTTACGTATTTTCTATTGAATGGTTAAAATCTGATCTCAGTGTTTAGCGACGGCTACCTTTGTAAATGGAAATCAAAACTACGAGAACGATTTTGAGTAAAAATAGTGTTGAACACTTCATATTGATTAATTCGGGCAACCTATCTAGATAGACTTACAAGTGTCCCAGCCCATCTTGAATTTTCGAGCTTGGGTCAAGCCGAGCTAGCAAAATAAAAGCAGAGGACCTTTATACTTCAAACCTAACTTATCTTGGTCACCATCTATCGTCATCAACTTTTCACCATGTACATTGCATATTTGGGATCAAGAACCAGAGTTTTAAGATCACACTAAACAATTAGGTAAGAAATTTTATTGCTCATTTTTACATTACACCTATTTATAACTATCAAAACACGAATAATAATATGCTTTTGTAGTATGATAATAACGAACAACTTGGTTGAATACACTCAAAGAATTTAGAGGTGAAAATTACCTTTAACGAATTATTATATTTTACTGTATTCCCTTTATGATCAGGAAAAATTGGAACATGGGTGGATAGGCATTTTGAGTTGTCACCTGTTAGTGAATAAGGCAAAGTTTGAAAACCCAAAATGATCCCTCGACAACAAATAAGTTTTTAACTCTTGCACGAACTTGGTATTGCCTGCATACAATTCTATAATAGCGTCCGAGTTGAATACTAGAGTTGGTGTTGCCAGAGTGATATCAAAAGAGAGATTTGATATCCCGTAAAAAACTCTCCTCGTCAAGACTAACAGCATGAGGCATCAAATTAGAGGGAAGCAATGAAGATCCAAGAGCATCCCTGACGTATAATTCTTGTGATTCTAAAATTTCTTCAAGTTTTGTTTCCATCCAATGATTTAAATTAGACCTCTACCAAGTCGGCAGGGTAGACCCTGATATTTTGGAGGCCTTATGCCAACTTTAAATACGGGCCCCCTATATTTTAAACCTGCTTACAAAGAGTTTTAATGTAATTATGAATGATCTAATACAGTCAACTAAGTCCCAATACAAAATGTCAAATTTCAACAAGCAATATAAATTATATGTGAAGTTTCAGCAAATAAAATTACAATGCAATGGCATATGAGTCTGTTCGTTTCTTTGATCATTTTCTCATTGCAACTCTTTCAAACAAAATTGAATATCATTTGAGTGATTAATGTACAAAATTGAATAATGTTGATTTTGAGAGATAATCTAACAAAATAATGAAAAAGACTATCAAATACACTCAAATTTTATATTAATTCAGAAGAAGTTAACATACAAATAAGAAGTATGAATACGGATGAAGAATGATTAAATTCTAAGTAATTTCAACGAACATCTAAAAATGATATTGTCATGAGATTAAAGTAAAACAATAATAATAACAGCCTATATACTTTGTAGTATATATTTTGAAGATAAGGGAAAAGGAAATAAACCTGTAAGGTCGTAACAATGGCAGCGAGACCATACCAATATTTTATTTTTCAACCACACATTTTCCATCAATATACTATTCAAAAATGTATTTTTTTTCCAAAATAATGTGACTCAAACAAGTGCTTAATACTCCCTCTATCCCAATTATACAGATTTATTTCGTTTTTCACACGGATTAATAAATTTTCTTTAATGTCATTGAAAAATTGTCAATATCTTTCCTAATTTACCCATATTTAATTTTCAGTATGTAGTAATAAATTATTATTAGAATTAGTAAAGAATTTGAATGATTTAATTTGAAGAACAAGTGAGAGTTGTTCCATATTTCCAAGAAGTGAGAAATGTGTGTATTTGGATGATTTTAAAAGGTTGGCATATTAAGTGGGAAAAATTAAATAAGAGCATACTGGTAAATAAACAAAACAAAAAATTCTAATTAAGAAATAGGCCTATATATTTAGGACAAGAGAAAAAGGAAACACAGCCTACATAATTGGGACGGAGGGAGTAATAACGTTTAATTTGTTAGGTCTCCCGCATTAATTATAGTGTTGTTCTATATTAACAAACAAGTCCTTGAACTTGTTTTCTAATTTGTGAATGATCCTTAACTTCTATACGTTAAGATTTATTTTTCACTTGATTTTTGAATCTATAGAGCCCTTTATGTTTTGCCTTTGTATATATGAAACTCGTTATGACAATTTGACTCATGTTGACGCTTTTAAGTATAATAGATTGTCTAGATCCAAGAGAGTCCAACCTTTATTTGGAATAGGGCCACTCGTCTGTAAAAACATGTCCACTTCAAGCATAACTCGTCTATGTCAAGTTTGGCATGACCCAACAAAACTTGTTGATAGGGCCTTGTCCAAATGAACAAATCGGTCTAACAACCTCTTCATAAATAAACTATTCTTTTTTTAAAATGTGGTTGAACTATTGTATCACCACAATATAATCAAGAATATCTAATAAATTATTAACGTTATTTCCCTTTGTAAATGGAAATCAAAACTACGAGAACGATTTTGAGTAAAAATAGTGTTGAACACTTCATATTGATTAATTCGGGCAACCTATCTAGATAGACTTACAAGTGTCCCAGCCCATCTTGAATTTTCGAGCTTGGGTCAAGCCGAGCTAGCAAAATAAAAGCAGAGGACCTTTATACTTCAAACCTAACTTATCTTGGTCACCATCTATCGTCATCAACTTTTCACCATGTACATTGCATATTTGGGATCAAGAACCAGAGTTTTAAGATCACACTAAACAATTAGGTAAGAAATTTTATTGCTCATTTTTACATTACACCTATTTATAACTATCAAAACACGAATAATAATATGCTTTTGTAGTATGATAATAACGAACAACTTGGTTGAATACACTCAAAGAATTTAGAGGTGAAAATTACCTTTAACGAATTATTATATTTTACTGTATTCCCTTTATGATCAGGAAAAATTGGAACATGGGTGGATAGGCATTTTGAGTTGTCACCTGTTAGTGAATAAGGCAAAGTTTGAAAACCCAAAATGATCCCTCGACAACAAATAAGTTTTTAACTCTTGCACGAACTTGGTATTGCCTGCATACAATTCTATAATAGCGTCCGAGTTGAATACTAGAGTTGGTGTTGCCAGAGTGATATCAAAAGAGAGATTTGATATCCCGTAAAAAACTCTCCTCGTCAAGACTAACAGCATGAGGCATCAAATTAGAGGGAAGCAATGAAGATCCAAGAGCATCCCTGACGTATAATTCTTGTGATTCTAAAATTTCTTCAAGTTTTGTTTCCATCCAATGATTTAAATTAGACCTCTACCAAGTCGGCAGGGTAGACCCTGATATTTTGGAGGCCTTATGCCAACTTTAAATACGGGCCCCCTATATTTTAAACCTGCTTACAAAGAGTTTTAATGTAATTATGAATGATCTAATACAGTCAACTAAGTCCCAATACAAAATGTCAAATTTCAACAAGCAATATAAATTATATGTGAAGTTTCAGCAAATAAAATTACAATGCAATGGCATATGAGTCTGTTCGTTTCTTTGATCATTTTCTCATTGCAACTCTTTCAAACAAAATTGAATATCATTTGAGTGATTAATGTACAAAATTGAATAATGTTGATTTTGAGAGATAATCTAACAAAATAATGAAAAAGACTATCAAATACACTCAAATTTTATATTAATTCAGAAGAAGTTAACATACAAATAAGAAGTATGAATACGGATGAAGAATGATTAAATTCTAAGTAATTTCAACGAACATCTAAAAATGATATTGTCATGAGATTAAAGTAAAACAATAATAATAACAGCCTATATACTTTGTAGTATATATTTTGAAGATAAGGGAAAAGGAAATAAACCTGTAAGGTCGTAACAATGGCAGCGAGACCATACCAATATATCAAATTGAATCTTCAAAATTTTAAATTCAAATGGAGATAATTTATTTCCAAATAATGTTATTTGCAGTTCCTCACTAACGCAATCACTCTACATGGCATACATGTGACGGTTAGTGATTTGATACATAAGGCAAAAAAAAAACCACATTAACGCATCAGATCACTAGCCGCCACATGTATGCCACGCAGGACGATTGTGACAATGAGTGACTACAAATAACATTACTCTTTAATTGTTGTTAGGTTCAAAAAATTATGATGGATGAGTGGAATTTGAAAAGACAAAAAGGCCTTTTGTTTGGTTAAGAAAAGAAAAGAAATGTTATGAAAATAAAGTGTCAAATCAGTCATAGAGAGAAAAAGTCATGTTTGTGGTATATTTATGTGATAAATAAATGTAAGAGATAAGTTTTATGTC
Organism: Olea europaea var. sylvestris; assembly: GCF_002742605.1. Lineage (NCBI taxonomy): Eukaryota > Viridiplantae > Streptophyta > Magnoliopsida > Lamiales > Oleaceae > Olea > Olea europaea. Next base: position 10,084,111 of record NC_036254.1, on the reverse strand, counting down.
ATTTATATGTTTTTAAAAGAATTTCGTATTTTCAATTTTCATTAGTTTATTGTGTTTGCATATGATAATTATATTTTAAAGAATTTTTATAAATATAATTTTCATTTTTCTTTAAGAAATCAATTAACCTTATAAATTTGGGGTCCTTACCAAAGTGGGGTTTTAGGCGATCGCATACTCCGCCTATAGTCAGGGACGCCACTGCAAGTCGGTAGGCTAAAGTGCAGGTTTCTTACATAACTTCAGAACACTGTTAACAACCTCACGAGAAATTCTAGCCTCAAACAACGACTCATCCTTGTGCAAATCTAATATCACCAAGACATCACCATCTCCTGTAGCATCCATTTCTTCATCCGTCATATTATCAGGACGTCTAAACCTTAATGTCACATGCATTGCACATGTACAACACATTTCGATTTAATTAATTTATCTTTTTACAGCTAATAAATTATAACTCTTATAATTTATTCCGATTCTTATTTTGAAGCCATTGAAGAGACCAAATGGACCCAAATAAATTAAGTTCCAATAAATTAATCTTAACCCACTCAACTCTTTATCTATATAGATAATTTATTAATCACGTTCTATTTCACTAAAAGAACGAGATTGCACTCCTAACTTAATTGAAATTATTTGTTGGATTTTAGTGTAGTGGATGAAATTGGATTCATTCATACCGTATCTGAACTTTACATTTTGGATTTATACATATTGTATATGCAACATACTTTATTTACATCTTACCATATATGCAGTTCACCGTATTTGCACAGCATATCGTATTTGCATAAAATTTTCACAAACTGTTTTTTTTTTTTTTCCATTTCATATATAGTGAGTGATTTACTCATATTTGCTAGATACCATATATACAACTAATATACTAGCTGTATTTGCATATATTATCTAAATAAATACCAATTGGACTACCACCAAACCGAATGTTATTAAATTAATTAATTTTCTTCAGATTTTTTTCCGACATACAGATAATAAACTGTAAAATTATATGAAGCACATATAACAAAATAAATTGAAAAATTTACGAAGCATAAGATTAAATTGCAAATATGTAAATCGCAAAATAAATAATTATGTGAATTGCAGAAAATAAATAAATCTTCAACCCGAAGCCTTTGCGAACACAATTTTCTTAAAATAGATTCGCCCTCTCACCATAAGTACTTGAGGTCTAATTCAAGCGTCTGTTTCTCAGGATACAACGATAAAATCAAACGAATCTGAGCACCGCAAAAACAACTCCAATGAACTGAGTTTTTATTCGAACAATATCACCACCACGACTTTGGCTATAAACTGAGATTACGTATACAAACAGAAAAATTATGGAGTACGCAGACTATATTTTTGTGTGTGCAGACCCAGTTTTTGTTTTCTCCTGTATTTTCGAGTATGCTAGAATTGCCGAAAAGATTATAAGATTTAATATATTTAAAATAAGTCTGCCATTTGCCATTAACTCTGGCAATAAATATTGGAGCCACTTCAGTTTCTGCTGGAGTTTTGGCAGTTTACGAAACCTCAAAATTCAATTAGAGAAAGCAAAAAATTGCAAACTGTGGACACTCCAAACGAGCCAATTTTTGCTCCGTTCAATCCGACATTCGCGTACGTAGGTCGCGCTCCACACAAGTTCAAGGTCCGAAGGCAATTTCGATCCATGATTTACACCCCTACGCGCGCACGTGGAGAGAGCTTCTATGCTATACATGATTACACCCTTTCAATGTGCAACCATATTTAAAGTGGTTCTTGCTTTCATATTTTTCCTATGTGGGACTAATGCAATTTTCCCACTTAAACCATCTCTCAATGGTCATCTTTGAACTCCAATATCTCATTCACCCGAGCTTCATTTTTGGCAAGGAAATATATGATTTTGATGTTCTCACGGAGGAGAACACGAATCAACTTTGATCTTCCAAATTGGACCAATGAGTCCCACCGAAAATATCGTCAAAAGTGAGCTATTTACTTATTTTTTCCAACAATCCCCACATGAATGAAAATTGGGAGAGACACAAGACGTGATGATAAAGTTCAACGGTTGAAGCCTGTATATGATAGGTAGGTATTCTTAACTGACCAGTGTGTTCTGCCATTTATGTAAACGATGATATACTCTACACAGGATTCTTCCTAACATAATTCAGTTCTCATTATTATGTTCGTTTTGGCCATGAACATATGCCTGGTTCTGTTAGAGTTCTTAAGAATTGAGCCCCACACAATTCTCTTAGAAGTGGCCCCACTCTCTCTCACATAGGTTATTTCTTATTACAAGTAATCTGCATTACCTGGCTCAAACTTTGACGCATATGAATCATTAAAAGTCTATTGCTTATCCTTCATCCTTATGGGCATCACTGTTACATCATAGGAATGGACAGGAGGAAACACCCCCACAGTAATTTTATTAAGCATTTACAATTAGGTTGTCCTTTTGAACCTAGATCTTGGGATCTCCAGTCAACTAGGTTAAGTTTCTTTTGTAATGACTTATTCATTCAAGGGCTTAAGTCCCCATGCCTTTCGATGATTTCCCAACTAACTCTCTATCTATCCTTTTGGTTAGCGGATTTGTAGTATTATCTTTTGACCTTACATAGTCAATAGTAATCATTTCAGTTGAGAGTAGTTATCTTATGGTATTGTGTCTACGACGTACATGTCTAGACTTACCATTGTACATGCTCTCTGTGCCCTTTCTATTGCTGATTGATTGTCACAATATATGTAAATGACTAGCACTTGTCTTGACCATCTTGAAATATCCTTTCAGAAGTTGCACAACCATTCGGCCTCTTCACCACATTTATCTTGGGCTATAAACTTAGATTCCATCGTAGACCTGGCTATAACTGTTTGCTTAGAGGATTTTCACGATATGACAGCACCTTTCAATGTGAACACAAATCCATTGGTGGACTTTGAGTATTTTATATCAGATATCCAATTAGTATCACTGTATTCTTCAATGACCGCTGGATATCTGGTATAATGTAGTCCGTAGTCACGAGTACATCTCAAGTACCTTAGTACTCTTACTATTCATTACCAGTGATAAGCTCCTAGATTACTCGTGTATCTACTCAATTTACTAATTGTGTAGGTTATGTCTGGTCTTGTAAACTCATCAAGTACATTAGACTTTCAATAATTCTTGAGTATTCTACTTGAGAGACACTTTCACTTTTGTTTTTAGATAGATGTTGACTTGTATCTATCGGTGTTCTAGCCAAGCCAGTATCATCCTTATTGAACTTTTCTAAAATTTTGTCCACATAATGTGACTGACTTAGAACTAGCCCATATGATGTTCTTGAGATTTTGATTCCAAGTATAACATCAGCTAAACCCATATATTTCATGTCAAATCTCGAATTCAACATATTTTTAGTGAATTTAATCATTTTATCGTCACTACAAACAATAAGCATGTCGCCAACGTAAAGACGTAAAATGACATAAACACCTTTAGTATCTTTGATGTAAACACATTTGTTATACTCATCGATTTTAAATCCACTCTCTATCATGACATTATCAATTTTTTCATGCCATTGTTTGGGTGCTTGGTTCAAGCCATATGGTGACTTCACCAATTTACAAACTTTCTTTTCCTACCCTGTAACAAAAATCCCTCGGGTTGTTCCATATAGATTTCTTCTTCTAAATCTCCTTTTCTAGTTCGTCGACATGACTATGTTCATTCATAGTCTCATATGTTCATTTGGAGGAGCTTGCTTCCTCTTTGGACTTGTACAAAAATATATGTTCAAAGAATGAAGCATTTCTTGATTCCAATATCGTGTTTTTGTATATGTCTGGAATTTTAGAATCATACAAAAGAAATTGATAAGCACTACTATTGTGTGCATAGCCAATGAAGATGCAATCTACTGTTTTTGGCCCTATCCTTATCTTCTTTGGTATTGGAACGACCACTTTAGCAAGACACCCCCATACTCGTAAGTATTTATAGGAAGACTTTCTTCTTTTCCATAACTCATAAGGGATCTTTTCCATTTTCTTTCGCGACACCTTATTTAAAAGGTAGTTTGCTAATAACACAACTTCTCCCCACATGTTCTGAGGTAACTCAGAACTTACTAGCATTGCATTCATCATTTTCTTTAAAGTACGATTTTTCCGTTTAGCAACACCGTTTTATTGCGATGAATAAGGTGCGGTGGTTTCATGTATGATTTCGTGTTGTGCACAGAATTCCGCAAATGGTGCTTCATACCCACCACCTCGATTGCTTCTTAACACCTTAATTTTCTTATTAAGTTGAGTTTCAACTTCATTCTTATAGAGAAAAAATTTCTTTATAGTTTCATCTTTACTTTTTAGCAAATACAGATAACAGTATTTGGTGCTATCGTCGACAAAAGTAATAAAATACTTGTTGTTACCTCTTGTTTGTACAAGTTTTAAGTCACATACGTCACTGTGAATTAAATCAAGTGGTTCTGTATTCCGTTCAATTGATTCAAACGATAACCTTATCAATTTTATCTCAACACAAGTTTCACACTTATGTTTTGAATGAATGTGGAAGTCGGGTATGCAATTCAAGTTGACTAGTCTTCTTAAAGCATCATAGTTAACATGTCTTAGTCTACCATGCCACAAATTGGAAGACCTCAAGCAAATAAGTAGAAGAGCTTGCTTTATTCAATTTTGGTTTGACAACCATTACATTGAGTTTAAACATACCATCGGAAACATATCATTTTCTGACAAACATTCCACTTTTTGACAAAATAACCTTGTTTGACTCAAATACAATGCGAAAGTCATGCTCATTCAAAAGCGACTCGGACACTAGGTTCTTGCGAATTTTTGGTACATATAGCACATTGTTGAGAGTCAGCTCTTTTTCCAAGGTCATCTTCAGAACCACATTTCCTAGTCCCTTGATTTTAGAAGTTGCTGAATTTCTCACGAACAACTTCTCCCCGTTTTCAATTGCTTCAAATGCAGCAAGAAGCTCCTTACCGGAGCACACATGCCTCGTAGCACCGGTATCAATCCATCACTCCTTAGGGTTTGAACCCACCATGTTCACTTCAAAAATGACAGCAGAGAGATTCAACTCTGACACATCTTGTGCTATATAGTCAACAACATTTGCTTCTTTCTTCTTCTTTGGCAATCTGCACTCCGAAGACTTGTGGCCTACTTTGTCACAATTAAAGCATTTTCCTTGAAATTTCTTCTTAGAAATTCTATCTTTCGATCCTTGCTTGGTCCTTTCACTATCGAATGGCCGAGACTTATTTTTTAGTTCTTACTACTTTGACCAAGATCCAACATTGGCTTTAATCATAATAGGATTGAACCATTTCTTTTTAGAACTCTTGTTGTCTTCTTCAATTCGAAGTCTAACAATTAGTTCTTCGACATTCATTTCCTTTCGCTTGTGCCTCAAATAATTCTTGAAATCTTTCCATATGATGAGCAATTTTTCAATAATTGTAGCAACTTGAAAAGTTTCACTCAAAATCATCCCTTCGGCATGAATTTCGTGAAGAATCACTTGGAGTTCTTGCACTTGACTGATAGCCGTTTTGGAGTCCACCATTTTCTAATATAAGAATCTGCCGACAATAGCTTTTTAGTTCTGGCATACTCAGTTTTATATTTTCGGTCCAACGACTCCCACAACTCCTTAGAAGTTTTCATATTGCTATATACATTGTACAGCGTGTCTGCTCATAATATAGTTTCGGCATAGAAAATCCGAATGGTTCCAAGCATCAAGTGCGCTGATTGCTCGAACATTTCCCTCACCCTCATTGTGTTTTGGAGCAGTCTTAGTCAAAAATCTTGCAAGAATCAAAGTGGTAAGATAAAATAGCATTTTTTGCTACCACCTTTTTAAATTCAAGCCGTTGAATTTCTCTGATTTTTCTCCATGATTAACTAGAATATTAACGGTATGTCCAGTAGTTGGAGCCACAGTTTAAATCACAACATGACTTGGCAATCTAGCCATAGTCTGAGCCACAACAGAGCTTGGCCCTTGAGCCACGACTAAGCCCATAGCCTGATTTTTAGTAGGTACAGTTTGGGTCACATCCATGTTGATCGATTCGGTTGCCATTTCTGAAAATCAAACCAAAAAATTAGTTTTCACAAATTAACAGTATAAGAAACCAATTTTTTTCCTCTAGGAATCTATTTTAAGTTTGTTGGATTTTAGTGTAGTGGATGAAACTAGATTCATTCATACCGTATATGAACTTTATATGTTGGATTTATACATACCGTATATGCAACATACCGTATTTACAGCTTACCGTATATGCAGTATACCATATTTGCACAGCATACCGTATTTGCATAAAATTTTCACAAACTATATTTATTTCATTTCATATACAGTGAGTGATTTACACATATTTATTGGATACCGTATATGCAACTAACATACCGGATATGCACTTACATACACCAAAATGTAGAAATATCGTATTTGCATATATTATCTAAATAAATACCGATTGGACAACTACCAAATCGAATGTTATTAAATTAATTAATTTTCTTCAGATTTTTTTCGACATACAGATAATAAACTGTAAAATTATATGAAGCATATATAACAAAATAAACTGAAAAATCTACGAACCATAAGATTAAACTGCAAATATGTAAATCGCAAAATAAATAAATATGTAAATTGGAGAAAATAAATAAATTTTCAACCCGAGGCCTGTGTGAACACAATTTCCTAAAAATAGATTCGCCCCCTCACCGTAAGTGCTTGAGGTCTAATCCGAGCGTCCATCTTCTAGGATACAATGGTAAAACCCGTAGAATCTGAGCACCGCAGAAACTAATGCGACGAACTGAGTTTGTATTCGAACAATATCATCACCATGACTTTGGACAAAAACTGAGATTACGTATACAAATAAAAAAATTATTCAGTATGCAGACTATATTTTTGTGCGTGCAGACAGTTTTTGTTTTCTCCTGTATTTTCGAGTATGCTAGAATTGCCAAAAAAATAATGAGATTTAATATATAAAATAAATCTGTCATCTGCCATTAACTCTGGCAATAAACATTGGAGCTACTTCGGTTTCTGCTGGAGTTTTGGCAGTTTTCAAAATCTCAAAGGTCAATTGGATAAAGCGAAAAATTGCAAAACGTGGACACTCTAAACGGGCCAATTTTTGCTCCGTTCGGTCCGACATTCGTGTACGCAGGTCATGCTCGCACACAAGTTCAAGGTTCGAAGGCAATTTCGGTCTGTGATTCGTACCCCTCTGTGCGTGCACGTGGATAGAGCCTCTATGCTACACATGATTACACCATTCCAATGTGCAACCATATTTAAAGTGGTTCTTGCTTTCATATTTTTCTTATGTGGAACTAATGTAATTTTCCCAGTTAAACCATATTTCAATGGTCAACTTTGGGCTCCAATTTCTCATTCACCCAAACTTCATTTTTGGTATGTAAATATATGATTTTGATGCTCTCACGGAGAAGAACATAAATCAACTTTGATTTTCCAAATTAGACCAACGGGTCCCATCGAAAATATTGCCAAAAGTCATTTTTTCCAACATTATTAAAGCTACAATAATTAGATTCTCTGACATATTGTTCTTACATATTACCCCTGTTAATCATGTTGAAAATTTGGAACAAGGTAGAATGACTGAAACACCATTTTCTAAATATATATTAAATCCTCGATCTTATTCTTCTATTTGACAATTTCATGTGATCACATTACAATATTAATTCAATTGTCAATTTCGAATTACTGAGTTTAGATTTAATTATCCACTAGAAAATTTCTTGAGATCATAATCGTGCCTATTAAATAGGTTTTGGATTTCATATCGTGAATATATGTTCTCCAATTATTTCACTTTAATTCCCATGGAATTGAGATATTGTTAGTAATTCAATCATACTCACTGATACCTTGAAGAACTTCAAGTTAGCAGTCAAAGCTCATTTTTTGCTTAGAATTAAGGTACTACATACAATAAGTAAAGTGAAATTAAATTTATGTGGTCAACTCCATAAATCAATTACATGTGATCCAGTCCAATATATTTTGAAATGTACAATCAATTTTATTATTAAAGTAAAGATCAACTTTAAATAAAATTGAGACAATCTTATCAAAATAAAGTGTCAATCTCTACTTACCGATTGTGGGCAATAAATTTTAAATCTAATTATAAATCGAATCTTTGGTGTTTAACAACTTAAGCACTCGATTTGTAATACCAAGTCGATCCATGAATAGAATGCAAGCTCAAATTTACACAAATAATTTATTGAAAAGAAAATTAATATTTTATTTCAAAATGCCAGGAGCAGAGATAAATTTACCCGAAGGGCAGATATTAAACTAGCAAATTACAAATGGATAGATTCGATGGGTTCATCATCATTAGTTGTGCTTCATGTACATTGCAACTTACATCTACATGTCCATCACAACTTACATATTAGTTTACTAACACTTGATAGGGTGAGATTTGATTGAATCAAAATTTCATCAACCTAAGGATGGCAATTCAGCTCTCCGACTTGGGCCGTCCGTGGCTCGGCGTCGACCTTACTCGAAGCTCGAGCCAAGCCCCATTTTGAGAGGATGGACCGATCTCGAGCTGAACCGTGTGGTTTGCTGGCTCAGACGCATGAGCCTTTAAAAGAAATGCCTTTTAAAAGGCGGCACAATGCTGCCTTTTAAAGCAATTGACTATCTTAAAAGGCAGCTGCACAATGCTACCTTTTAAGGCAGCACAATTGACTGCTTTAATAGGCAACTGCAACTAGCTACCTTCAGTTTACATATTAATAATAAAAAAAAGAAAAAAAAAAGCGAGCCAGGATTGCTCGGTTTGGAAAGGCTTGAGCCGAAAGCTCGGGTCGAGCCTTATTTTTTTGGTCGAGCAAAAGTTTGGCTCGAAAAAAAGATCGCACATTTTACTCGAGCCAAGTCCGAGCCTCGAGTTTTGGCTTGCGAGCTAGCTTGGCTCGACTCGTTGACCTCCCTACATCAACCACATAAAAAAAATCTTCCTTACTTTTTTTTGACGTCTTGTTAATCAGTAAAAGATTATGTTAATAGTGATTTACAACGAGTATTTTGCTTTCTATTTAAATCGATTAGTTCTATTACTTGTACAGATTTAGTGACATGGATTTAGACATAGATAAATTGGTTTTTTCTCATTGAAAGTTAAAAAAAAAAAATTTAAAGAAAAAATTGCCAATCAAAATCTGTCGCTTCATTCTCCGAAAAAACTCTTTTCTTTTACCCTATTTGTTGGGGCTTGTGTTGATTCGGTGGGTTTTCAACTTCCACTTTTTGCTTCGATTGATTGCTTAGATTTTCCCGACAATTTGTTTTCCTCACCCCACCCTCATGTGATTCATTTTCCTTAGAATTATGGAAAACCAATTCCCATGATTTTGGTAGGAATTGGGTTTTCTAGCTTTTTCTTTTAGCAATTGAAACAAAATCTATCCACAATTGTAAAAATTTATATCTTTTTAATTGACAATTTTCATGAAAAACAAAGCCAAACGAATACTAATAGATCCAAAATTTCAACATTTTCCTGTGAAAAATTATACCAATCAAACACATTTAATTGACAATTCCTATTAAAACAAGTTCTAAGTAATTTAATTTCCTGAAATTCATTTTTTTTCTACTCAAATTCCTTTCGTACAGTGAAACGAACCCTTTATATCATTAGATGAATTTATTTTAAAAGTTTAACTTTCATCATCTTAAGAAGAGTTCTAGTAGGATCTTCATAATTAATTCAAATAAAAAAAATCACAGTATCTCTTTTATCAACTTATTCAAATTGTAAATATTTATTTCAAAAGCGTATAGAGCCTCCTCTTCCTATGACATGAGTGAGCCCCATTAAATTTATAATATATTTTTCCCTCACTTCTTTTTCACCACACACATCCTCCGATAAAATAATATTACACGTAAATAAAAACTTTTTATTTTTTTTTCATTCACACATTTTCCAAAAAATACTATTCCAAAAATTATAACATCAAATAATTGGGGCCAAACTGGGGCTTAAAATAGTGCTACATTTGAATCAAGTACACACCATCATATTATTATGCCCCTCATTAACTTAAAAATTATTTTTCTCTCTTCTTATCAACCACACATTCTTCTATGAAATAATATTACACGTAAACTTAAAAAACTTTTCCCTCTATTTTAACTACATATTCTTCAAAAAATTATTATTCCTTTCATTATAATTTAAAATAATGGAGCCCAAATAGGGGCTCAATTCAAATTAAGAACCACAACATTTCTTTTAGGGATAATTGTAGAAGCATCCCCTAACTTTTCAAAATGTTTAGATTTTCTCCCAACATTTCATTTGTTGCAATCGTGATCTATAACCTTTCAACTTCGTTGTTTGGAGCCCAAATGGATGAAAACCATCTAGTCTACCATCAGTTGACCAAGAAAATTAAAATTTGACATTTTGTTTAATCAGTATAGTGGAGGGTAAAACTGTCTATTCAATTAAAATACTTTTAAAATCAAATTCGTTAGTTATCACTTTTTTCTTTTTTTGAGCTCCAAACGCACATTTAGGAGCCATGGTATATTGGTATTCAACTCAACCGAAAACATTAAATAAAATTTGAATGCAAAAAGAGATTCAAATTAGTTTTGACAGAAAGATTAAAATATATTTTTTTGTCAAAGCACTGTCCACATATAATATATACGTGGAAATGTTTTCATTCACTTTCTTGTACATCCAAAGCACATATTCACGTTCAATAAAAGATTTTCCGAAAAAAAAATCCTTAAATAACAGATTGTTGAATATCTTCCCAAACCCATTCCAATCATCACTATCAGCTTTAGAAATCCTTTAACACAACATTTTCTTCCCGTTCCTATCTAAATATTCATGGAAAGTTGCTAAAATTTCTAAAATTTTATAAAAATTCATTTAGATATTTATATCTTCACTTTTCCTCCAAACTCTAAAGCTATAAATTAATTATTTATCAAAGGTAATTGTTATTTATGCTGTCATAGTGCCTCAGAACCCTTCACACTACATAACAGTTTAATTATTGCCAAACAAAGTAAAACCAGCAATATTTTAGATGTAACCTAAATTTAATTTACTTGATTAATGGTTTAATCACAAAATCAAAATGAATGTAAAGAATCCTATCATTTACTGCTAATGTCATTTTTGTATATCAATTATTATGGCGCAAGTTCAGTTAACTTTTAAGTCAAAACATATGCAGTATACCCAATGAGAAGAGAAAAATAGAAGGAAAAGGAAAAGGAAAACCTAACCCTACACATACTAAACTCCATTTACAAGATTGACACTTCCATTAAAGATTGAGAACCCGTGCACATGACAAAGATAAAAATTCAGAGGAGAGACTTTAATTTGAGCTAAAAAGTAGCTTAAAAAACATAATATTTTTTTAGGCCCTATATAGCTGGGCCTAAGGCAGCAGCCTCCTCTATTAGTATGTATTGAATGCAGGAAAAAAAAATGTTGGTCACTCTGTATTTATTGAAAATAAGACTTAATTGTTATTTCGACTTTCTTTAAAACGCCCAAAAATATATGTTACAAATATTTTCAGAAGAATGCCTTTTTATTAATTAGAAATTCAATATCACTCATTTAGCTCCTGTTTGGTCCTCATTTTTAAAATTTTATTTTTTCTCAAATTTTATGGGATTCACACTTTTTTAATCACACATTTCAACTTTTTTTTTTTTTTTTTTAATCTAGTAAAAATAAGATATTTATCTAAACCAAACATGGGCTAATTTGACGCTCATAGAGATGGCAATTCGAACGTCTACACTGAAAATCGTGGTTAATCAAATCAATCCAATGGTGCAATGTGGTGGATATAGTATTTGATTTTAATGACCCGGTGCGGGGCAGGTATGATATTTACGCTGTCGTCCTAACCCAAACCAATTACCTGTTAAAAAATAGTAATAATTGGACAATTGTGTTTTCCATTATTCTTTATATTATAATCTGTCTAATCCAATATTTATGGCACATTATGTTGATAATATTGTTAATAGCACAAGGATCAAGGGACAAGAATATTTTTTTAGTATTGTTATGTTGATAATATTGTTTGTTAAATTTGGATTTTGCATTTTGGAATTGGGATATTGTTTGCATTTTCATTTGGGATATTGTTTGCTAAATTGGCCTAGTATTATGTTTTTGTTTTCATTGACTTTTTTCATAAATTATTGTCTACCAATTGACTGCTGGACCTATAAAAAATAATTTATTTTCGTGGTTTTTAATGACACGATCCAAGCCAAGCCGATTTACATGGTTATGGTGCAGTTTTGGTATGGTCAAAAAATTGGTAGTTCGGTGATGGTTTTAGCTGAACCGAACCGTTGCCAACTCTTCAAGTGTAAGTCGAATTAATTTCTTTTTCAATAAAATACATGAAACATGTAGGGAAAATTGGGTGATTTGTGTGTAGATTTTTATCATAATAAACATAACATTAATATATATAATTCAACTATAATTATAACCATAAGAATTCAATAATAACATAAACATAAAATATAAGTAGAGAAGAGTTAGAAAAAAAACAAGTTTTCGGAGTCACGTCGAAGATGCTATCCTAAAGTTGTGTTGCCTCCCCTTCGTGCAAGTTCTTTCGACAGTATACGGTTCTAAGATAAAACCCTTGTGACTCTCCTTCTATGGGTACGACCATAGGGAGATAAGTGAACGAGTCTTTAATCGAGTTATCAAAATAGTATGATATAGTATAAAATTGTAGATAGGAAAATACTTCAAATTTTTGTACCAAACTATAAAATTGACTCCATTTTATAGTGTAAAACTTCACCCTCACAATATTGAGAATTATTCCAATTAAAATATAAGTTACATTATGAAATATGGTGTTTTAATTTTATGTTAAAACTAAAAATTAAATGGTTTTAATTTGAAAGGTTGAGACTTTATTCTTAAATTACAACATAATTTATGAGATTTAATTTTATATTAACAGTTAATATTAAAATCAAAATTGAAAATTAATATTTATTGTGAAAGTTAGAATTTTTAAAAATGTTCCAACAAAACATGCATGCAACAGTTTTAACTTTTATGCAATATATAAATACAATTTAAATGAAGTATTTGTTTACTTTTACATTTCTTATAAGCAAGTGGAAAAAAGGTACAATCCTACCAATTATAATTATAGAGAAAATGGACTTTCTAGGCACAAACTTCTTTTCATGGGAATCTGGCTTGTTCATTGATGATGGATAGTGATTTACATGTAACATACCAATCCACGCAAAAGTGAAGGTATAATAATCATGAAAATATCTTCTTTATCATCGTGTTACCTAAATTTTTCTATGTTAGATTATTCAGCATTGCACAAGATTAAGACAAAAAAATAATAGTATTTTAACTATTTTGGTGCGTCATGATATCCTATATTGTATTGACAATTAAGTCTTCAAATCACTTCAGATCATGGGCCGTAGACTTTGATTTCATTTATTATTATTTTAAATTCAGATTTGACAACTATATTCTATAATCTCAATTATTATAATGACTGTCTTAATTACTAATTAATTGAACTAACAGGTTGGGCCACATTGTTAAGCAATCTTTATCGGAAAGAATATAAAAACTGTTATCATCAAGTATACTTTCCTTCAAAGTAATGGCTGATGAAAAATTCTGCAAAGACCACCTGGTTCTAAAACCAGAAGAAGCTAGTCCCCTGGATTGCATCAGAATCTTGTATTCAAGTGCATTACAAAAAAGAGATTTCTTCAACGCCCCAGAAGAGGCCACCGTGAGAGGCTTTCAACATCGATGGATCATCTTTGTCTCGGTCGTGATGCAGAAGCTCTTTCTTTGGTTGAAAGGGCCCGTGGCGAAGATAGGGTCACTGCTAGAGCTCTGGTTAAATTATCCGTCGTGTAATGATGGCTACAGCATGCTTTTCTTGAATTTGCTAACAGGCTTACGTTCTTCGTTGTTTTCTATGTTGTTGCATTGATCATGCATCGAAAATTAACTTTTAGTGGATAAATTTGTCACTTTCTCTAGGTTGATTAGAAAGTAGCGACAAGGAAAAGAAATTAAAATATTGTTTATTGTAGTGTGAGTCTAGCTTAAATAGTGGATTAGAAAAATGTTCTCTAAGTACAAAAATAAACATATTAAATGAAATCACACCTATGCATAATTTTTACAATGGTGATGGTGAGCACCAGCAAATCCAGCACCAGCGATGCATAATTTTTACAATGGTGATGGTAAGCACTGCGAATCCAGCACCATCGATCGCCCGTGCTGGATTCATCAAAACTTTTTTCCTAATATTGGTCGGCCACTTGACGGTCACTCTCATCGCCCGTGTTCAGTATTCATCCTGGATCTACTAGTGAATGTGAGACTTGAATTCGAGATCCTTTTCTAATCTGAATGATTGATGTGATATCGAATCATCTCATTTAAAAATTTAAACCACTGGAAAGAAACAATAGTAATTTAAGTTTTCTCTTCATCTGTCTATCTAATCTAATACTTTCCATTTTAATATGGTTTGCAGGAAGATTGGTGAGACCAGACAATTCATCACCATATTTCAGATCAATTGTTGGAAATCTGGACGCCAGGGTAGAATTAAACAGGAGCATTAAAAATGGTGATAACCGATACATTCCAGCCCTGGCTATGATGGCAACAAAATTGTCCTACGAAAATAAATCCTTCGTCCAAAATGTAATTAGAGATCAATGGCAGGTAATATTTTGCATCTGGGGTCCCCATTCTTCGAGTCCACTTATTTTTGAGGCATTGAAGTTTCCGAACTTTTAAAAGTAGACACATACACTCCCATTTGAATAGAAATCTTTAGTTTTTCAATCGCAATAGCTCGACTTGCGCATGATTCGGAAGGATAATCTTATCAATCCACTTCGTGTTGTGGAATAGGGTCTCGAATGTTTTACTTAATTTCCAAATAATGGGAATTTTAGCTCCAATTTTTAGAAATTTACTCCTAGTTAAGCCGTCGTTAATCTTGCATTTACCTTTGTTCTTTTCTTGGAGTTTAGGTAAAAAAATCTCTGTAAATATGTAAATTTACTCATTCTTTCTTACCAGCAACTACACAGTACATCACTGATTTATATTCTTCTTTTTTTTTTTTTTCCCAATTGGCAGATGAAATTCATGGAGTTATACAACTTTTAGAACGGTAAGTAAGAAGCTATCATTAATTGAGGCCCATTTTTCCATCAAAATGCATAAATAGTGATTTGTCTCCATTTCAATCACGCATTCTCCAATAAAATAACATTACACGACTTTCTTCTCAACTCACTGACCACTACTCTACTATGGGTTAATGAACTCTTGAAAAATGCCTCGGCCTTTTCTACTTTCACGAGACATTAAAGTAAGGAAATAAGCTGAATATGCAGGAAGTTAAACCTTGGAAATCCAAATTATTTTTTTTTTATTTTTATCCACACATTCTCTGTTATAACACTATTGCGAAATGCAATTTTTGGAAGAAAAAGGGGGGGGGGGGGGGGGG
>NC_036254.1:10059994-10067940 GCF_002742605.1 Olea europaea var. sylvestris | reverse complement strand
GTAAAAAAAAAAAAAAAAAAAAAAAAAAGGGAGAGAGAGAGAGAGAGAAAAAAATATGGTAACTTTCCTTTGTTTGTCCAGAAAGTTAAAATCTCCTAATATGATTACACTGATTTCCTTCTGTACTCGGACAAGGAAAGTTTACCAAAAACGAAATCACTCCAAAAACCCTATATATATACTGTCCCTTTGGTCGTTTCATTATTTCCCCAAAAGATAATCTACTTTCATCTATCTCGCAATCTGTATTCTTGTTCAAGATCTTTAACATGGATACTAACATTCACTCCAACACAAATCTGCAGTTTAAGACTACGAAAGTAGGAGAAGAATCAGTTACGTTCCATGATCAGCCGTCCTCTGTTGGAGTCAATATTAATTTTTCTTGCAATACTACCTTGCGTTCGATCAACTACGAAGAATCTTCTACACAGCGAGTCATGACAGAACTTCAACTGCCCAGAATTTCAAATAGTATTTCCATCAAACCTGAGCAATTTCTGAGCTTTTGCAAGACTCGCGAAGTTATCCTCCGTGTCGTTAGATTTTGGCCTCTCTTCAATTCTCAGCGTGAGGATCTGATCCGCAAAGTGATTTTTCGAGCATGGGAATTTGCTAAATCAATGTCTCGGAATCACAACCTTTTAATTTTGTATGTAGATGCTTACGTTGTTCGTTATCACGTTAATTCAAACGATGTTAGTGATCGCATTCCTGAATCACTAGAGGGAAGCAATGGAAACAGTATGGTTCCTGCTATTGATTCATCGATCAAATCTCTCGAGAGGAAGATAATAGAAGATGACTACGATGATCTTGGAAGTTGCACGGTATGCCTCGATAAGTTTTCCAAAGGGTCAGAAGCTGTAACTATGCCTTGTTCGCATATGTTTCATTCCAATTGCATCGAGCAGTGGTTAAGGACAAGTCACTATTGCCCAGTTTGCCGTTTCGAGATGCCGACTAGTTAGATATGCTTTTTTGTTTCAATAAGAAGACAATCAGTAACTAATGTAATCAAAATTAGTAAAATTTTGTTCGAGTGCAGTGTACAATTGTTAATTGAAATTTCCTTTGGTGTTTAAACTCTATTTACGGATTGAGTCATGAAATTTACAGATTGACGTAGTTCCACTTTCTTCCAAAAATTATTAATAATTCACGATATAGATAAAGATTGCAAGCCTGGAATTCGTAGTATATGTAGGAGAATTGTAGAGAAATTCCTGGAAAAAGGAAGATATATCTTCTGATTCACTGCTTTTGTCCAGATCGGCCATTGCATAAATCACTCTTATCGTCATGTAATAAAAACACACTTTTCTTACAGGAAAAAAAAATATACAAAAATTCAATGCGTCCATATCTTAGAGTTCCTTGCAAAATTTCTGCCAATAGCATGAGAGTTAGAGTTGATGGAAGTGATTGAAATTTGAAAGTTTAATGGCTGAGTAGAAACTATTTGAAGTTCAGGGAAACAATAGAAACATAGATGAAAGTTTGGGGACATGGGTATTTAACACTTATTAATAATAACGTTTAATTTGTTAGTTCTCCCGCCTTAATTATAGTGTTGTTTCCATATTAACAAACAAGTCCCTGAACTTGTTTTCTATACGAATTTTTAATCATTGACGATCACTTTTTTTCAATTTTTCTCCCACTCATTTCCTAATAAATGCATAAGCATTTGGCTTATTTACAGATGATTATTAACTTTGAAATTTTAAGATTTTTGAATCTATAGAGCCCCCTTATTGCTTTTGTATCCTTCAATTTAGTTCATCTAGTAGTCAAAATAAATAAACTCGTTAATAAAATTTGACGCTTCTGAGTATATTAGACCGTCTAGATCCAAGAGAATCCAACCTTCATTTGGGATATGGCCACTTGTCTGTAAAAACTTGTCCATTTCATGCATAACCTCGTCTATGACAAGTTTGGCATGACCAAACAAAACTTGATAGGGCTTTGTCCAAATGAACAAGTCGATCTAAAAAAACCTCTTCATAAATAAACTATTCCTTTTTTAAAATGTAATTGAAATATTTTATCGCCACAATATTATCAAGAATATCTAATACATGTGAACGTTATTTCCCTTCGTGGTTCATTGCTCTTGTCGCTCTATTCTCATAGAAGAAAATAGCGTGGCCCATGAGCTAACTATTGTATTCCACTTTTTCTTTCAAATTTAATTTTGGGCAACACTTTTGAATTAATCTCACCTCATAAGACATGTTATCGACGTCAAGCCTCATATCCCTATGTCGATCATTAATATCAGCCATCCCAAAAAAGATTGACTGATCGAGGATCATAAAATCCTAGCATACGAGTAGAACAAGCCATGGAATTCAGAAAAACAGATTTACTAAAACACAAACAAGAAATCATCTTTGAAAACTTTTTAGGAGCTAGATAAGAGCATATTTCAACATATTTATTTTCAAGAACTATAAAACTAACCTCAAATCGCAAACCTTCTCCCCTTCGGATGAGATTCAAAACACTGCGAATCTGCTAAAACAAAATAAGTTTAGTTGCATTTAAATGCAAACCTTTCCAGGAAAAAAAGGGCACGTGCTTTTACATTTCAAAAAGGAAAATACTAAAAATTTACAGATTGACGTAGTTCCACTTTCTTCCAAAAATTATTAATAATTCACGATATAGATAAAGATTGCAAGCCTGGAATTCGTAGTATATGTAGGAGAATTGTAGAGAAATTCCTGGAAAAAGGAAGATATATCTTCTGATTCACTGCTTTTGTCCAGATCGGCCATTGCATAAATCACTCTTATCGTCATGTAATAAAAACACACTTTTCTTACAGGAAAAAAAAATATACAAAAATTCAATGCGTCCATATCTTAGAGTTCCTTGCAAAATTTCTGCCAATAGCATGAGAGTTAGAGTTGATGGAAGTGATTGAAATTTGAAAGTTTAATGGCTGAGTAGAAACTATTTGAAGTTCAGGGACACAATAGAAACATAGATGAAAGTTTGGGGACATGGGTATTTAACACTTATTAATAATAACGTTTAATTTGTTAGTTCTCCCGCCTTAATTATAGTGTTGTTTCCATATTAACAAACAAGTCCCTGAACTTGTTTTCTATACGAATTTTTAATCATTGACGATCACTTTTTTTCAATTTTTCTCCCACTCATTTCCTAATAAATGCATAAGCATTTGGCTTATTTACAGATGATTATTAACTTTGAAATTTTAAGATTTTTGAATCTATAGAGCCCCCTTATTGCTTTTGTATCCTTCAATTTAGTTCATCTAGTAGTCAAAATAAATAAACTCGTTAATAAAATTTGACGCTTCTGAGTATATTAGACCGTCTAGATCCAAGAGAATCCAACCTTCATTTGGGATATGGCCACTTGTCTGTAAAAACTTGTCCATTTCATGCATAACCTCGTCTATGACAAGTTTGGCATGACCAAACAAAACTTGATAGGGCTTTGTCCAAATGAACAAGTCGATCTAAAAAAACCTCTTCATAAATAAACTATTCCTTTTTTAAAATGTAATTGAAATATTTTATCGCCACAATATTATCAAGAATATCTAATACATGTGAACGTTATTTCCCTTCGTGGTTCATTGCTCTTGTCGCTCTATTCTCATAGAAGAAAATAGCGTGGCCCATGAGCTAACTATTGTATTCCACTTTTTCTTTCAAATTTAATTTTGGGCAACACTTTTGAATTAATAAGAGTAGCCCTTCATGACCCCAAAAAATAAAAAATAAATAAAGGTTCACCTCCCCTCCCCCCACGCTCTATAAACACTAGAAATATTAAAGAATGAATTCCCTTTGTAAATGGAAATCAAAACTATGAGAATGATTTTGAGTAAAAACAATGTTGAATACTTCGTATTGATTAATACGGACCACCTATCTAGATAGATCTACACGTGAAACAATCAATCTTGAACTGTCAAGCTTATTTTGAGCAAAGCATCTTGAATTGTTGAGCTTGGATCGAGCCAAGCTAGCCAAATAAAGCCAGAGGACCTTTATACTTCAAACCTAACTTATCTTGGTCACCATCTATCTTGAATGTGAACCTGAACCGACCCCAACAAGAATACCAAGCATAAACAACCTATAAAAATGAATACTACAAGCCAACACTCAATAGTTTTTGGCACCCATCTAAATGACTATGAAGGCTCGCTTAGGCTTATCCAATAATTTAAAATACATTTTAGCCTTTGCTTTAACTCATTTTTCGACCACCCATTCTTTTAATAAAATAATTTACACGTAAATCCTAAATTTTTACCTACTTTCTAACCACAATCTCCAAAAATGACTATTACGAGATCCATTTTGTATGAAAAAAGGGCCTCAAAAGGAGGACTTAATTTCATTAGGCAAATGTAGATGGAACGCTAACACCTAAACTGATAATAAATAGCATTGCTTATAAAAAAATGTATACTTCGTGAACACTCACAACTCTCTTCATGTCATTTATGCCTTGCACAGCTATCTCATCATTGAATTCAAGAAGAAAATTACAGCAAAAACTTGTAATAAATTCAAACATAATGCAGGAAAGATAAAAATAAAAATAAAAATAAAATATCTTGAAGGTTCAATAACAATAAATAAATAAATAAATTGTTGAATTTCCGTTAATAAACATAATTCTTAGCTAAATTAAACTTAAAAGGAGTTCTACTTTCACTTTCTGGATCAGTCTGTACTTCACAAGGATGTTTAAATAAACTCAACGAAATAAATAGGAGTTCTGCCCCCAAAGTCGAGACCGGAATTGCTGACCACAACCTCATGTCGTGAGCCCCGCAGTTTTACAAATGGGGCATAGATTTTTTTGCATGAGCCATTGCTTAATACACTCCCTATGAAAATTATGCCCGCATTCCAGTGTCCCAAGATCTTCATCGTCTTTATACTCTTCCTGCATAAAAAGACAGCAGTTGAAGAAGTCGAACACATTGAATTCTAGAACAAAACATACAATCATGTTTATTCGAGAAGAAAGAAGTCTACCTGACATATACAGCACGGCTCTGACTCGACTCGACCTTCTGTTCGAACATCTACATACTTCCACTGCTTCAAACGACGCAAAATTGTTTCTTCATTTAATCCCGTACAAACATTTCCGATGCGCTCCTCCAGCGCCAACAACTCCTGTAAGTTAATTTCAACTTTTTTTTACGTAAACTAATGAACTTTTTTACCTTATAATCACTTGTGAAATGTTAAACAGTCCTTCCTCACCTCATAAGACATGTTATCGACGTCAAGCCTCATATCCCTATGTCGATCATTAATATCAGCCATCCCAAAAAAGATTGACTGATCGAGGATCATAAAATCCTAGCATACGAGTAGAACAAGCCATGGAATTCAGAAAAACAGATTTACTAAAACACAAACAAGAAATCATCTTTGAAAACTTTTTAGGAGCTAGATAAGAGCATATTTCAACATATTTATTTTCAAGAACTATAAAACTAACCTCAAATCGCAAACCTTCTCCCCTTCGGATGAGATTCAAAACACTGCGAATCTGCTAAAACAAAATAAGTTTAGTTGCATTTAAATGCAAACCTTTCCAGGAAAAAAAGGGCACGTGCTTTTACAAATAATTTTCATATCAAATTTTAATTTAACAAACTAAAGTTTACTAACTGCAGGACATCAGAAGTTAAAATTACATACCTCAGAAACTAGCCTACTTCTTCCTTCACCAGCAGCAGCAAGAGTTCGCAGTGAATAAGGTGCTCCAGAAGCACCATCAAGGTGTCTTTCCAACAACATTGCGGATCTCAAGTTTGACAGATGATGCCTATGATTATCAGTTCCCGAGGAAAGTGTTGTCTCCTGAGTACCAGAAGAACCGGAATGCTGTATTGCATGAGTACTGCTCTGACCTACAGACTCTGTACCTGCTGAAGACAACAAAGATCTGCAAACAATTTCCGACAGTCTCCTTGGATATTGTGGAGAACTACGATGGGGAACCCAAGGAGGTACAGATGAATTGACCCTTGAACTAGAGCTGCTCGGAGGAGGAGAAGCAACATTTCCAGCAATATTGGTATTTCCACCGGTTAAACTCCAATTGGTAGGATTTTGTGATGAACTTCTTGGATCAATAGGAGGGACAAACATAGGATGTTCTGAAATGTTTCTTGGAACATTTCTTACAGTAGGTTCTTCACAAAGCACAGCACCTCTCTCCCCAGTAGTAGCAGAACCTGATGAACCGTTGGTTCTCAAGCTAGATGTTCCATTCCACCTCAACTGTGGATTACGACGCACATATGGAACATGCATGATAGCAGGTGGCACATGAAAACTTCTGTTTTCTGCTGCAGTTGCTGGCCGGGAGAACGCATTATTTCGAGCATGCAGTCTCGATGAATGCTGGGAGGACAAAGCATTTACATCTCCAACATCAACCTCCGTAGAAAACAGATTCCCAGGTAAAGAATCTTGTTGGTGTGATCCAGTAATCCGCAAGCGGAAATTCGGGCGGGAACTTTCAGCAGTTACTGTGGCAGTCGAATTAAGAGGAGTTGCTGAAGCATTCACTCCAAAACCAGGTCCACTTCTTGGGTTTGCCTGGCCTTGTGCACCCACAAACAGGTTGTTCTCTGTTGGTGTAGACATATTTATGCTGCCTGTTGCATGCTGTGTGGCTGGTAAAGCATGCCATAGACTGCTTTCAGCATGATGAAAATAATTTGAACTTCCAGATCCAGAAGACGGCCCTATGTCAAGAACTTTCCTTTTACATGATAAGCGTCGTCCATCAACGGCACAGCCGGGATTGCCAAAGCTGTCCATTGACCCGCCACTTCCAGAAGGAACCCCAAAAGGATAAGATGAACTACTAGATGATGGCATCAGCTCACTTGATGATCCAACAGATTTGTATGCATTAGGACGCTCCACAATCTGACAATCTTCATCATTGTCTAAAGACCTTGAACTGATGTTAAGATCCTGAGGAAGGGAATCAGGGGTAGTAGTTTGCAAATACCCATTTGTAGACTGGTTTCTGTTCAAGTTTGCATCAACATTATTCAATGACAGAATATTTGAGGGTTCATATCGCCGTTCTTCCAATGTGAAAGCTGCTCCAGACTGGACACTCGCCAATGATGGCCATCCGCGTTCTGTTTCTCTTTCATTTTGACCAACGTTACTCATTGCCACATTTGAACTACTTTCACCTCTATTCCACCCACTTAAGTTCTCCTCTTGGCTAGCACAATTCAAATACGAAACATTTGTATCACTCGCTGGTATCATATAATCTGGTATTAGATGTTGTGAGGAAGCCTGCATGTTATTCCAAGATATCTGCTGATCTATGCCAGCATCATTTGATTGGGATTCACTATCAAAGCATATATTTTCAGAAAAGGTACTCACAGCACTCCTTTGCCCTTGCATTAGGGCTATATATTCAAACACTCGAGACAGTTCCAAAGAAAAAAATAACAGAGACACGATATCCGGCACTCTTGTTCTTCAGCAAATCTGACAACATTAAACCAAGAAACAAAGGTCATATATTGATAATTCAGAAGTCACAAGAGTATATTAAGCATAGTGACTGCATAGCATGAATAACGAAGAGTGTCAACCAAAGGCACAAAATGGTAAATAGGTGCTGCTAACAAACTTGATAATCCACATTTAAAATGCCAAAAGGATCCAGAGAACAGTCAACATGGTTTGAAATTAACAGATTGCAATCCAATGGCAACAATTTTTTACTATCTATAAACCCCAGAATCGTTTTATCTTAAATAAGACACAAGTCATAAAATGTGAAGTTACTTTTCAGTAACATTTTGTTTCCAAATGTTAACAATAATACATATTTTGGAAGTAAATCAAACTTCCTGTCAAAAATAAATAAATAAATAATAATAA
>NC_036254.1:10028419-10059984 GCF_002742605.1 Olea europaea var. sylvestris | reverse complement strand
TAAATAAATAAATAATAATAATAATAATAATAATAATAATAATAATAATAATAATAATAATAATAATAATAATAATAATAATAATAATAATAAGTTACTATTTTTAACTTTAACCAATAGAAAAATTATTTATTTCGAAACTTAATTATTTTCTTATATATGAACTTTTTTATGTTTATGCAAACGTGTTCATAGTAGTTATTACATAAAATCGATGACAACTATGAGTCATGTTTCAAATTTGTGTTCATTATTAGCTTCAGTGTTGCACATAATGACCAGCAACTATCCTTACACCTTTGAGCATTCTTTACATCCAAACAGAAAACCAAAGAAAGTACTTATTTTATTGTCACGTTCCTACCACCTTAGCAGAAGTACTATTACTCAAAAAAAAAAAAATGTGTAATACATCTCAATCTCAGTTTTACTTCTGACTGAAACCTGGCACCCCACAGAAATACAACTATTCGAAACAAACACATTATTATCGTCTTATTCTCCATTCATGCGTCCAAAAGATTTCATTTCCAATGCCCAATAAGAAATCACAACTGCATTACAATCTTTCCCGTCTTGAAAACTTATTACTGCTCCACGTGTCAACATTTTGTATCCCGTTTGTCGCATTCTAACCCCAAATACCCTATGACGACAACAAAACTTTGAGCACCGACAAGAATTTGACATGTAACCTCTCTCACATTCAAAGACCTAAATCCATCAAAACCAATGCATCAGTGCACTTTCGTTTAACATTTCAACACCTTGAAGCACCAAGACGTATACATAAATAATTTTTTTGTTGACAAGCAGACCATTACACAAACACCAAACTAAAGACAAGAATGAAACATCACCTACCAACAGTATTGCAGCAATCAATAAACACAAAGAAGAAACCATCCCCGATGGAATAAAAATTATACATTTATGAATATGCAGGTGTGTGTGTGTGTGTGCAGATACAAAAACATAAAGGAACACATACAAACAAGAGATTTTATAAAAACAAAAGGAAAAGAATCCTCTTTTACAGAAACTCAAGAATCTTAGATGAAAACAGAGAAGCTTCAAAACACATTTAATCATGAATTACCAACATATAAAACAACCATCTTGAGAGTAAATAAAAGTACAAAACACATTTAATCATGAATTACCAACATATAAAACAACCATCTTGAGAGTAAATAAAAGTACAGATAGAGCATATGAAATTGAAAGGGCTGGGGAATCTTTGTTTTTCTTTTTTTCCAAAAAAATGAAGAGACCAGAGACTAAACCCATTCAAGAATAAGGCTAGAGAAGATAAAACCCATAAAACAAAACGGCCAAAAAAAAAAATCCAAATGTTGAACCCAAAAAAAGAAGAAAGCACACAGGATATAACCATCAAAGATCGGTACAGAAATGAAAGAATCTGAGAAATTTTACCAGCCAAAAAGCAGCAGATTGAGCGGCGATCTATAATCAAGACCTGAAAATAGCAAAACGAGCCTTAAAAAAAGAATCTTTATTCAAAACATTGTCTGGAAACTTTGAAAACAATAAAAACTTTCTCACCCACCTCTCTTTCTATTCACATATAGATAAGAACAGAAGAAAAAAATATAGATATAAACGCAAAAACAAACCTCACCGCTTTATCAAGAAAAAAACTAGAGAGAGAAAGGCTTCCTTAGATGAGATCAGATGAGAATACAACGCTGTGTAGGGTGCTGTGGTGTGAGAGAAAATAAGGGTGGATTAATGAGGACAGTAATTTACTCATAAAAACACTCCAACGTAGGAAAATAGGTTAACCTCACAGACAAAAATAATAATAAATAAAGAAAAAGAGGAAGGAAAGATTTCATCAGACAAGACGATTCCATTCAACAGTATCTTGAAGTTATTGGGATGGTAACTAAATGAATTTGGGATGAAAAAGTAGGAAATTTGAAATGAAATGCACTGACTAAAGGTTTGATTTTTATGGTCAATTGGTCTTATGTTCAATTGCGGTGGGTGGGTTTGGTAGTATCATTAAGATTGATGATTGATGCTTTGTTAAGAGGAGGAAAAATGAGAAGAAAATGCAAATATTTTACTTTTCCTTTTCCATTGTTTGGTAGTTTCATCAGTCTATGCATCACATGGTAGCCTGTCTTTGTATTTATTAGGATGATGAATTACATAATAAAATTAAGTGAAGTATATTTTAATATGTTTCAGTCAAATGTGTCAATTTTTTTACAACTGTAATTTTAAATCTCTGTGGGGTTACTTTGTCTTCTCAAGATTGTTGTTTGTAAGATGGGGTCTTGTTCTTTGCCTAAACTAGATTATAGCAATGTCTATAGCAAATTAATTTCAAAAACAAGAAGATTTGTTGAAATGAAATATGTTGAACTTTGTCTATATCCAATTGAAATTTCGAAAATCTAAAAGAATGTAAAATCGAAATTTATAGGCATCGAAATATCGTGATGAAATTTCATGTCAATATCGTGTGCTACAGATGCTGAAAATTTGAAAAAGTAGAATTGGTGTAGTCGACCCGTTAACGAAAAGTTATAGGATATGTTCGATAGTGATAATGAGAATTGATTTTATGATCGTTTGAAAGAGAAATAGGTCTCACATGTGAGTAAAGAAGTCAAAAATAACTATTGAAATAGTGAAATAATAATAAAAAAATCAATTTTTTTGGTGAAAAATTATTACCAAACAAGGACACAATATGAATATTGGCTAATCTACTCAACAATGGGGTGACAACTAATTTGACACCAATGATTAATTAAATTTACTTTTCTAGATAATTTCAAATAATAGCAAGTGAAATCTTATTTCATTAAGAATTTGAACAAAATCATGACAGAGTGAACGAGGATTATATAGAATGAAAATTAGAGCATATCCTGTGTTGGTCAACTTAGTTGTCAAATCACTTCGAAATTCAAATTGGGGACTTGTTACATGGGGCAAAAGATTAGCTTAACCTCGGTCCTATCACTCTATTGGACACGCCCTGGCCAGCTCTATTTTCAAAGGCCTAGGTTGGTCAGCCCTTTAATATCGAGTCATTTACTCATTTATATAAAAATAAATTATAATAATATTTATTTTAATTAAATATTAATTCTGAATCAAGAGAGTCATCTCATAACGCTCAAAACTCACTAAAAGACGATATGATTAGCAAGTATATCTGATAGTACACAAATGTCACTACGAATACATTGTTCATAACATACTTTATTCGAGTGTTTAACACACTACAACTGTACAGGAAACCTTCTTGGCTGAGTTGGTCTCTTAAATATCATATTTATGCTACTCATATAGAGTTGGGAGTGGAGATTAAAAACAATCTGCCCCTGATTTGCATTTCAAAAATTCAAATTCAGAGTTGAGATGTGTCCATCTCATCCTCTATTTTTAAATCTGTCCCCAACCTTGTTTGAGTAGCAAGACTACAAATATCATTGCAACGTCATGGTGTCAATTTTTTTATGTTCTGCCACGAATTAGTCATTCAAACTTAATAATCTCTCAACCATTTTTATCTTGTAAACTCATCTAGTTTATTTTTCTTTTCTGTCTTCGATTCTTGATCCTTTTTCCTATCCAATATACATAAGTCAAGACTTTCGATCTTTGACATTTGACCTTCAATGATAATATGGCCATTTAAAATGTATGAGATATTTTATTATGTGGACCTCAAGGTATCATACCATTGTTAGGGTGTAACAAAAGTCACATAATCACATTGTCACGAGGGATGTTACAAAAACCTTCCAAATGACTTCAAAATTAATTTGGATGGATAAAATAATTGAAAGCATCTAATCATTTGGCATGAAAGAAACGCATGAAGTATATGCGTATCTATATTTCTTGGTTGTATAGCTTGATTAGAGGGCTCCATAAAGGTTATATTAAAGTCCCGTTTGGGAGTGATCTTTCACCCCTAAAAAATTGATTTTTAGATTGTTATTTC
Source organism: Olea europaea var. sylvestris (assembly GCF_002742605.1). Classification (NCBI taxonomy): domain Eukaryota; kingdom Viridiplantae; phylum Streptophyta; class Magnoliopsida; order Lamiales; family Oleaceae; genus Olea; species Olea europaea. The sequence continues at coordinate 10,055,993 of NC_036254.1, read as the reverse complement.
ACTTTTCAGTCTTAATTTTTGACTTCTTCTTACAGGTGGCACCCACTTTTTTCTTAACGATCAAAAAATCAATTCTCAAAATCACTATCAAACATGTCCTAAATTTTCTCTATACCAATATATTGTTTTTCATTCAAATTTTGATAATTTATTTAAAGACTCATTGGCTATCTTACGGGTTAAGTTCTTCTCACCATAATTCTCTTTTTTAATCTACTTTGCCAAATCACAATTCGACCCTTCAGTTTATAAAGGAAAAAGATAATGACAGCAATTGAGTTTAGTTAAATATCATAAAAATTAAAGAATTAGTATTATATTGATAAGATAAGAATGGAAATATTAGCATGTGAATTAAAATTATTCATAATGAAGACGTCTTGATTAGTTGAGATATATATTAAGCAAGTTGGATCTTGAATTGGCTAAAAAATGGAAACAAGGTAGTTAAAATGATTTCATTCGATCTCAAATTTTAAACAATTCAATAACGTTAGTATTTAGTATATAATGATTTCCTCTTTTCGACCATTTAATTTTGGATTAAATAGAAGTCAAAGCGTGTCTACCTCTATAACAAGTGTGCATCTCATGATCCAACAAAGAAGTTAGATAAAGACGATGCCTTTATACAAGATCAATCTTCAACAATTCAATGGCACTCCTACAAAGATAAAATTTCAACGATCGACTTTTAGTAATATTATTTTTTACAGAGCTAATCTTCCTTCACTATATTAAAAAGTTAATACAAATTGTTGTCATTACAAAAGATAAAATTAAACTAAATCTCTTAGTCGATTTACAAATATCACATACCTACTGCTAAAAAGTAGATAGATACGATTTATTGTTAAAATTTCGTGTGTGTGTATATATATATATATATATATATATATATTTCATTTTGTGTAGTTAAAGCAATTACTTTGATGCTTCAAAAGTGGTGTGAATGCAAAGACTCGTGTCTAAATAAACTAATAAAGCATGAGGTGCAAGCGTTAAATGGTCCAACAAATGGTACAACTTGGTTCCTTTTCATGGCCGACCCTTGCAGCATCACCCGTTCACATCTCATTCAGTGGGCATCTTTAAGCATTGCCTCATATCTATACATACGCACCAACAGGGGCAAATCTAGGAGTTTGAGTCAGCACGGGCGGTCGTTGATCATTTACCATTGGCCGTAATAAAATATTAAGAATTCTTTTGATACCCATTTTTATTTTTGCAAAAAATGCATTTTGGATTAGTCATTTGATGGAAAATGTGTGAATAAAAATAAAGAAAAGTTTTTTGAAATTTACGTGTAATATTATTTTATTTAAAAACGTATGGATGAAAAGAATAAAGAAATAATGTATTTTAAAAAAAATGGGAATCGAATAAAGTATAAAGTATAAATATAACAATTATTTTGTTCAAATTGAACATGTATAATTATGTTATAAGAATCAACAGAATTCATCAAATGACATTATTACCAAGTTTTGTATAATAGAAAGGAAGAGTGCGAATTCGAATATTTAAAAATGTTTGCATTAAAATAGTCAAAATATAAGAAATATTATTTCATTTAATCTAATGACACAATTTAAGGGGTACCATAATGGTTGAGTTTGCAACAATTCTTGCTTGAGATCCACGGTTCAAATCCTCATTGTTCCTTTCACTATTGAATTTTTCTAAAAACTATATAACAAAATAAAACATAACAAATCCATTCATAGAGGACTTGAATTCAAGAACTCAAACATGTTTCAACTAGCTCTCACCAACTCAGCTACAACTGACATTTGAAAACAAAATGTATTACCAAAAATATAAGATAAAATCTTAACCTATTGTTAACAAAAAAAAAAAATTCTCCGGCGAATCCAGCTAAAGCGGGCGCCCTATTTGGCCATCACCTAGATCCGCCACTGCGCACCAATGTCATTATATTCTCCCAAAAAATGTTGTATATTCAAATTTGTGGGTTCGATTAAATAAAGACATAAAGTCAAGAATCCAATAGAACCATACAGGGTTAAATTCCTTAACTAGTGACTAAAATTTATCAAAAGATCCCATAGGTTCATTAAACTTCAAAATTTCCCTAAATAATCACCGGACTTTGCAAACCGGAATCCCATCTATCACTGAATGAATGCCAGTTGTGAAATTAGATGGTCTTGACGACGTGTCTGACGAAAAACGTGGCGTGGCACATTTGTGTACGATTTCTCGGCCTAGTAAGTGCTTGTTTGTGCCCCATTATTTGTAAATAATATATTATGGAATAGTGATTGATATTGAAATGTATGGTTAAAAAAGAAAGAAAATTTCTTGATTTACTTGTAATATTATTTTAATGAAAAATATGCGATTGAAAATGAATACCGTAGAATAAATTATGTGGGAGAATGGTAGACAAAAAATCCGAAGTAAGATGTTGATGATGTGGACAAATTTTATAAATTTGCATTTTAAAAAAAATTTAACATAAAAAAAAAATCTGAAATCAATTGAATTAAAACAAAACCAACCAAACATTCCCAAATTCAATCACACAAAATCCCGAAGTCTAATTTCAGTAACTTACTTACTTGGCCAGGAAATTGTACACAAACATGTCACATCACATTTTCCGTTGAACACGTCAAAAAGATAATCTAATTTCACAATGGATGTTAACTCATTGATGGATGGGATCATGTTGTGCAAAGTTTAGTGACCATCTAGGAAAGATTTGAAGTTTAGTGATCCCGTGGGGATTTTTGGTAATGTTTAGTGACCATTTCGGGAATTAATCCAACTATACATAATCTGCACTAGGACTTTGTGTCGAAATGTCCTAAAGTATTACTTAGGTTGTACGGAAAATTATAAAACAAATAAGGGTGCTTTTGGTTTGTTGTTTTCAATCCATTTTCAATTTTCAATTTTGTAAAACACTGAAAACATGTTTGATCTGATATTCTAGAAATATACTTTCAAAAACAAGGATGAATTTATAACATAAAATTTGAAATGCATTTTTGATGTCTTAAATATTTTCAGCAAAATTTATGAAAACACTCAAAATATAGAAAACAAGCATTAAAATAAAAGTTTATTTAAATGAAATTTTAAAAAAATAAAATTTAAAAATTTAAAATTCAAAAAATAAATTTGATAAGTTCTAAAAATAAAAATTTTGAAAAAATAAAATCTAAAATTATAAAAAATTATAATTATAATTATAAAAAATTCTAGAAAAAAAAAAATTATAAAATATATATATATATATATATAAATAGATGAATATTTACGTAAAAATTTTAAAAAAATGTATTTAAATGGAAACAAATAAAAATATTTTAAGTCCAAGACATTAATTTCTTTTATATTTTTTTCCTATATTTCAAAATTAATTTATTATTTTTATTTCAATTTTTTTAGCAGGAAAAAAATATTCTAAGGTTCACCATCTTTAAAATATATATAATACTTGATGATATATTAACTTAAAAGTATTTTATTTTTATTAGATGATCATATGTAATAAGATAAAATATCAAAAAAATAATTTTTTAAAATCTCAAACCAAAAGTGTTTTGTTTTAAGAAATTATTTTTATCAAAATGACAAATCAAACATCTTTTTAGAAAGCTTAAAACGAACATTCAAAATAAAAAATAGAATGTGAACTCAAAACTCAAAACTCAAAATAGAAAAACAAATCGAAAGGACCCTATCGTTTTCGTTTCTAATACATTTCGAATATAAGAACTCTAGGCAATGTTTTAGCAATTGAGAATAAAATTATTATAATACCAAAATTGATCGACATAAGACATGTCCAGTGTGTGTATCTGTGAGAGAGAGAGAGAGAGAGAGAGAGAGAGAGAGAGAGAGAGATTGTGGCTTGTTCTTGTCTAATTTAATAAGAGAGAGAGAGAGAGAGAGAGAGAGATTGTGGCTTGTTCTTGTCTAATTTAATAAGAGAGAGAGAGAGAGAGAGAGAGAGATTGTGGCTTGTTCTTGTCTAATTTAATAAGAGAGAGAGAGAGAGAGAGAGAGAGATTGTGGCTTGTTCTTGTCTAATTTAATAGGTGGGTAATTTGCTGGGCTTTGCCTTTTGTCATTGTTTTATCTTTTTCATTGTTGCTGTTGGTTCAGGTCAATAGGGTCTACTTGAAACTTGAAAGAAACCTCCAATCCTTTCAATTAATAAATAAATTTAACAAAGAGATATCTATTGGATTCCCTAACATAACCATACTCACACCACTCGTGGAATTATTCAAAATTTTCATGCTTTCTCAAGTCAGACATTGTTGGCAATTGGCATGGAAATACTTGCGTTGGTTACACATAATATTATATAAATATTATATGTATTTTAAATGTATTTAACAAGATGATCGTTTAACCACAACTTGGAAGTCGTTATTTTCATTCATTATTCTTTTATATATATATATATATATTACATTCTAATTCTAATTTTATTATTATTATTATTTTTAAATTTTTTTAAAGTACCATATTCTTCCATATTACATTCCAACACTATCTTTATTAAATTCATTTATTGACGTATTATGTACACACACAACTTCTATATATTTATGACTCCAAATCTATCTGTATTACAATTTCAAAATTACTCTTAATTGGATTCATTCATATAAATACTATATATAAACTAAATTTAATAAAAATAATTAAAAGAACATATAACGCTATCCAACCTCCAAAAACAATTTAGCCTATATTTGACTCATTAAAACAAAATAATTTATTTCACATGCTCATTTTTAACCATACATTCATACAATCAAATATTTTGCAAGTAAACACAAAATATTTTGGCATTTTAACCATACATTTTTAGAAAATCCTTATTTAAATCACCATTTTTACACAATAATGACCATCACGCAGGGCCTTAGACTAATGTTGAATTTTTATGGTCAAAAATGTTAATTCTTTTTACATAAGTAGGTAAAATTAAAGTTGTGAGAATTTTTGAACAATTTCATTTATTTCAAACACCGATAAAAAGATCGTGAAGAGAATTAATAATTTAAAACAAAAACTTATATATAATTAGAGTTGATATAGTTTATCGTGAGTATTTGATTAAGAATTCTTGAAAAGCTGCTTAAATTAATTGAGATTTAATCAATAATATACCTAAAATTATCTACACAAAATATCTTGTTGAACTTAAAAATAAATTAATAAATCAACGTATTTTATGTTTAGACTAAAAATTGAATTCTATATTCACAATTTGCAATTAAGAATGAAAAAACACTTGTGTCAAAAGATTGTCAGGTGGAATAAGATTTTGATGGTGGTTTGCAGTGATTTTTTAATTCTAATATAATCATATGCTTAAGATTTTTATTTTTATTTTTTTTAAACCTTATCCTTCTTCGAATCAATTAGGTGGAATCTAGAGTTTTTGGAGTTTATTGTTTAAACTAAAGATAAATTGGAAGAAAATTAGCGCTGAATTTTATTCTTTATTCTTGTCAAACTTGAAGATTTCCAAATGCGATTTTTAAGAGGATATTTTAGAAATATTAGGATTTTAGTTAAATGTGAAGTTTAAAAGAATATAAAAGGTTTAAAAACATTTATCGACAACAAATATTAGTGAATGAATTTAGAATGATATATTTTTATTCTTACCTATTGAAGCAAATTTAAGGTTTAAATGGTTTTAGAAAAAAAAAATAAAAAAATGGATAAATATATAAGAATAGTGGATGAAAATAGTGGCTTCCTAAATCATTTGCTTCGATTCTCATTGTTTTTTCCTTAAAATCGAGAATTTAATAGTTCTATCGAAAGTTAATTAGGTTTTGAATTTTTTTTTTCTTATAATTCAGATATTAAACTAACAAGTTTGCCTATTTGCTCCGAAGTGATCTTACACCTAAGCCCTTGTCGAGAATATGAATGTCGAAGCTGAAGCCTGTGCCTTTGCGATTCGCTGAAGCTGTAGAGGTAATCTCGAAGAGGCACGTTTTTTAAGCGTTAGAAACATGAGGCGTCCTTAACTATTGCGCCTAAATGATTTGTTGTCATACGTTTTCAAGAAAAGACAGTTGCGACGATTCAGCTTTCCATATAGGCAATCGTCGTCACATCTAATAAGTAATGAAGAGTGTTGCAGGCAGTTCCTTGAAGGGCAGACGCGTAGTCACACGTGACTCCAATGCTTTGGTTTGAGTCATAGAATTTGAAATGGCAAATGTTATGGTTGGTTCAGATTGAGCCTTAGATGAACACTTGAATGGTTTGGATCAGAATCCCATAGTTGAGGTTGATTACCCTTGCCTATAAAAAGCTATAGCTTTGGAAAAACATCTTTTACTTTGGCAAGAATGGAAAATCAAACCTTTAAAAAGCTCTCGCCCCTTTCTGCATTTTGTTCATTCGAAATTTTTCAGTTCTTTAAGAAATTCGGTGAGTTGTGTCCTCATTTCATTAAGCTTTTTACGGTCAATAGGCTGCATCTTTCTCCTTTAGAAATGTCTTCATTTTCTGAGGGGACAATCTGATATTAGGACTGTAACTGCAGAAATAGAGGTTACCTTAACCAGTACCACCGACCTTGTCCAAGCCATAGGGCTAGTCTAAACGTCCTACCGATGAGGGACGGTCATATGGATTATGATTCGAGTTAGGGACAACCAAAATTCCTTCAATCGTAACCGCATCTCACCTGGTAGATTTGAGGGAAAAATATTGCATTTCCTACAACATCGAACTTTTAGCCCCATCCCTTGACGAGTGAGCCTGCTTTCCTTGATCGGGGTGCTTTACCATTAGCAAGTTTCTTATGAAAGGGGACTTCATATGCCCCTTCATCCTTTCTTTAAGGTTGTTCAGAGGTTATGCGGGCTAGCACCAACTCAATTTGTCCCCAGTGCTTGGGCCCAATTAGTGGGGACCTATTTCCTGTAGAAAGATACCTCCCTTGGTGAGGACATGTCCCTCCACGTCTTCTAGACCATTTTCTAGCCTAGGGTTTGGGCGATTCCAAGGGTTGGTACTCTCTTTGTTCGTGGGGGTTACATTCCTCGTTCGTCATAGGCCTTTCTTCTTCCATCAAAAGATGGAATGGGACCTATTTCTAGGTGATGTAAAGTGGCAGACGTATGAGAGTGATATGGTTCCTCACGTGACAGTTTTAGCTAACTCCTCCAAAGCTCTTGAATATCCCATCTTTAGTTATATTGTTTTGGTAATGGAATTGCTTCCGACTTTTGATGTGTTATAGGTTAGTCGAAAGCTTCGAGCTGACTGAGGCTGATTTGGGTAAAGTTGAGGACGTTTACTTTCATTCTTTATCTTCAAGAGAGTTCGAGCGGTTAGTTGTTATTTGTAGATTCTTCTAGGAATTTGGACTAATGGTTCGAAGAGGTAATACCATATTTTCCCTAGTCTTTATCTGTCAACGTTACGCTAATAACGTTTATCAGTGTTTTGCAAAAAACTTTAAGAAGAAAAAATACCTTCCCTTGGATATGGCTTCCATCCTCGCTGCAATCTCAACTGGTGGGAAGAAGCGGTTGATGCCCTCAATTGCTGCAGCCAAGCAAGTGCACGACAAAGTGAAAAAGTTCAGCATGGAGGCTACTAATCATAAAGATGAGGTGCACCCTAAGGATAAGGGGAAAAACAAAGTAGATAAGGATCCCAAGAAGAAATACAAGTTCTTCTCCACTGGAGAGGGAGATTGATGACTAACCCACTGCCTCGATCTGAAGTCCTAGCAGGGGAAAAGTTGATGGTAGTCTCTGTTGCTGCACCCAAGGAGGCTTAGAAGAGACCAACTGTCATGGAGACCCCAAGGCATGAATCGTCAAAAAGGGAGAGAGTTTCGGGCGAGCTAACTGCTTTTGACACTGCTACTCACTCCAAGGTCTTCGTCTAAAAAAGGAGCGATGAATTTAGGGCTGGGCAAATTTTTCGAACCGAACCGAACCCGAACCGAACCGAACCAAACCCGACGGTTCTTGTCAAATTAAATACCTGAACGGGTATCTGAATTGAGAACCGACGGGTACGGTTCGGTTCTCGGTTCTAGACCAAGAACCGAAGAACCGAATAAGAACCGAATCTTTCTAATTTTTTTTTTATATTGAGTAAATCAAATTATTTTAATTTTAATTTTTTCTAAACAAATTAACGATTTTTAAATCTAAATTTTTGGCCCAATAATTTGTTTCATTTCTAATTTTTTTAATTTTTGGCCCAATTACCCATTTTATTGTTTCATTTCTTAGACAAGCAAGATCAAATCCACTAAATAACTCTAAACACAAACACTAAAGTGCATAATGTTGTCTCGACTCTCGCACTCACTCTCGCAGCCTCACTAATATTCCAAAACCTATACAGTCGTCGACCGATACTGTGACCTCCGATCTAAGCTGTGACCTTCGCCAACCGAAACTTTGATCGTAACGATCATTTGAATAAGGTAGTTTACTAGTCTCTGAAATTTCAAAACCATTGAATGTATAATTAGTTGTATTTATATAATGTTTTTATAAATGTTAAAAAATTAAATTATAGTACAGAACCAAACGGAACCGATCCGAACCGAACCCGAACGGTTCCATAATTATATTTGGACCCGACGGTTCCATTTACTAGATACCCGAAAAGTTTGGTTCGGTTCGGTTCTCTTTAGAACCGAACCGAACCGACCCGCACCCACCCCTAGATGAATTGGTCTTTTAGTTCTTCCATGCTACCTACAGAGATTCAGACTCCGACTTCTACGTTTCGAAAGTACTGGACAGAGAAGTGCTAGACCTTCGTAGAGACTAATGATTCAGTGGACATGTTTACTACCATGGTGAGCCAGGCAGGGTAGGCCTTTGGCATCACCATAGAGGCTGAAGTTCTCTTTAAAAACCTTCAGAAGAAAAATAAGGAGTTGTTGAATAAGGCCTCTCAAGCCAAGGAGGTAGCCAAGAAGGCTAAGGTCTAAGTTGAAGCTATAAAGAAACAGCAAACTAAAGAGTCCGTAAAGCTCCCCTCCGTCTTAGAAGAGATTGAAAGTATGAAAATGAAAGTCCAATTATCTCAAAGTCAAGTGGTTTCCTTAACTAAGCAAGTGGAGACTTCGGATGCTCATCAGAAACTGGCTATTGAGGCCTTGGAGAGGGAAAATAAAGAGAGCGATGTATTGAAACAGGGGGTAGAAAAGCTCGACTCTAGGGTTGCTGGCCTCACTGAAGAGGGGGAATGTGTTAAATGGGAGCTCGACTCCAGGGTTGGTGGCAATGATGCTCTCAAGCAATACATAGCCAGCTTTCACTTAAACGAGGAATATCAGCACTTTGCCAATTATTGGAAGAGGTTTGCATACATCGAGGTGGCGGACAGGATTGAGGTGCACTCAACTTTCAATACCATCAAGTTGAGATCATAATTTTAAGATAGAGAAGAGCAAGAAGAACTTGAGACTCCGATGGAAGACAACCATGTCAATGAGCTAAAAGATGATAAAGCTAAGGATGACCATTTAACTTCTAAAGTAGTTGGTCCTCAAGCTATGGTCCCTTTTATTGGTGCCCCTCCCCCACCTATTTAGCTGATAGGATTTTTTAATTTATTTTTTTGTAAGTGGCATTGGCCCCGAATGTAAATATTAGTTGTTTATTGAATGGCAAATTCTTTCCTTACATTCATATGCTTTTATCGAATTTCGTTTGTTGTTATTGCTTTCATATCGATGCATCATATGTGCTTTTAATTTTTAATTAGAGAAGTGGAATGTCTTCAAATTAGGATTTTACGTATGTTTTAACTTCGTCTTTCCCCCAAATGGGTCTGAATGATTCATCCATGGTGAGGCTTTCCTAGTAACTTTTGTCAATGAGGAGCATGTACTATCCCCTTCCACTAGAATGGGGGTGATTCATCTTTTTGTCAAGGTGCCCACACTTCCCTACCCGGTGGGTAGCTTATCAGTTAGAGGCTTCTCCTAAGACCTTTGTTGTTGGGAGGTATTTTCTCTTTTAAGAAATTTAACAAGGTTACTTTCATTGGTTTAAACTAACTTTACAATATTTACAAAAATTTTCACTGATAGTACCTCTTTAGGTGTTCTTCGTTCCCAGGATGAGGTTGTACATTTCCATCCAAATTTTCAATCCTATAAGTTCCAGATCAAAATATAAAAAGGTGAATTAATTAAAAAATAAATATGAAAATAACATATATATGACAAAGTTCACAAAATGTTGTAAAAATTTGGATAAAGGAAAAGACAATGTTTAAAAAATGTTGCTAAAAGGTGAGACAAAAATAAAAGCATACCAAAAACGTTGCAAATAAGTTAAAGGCAATGTTCCAAAAATGTTGTAAAATGGTTATTAGCAACATTCAAAAAACGTTGCGAAAGATTATTTGCAATACTAAAAAAACGTTACAAAAAGGTTATTGACAACATTCAAAAAAACATTTCCACATCCTCATACTCTACTACAATATTGAGGTTTGCAACATATGTCCAAACGTTGCAAAAGGCTTTTTTGTAGTTGTTAAAAAAAAGAGCATTAAATTCTATAACAATCATTCAAGATAAACAAATATATAATTTGAAAGTCTTGAAATTAATATTAAAATACCTATTAAATGGTCCATTTATGCTTTAGTGACTACAAATTTAGCTTAGCATCACAAATTCATGTAAGAACAGTGAAAAATCACCCAAATTTAAGAAATATGAAGAAAGAGAAGAAGCCATGAATTGTTGAATCTCTTCAAACGTCCTTCAAAATCTCAAGTTGCACATTCTTTTTTGCCCAAAACCAAGATACTCTCTTCAAGAATGAATTCCTTATAATAAAATTACACATTTATACATGTTGGGAAAACACCTCCCAAAGATCAAACAAAGTTGACAATGTGAAAATTTCCAAACCACTTCAAGAACAAGAAAATGAGGAAGAAATGATTTCAATGGAATAAATGAAGATCAATGTATTTGGATTACTTGAACAAGCCTCAAGTTAATCTCCAAGAAAGAAAATAACTTTGAATTTATACCCAAGATGAACAACTTTCAACTTGTAAAATTCTCAACAAGTTTTCTCTCTAATTTTCGAGCCTAGGTCTTAAGTTATCTTGAAAGAGGCAAAATACCGACTATATAAACTCTATCGGGGCGCCTAGGCGCCACGTTTTCTGTTTGGCTTTTGCACTTGGGGCGCCTAGGCACCATGTTTCTGCCGGGAAGGCAGAAACTGGGTGCCTGGGGCGCCCGGCAGAACCAGTCCCTTCTCCCTCTTCCTTCTCTTATCACAATTCTGCACCTCGTACATCATTTGATAGACCTCAAATTTTGGACGAACACAAGAAGAAGAAACAGGCACCAAAAAAAAGAACTCGGCTACACCATTCAAACCATGATTGCCTACGTACTCGAAACTCGGGATCAAGCCTCCGTAGTTCACCTCCACCTTCATATACTCTCCACCTCATTTCAACCTCGCCCCGAAGGGCCATGCCCTCTCGGGCATATCAACACGAACTAATGTGAAGCAAGTCCAAGCAATGTTGAAACTTGCTACCCGTCACCACTTTGGTTAACATGTCAGCTGGGTTCTCATTTGTGTGCACCTTCGAGAGTGAAATATCACCTTCCTCTATAACATCACGCACAAAATGATACCTAACGTCAATATGCTTGGTTCGAGCATGATGAACCTGATTCTTAGCCAAGTGAATCGCACTCTGGCTATCACACCACAAGTCCACACAATCCTGCTCAATCCCCAAATCATCTAAAAGACCCCATAACCACAATGCTTCCTTCACTCCCTCTACCATGGCCATATACTCGGCCTCTGTAGTAGAAAGAGCAACTATAGCTTGTAACATCGATCGCCAACTAACTGGGGCACCATGTATGCAAAACACATATCCAGTAGTAGATCGTCGTCTATCTAGATCACCTGCATAATCCGAGTCCACAAACCCACTTATATGACATGCATCTCCACCAAAACATAAACTCTATCCGCGATACCTTTTAAGTACCTCAGGATCCACTTCACAGTTTCCCAGTGTGCCTTTCCCGGATTCGCCATGAATCTACTGACCACACTAACCGCCTGTGAAATATTTGGGCGTGTACACACCACGGCATACATCAAACTGCCAACTACACTAGCATAAGGCACACGATCCATGCGTACCTTTTCTTCCGCTGTAGTAGGAGACTGTTTACCAGAGAGCCTAAAATGTGGAGCCAATGGAGTCACCACTGACTTTGCACCTTGCAACCCGAACCTAGCAATAACCCGCTCAATGTAGCCTTTCTGACTCAAGAACATTCGCCGGTTCGTCTTCTCTCTTCTGATCTCCATACCCAGTATTTTCCTAGCAACCCCCATATCCTTCATCTCAAACTCTTTACCAAATTGAGATTTCAACTTATCTATCTCCACCTTGCTTTTCGAAGCGATAAGCATGTCATCCACATATAGAAGAAGATAGATATAGTTACCTCCCCGAAGTTTCCGAATATAAACACAACAGTCATACTCACTTCTGGAGAAATCATGCTTTAGCATGAAGGAGTCAAATCGCTTGTACCACTGTCGAGGAGATTGCTTCAATCCATATAGTGATTTTCTCAAGCGACATACCTGACGTTCCTTATCCTCAACCTTGTAGCCCTCAGGTTGATGCATATAGATCTCCTCATCCAAGTGCCCGTGCAAGAAGGTGGTTTTGACATCGAGTTGTTCCAACTCAAGATCATGATGAGCAACAATACTCAATAGCACCCGAATGGAAGTGTGCTTGACCACAGGAGAAAATATCTTATTGTAGTCAACTCCCTCTCTTTGTGCAAACCCCTTAGCCACTAACCTCGCTTTGAATCTTGTACCACCGAGCTTGGTAGGATCCTCCTTCTTTTTATACAACCACTTGCAACCAATAGCTTTCTTCCCTATGGGCAATGGGACAACCTCCCATGTTTGGTTCTTGTGAAGTGATTCCATCTCTTTTTCCATTGTCGCCAACCAACTCTCGCTATTGTTGTTTAAAATAGCTTCCTTGAAAGTGGTAGGCTCATCATCCTCCACCGAGAGTGCATACTCAACCAAATTTGTCCGCCCATAGTGCCTCAAAAGCTCGTCTGACCCCAACTTTAGAACTTGCTTGTAAGTACGGCGTGGCCTAGAGGAAGCCAAATTATCTGCAAGCTGCTGTTGTTGCTGTGCCTGTACATTCTCTTGCTGAACCGCCTCTTGTTCAAGTGTATCATCACTCTCATCTTGAGTGTCTGTATGATGCTCCTCTTGAACATGCCTAGAATCAAGTTGATCTCTAGGTTCTATGTCAACAACTTGAGACATTGTAGTCTCAACATCATCACCACCGGGCACTGTAGCCTTCAACGAAGCTACCATGGAGTTCTCATCAAAAGTAATATCTCTGCTGATTATAAACTTAGAATCCTCTACACACCAAAGGCGATAGCCTTTAACACCTGCTGCATACCCTAAGAATATAGCCTTCTTGGCCCTCGCATCAAACTTTCCCTCGTTGACATGATAGTAGGCTGTGCATCCGAATGTTCTGAGTTTCTCATAATCTGCATGTTCTCCTGTCAATACTCTATAAGGTACATCTCCATCTAACCTTGAATGTGGAGACCGGTTTACAATATAGCAAGCATTTGCAACCGACTCTGCCCACCATTCTCTGCCCAAACCTGCATAGGATCGCATACACATTGATTTCTCTCGAAATGTGCGATTCAGTCTTTCCGCGACCCCATTCTGTTGCGGTGTATTTCTTACTATCCAGTGTCTCACAATGCCTTCCTTACCATAGCACTCCTTGAAAGCACCATCTGTATACTCAGTACCATTATCAGATCTCAGTGTCTTCAATTTCTTTCCTGTTCTGTTTTCAACCATTGCTTTCCACTTCTTGAAAGTGTCGAATACCTCATTCTTATGCTTCAAAAAATAAATCCAAACATATCTAGAATAATCATCAACAAATGTAACAAAATACCTGGAACCGCCTCTGGAAGTGACAGAAGCCGGGCCCCATACATCCGTGTGCACATAGTCAAGAATGCCTCTGCTTCTATGTTTGCTTGGCTGGAACTGAACTCGGTGTGCTTTACCGTACACGCAATGCTCGCAAAAGTCCATGCAAGGCTTCTTCAGGTTCTTTAGCAAACCTTTCTTGACTAGCAAATCTAGCCCTTTTTCAGACATATGCCCAAGCCTCATATGCCATAGCCGAGTGCACTCACATGGGTCTCCACCACTTCTACTCGTTCCAACTGCTACATCTTCAGTAACTGTAGTACCCTGAAGAGCATAGAGATTGCCTTCACGAATACCCTTCATCACAATCAAAGAACCACGAACAACCTTCTTTACTCCATTCCATGTTACAATCTTGCAACCACCGGAGTCTAAGGCACCAACAGAGATGAGGTTCTTTCACAAATCAGGAACATGTATAACATCCATCAATATTCTAACCACTCCATCATGCATCTTGATTCTAATTGAACCAAGCCCCACTGTTTTACATGAATGGTTATTACCCATCAACACGATTCCACCATCAGTGCTTCTATAGGTAGTAAACCACTTCCTATTTGGACACATATGGTAAGAGCATCGAGAGTCAAGAATCCACTTACCGGAGGTCTCTTCATCACAAGAGATGGTGTAGCACTCATCGCTTTCCCCTCCTTCCGAGGCATAGCTTACCTCTTGCTTGACTTGCACCTTCCCACTGTTGTTGTTCTTATTATTCTTCTTCCAACCCTTTTTGTTTGGACAATTCGCCTTGAAATGCCCAAGCTCGCCACATTTGAAACAAGACCTTTCTGCAAGAGGTTTAGAACTCGATCTAGATTTTTCTCCCTTGCCCTTTGGTCGTACATTGCTTCTACCCCTTACAAACAATTCTTGAGCTTGCTCCTTGTTACCAATGGTAGACATGCCACTAGTTGCAATCTTTCGAAGATCATCCGCTAGAAGTGACGTTCTAGTGTCCTCCATCACAAGTTTATCACCCACAAGCATCAATGTTTGTACTAGGTTCTCGTAAGACTTTGACAATGAAAGAAGTAGTAGAAGTGCTTGATCCTCATCATCTACATCCACATCAATGTCCTTCAAGTCCGATATGATCCTATTAAACTTGTTGACGTACTCCCGGATTGGTGTACCTTCATCCATCTTGCAAGTATACAATTTGGACTTCAAGTAGATCCGATTTGTTAGAATCTTCGTCATGAAGTTCGCCTCCAACTTTGTCCACACCTCCGCCGCCGTTACCTCACTATCAACCAAGAAAGCAACATCTCTTTCAAGGCAAAGAATGATAGACGCTCGTGCCTCAAGATCTAGCTCTTCCCAATCCTCGTCCGACATATCAACGTGCTTCTTCTCCTTTCCCGCCAATGCCTTGTGTAACTTTTGAGAAATCAACAAATTTTTCATTTGCATTCTCCAATATGAAAAATCATTCTTCCCATTGAATTTTTCTATCTCATACTTCCCAATCTTCACCATTCCTCTAGTAGACATGATTTATCCACTTGTTTATTGAAAATAAATCACCAAAGTTCACTTGGAATTTTTCACAAACACCTTGTGCACAACAAAGTTCAAGCAACTCACCACAAAATCGAAGCTTAACCACCTTGATTTAGGATGTAGCTCTGATATCAAATTGTCGGGAATACACCTCCCAAAGATAGCCCAAGGATCAAACAAAGTTGACAATGTGAAAATTTCCAACCACTTCAAGAACAAGAAAATGAGGAAGAAATGATTTCAATGGAATATATGAAGATCAATGTATTTGGATTACTTGAACAAGCCTCAAGTTAATCCCCAAGAAAGAAAATAACTTTAAATTTATACCCAAGATGAACAACCTTTAACTTGTAAAATTCTCACCAAGTTTTCTCTCTTCTTTCTCTCTAATTTTCGAGCCTAGGTCTTGAGTTATCTTGAAAGAGGCAAAAAACCGGGTATATAAACTCTATCGAAGCGCCTAGGCGCCAGGTTTCTGTTTGGCTTTTGCACTCGGGGCGCCTAGGCGCCATGTTTCTGCCGGGAAGGCAGAAACTAGGTGCCCACTCCTGGCTCCTGGGCGCCCGGCAGAACCAGCCCCTTCTCCCTCTTCCTTCTCTTATCACAATACACATAGAATTTTAGCTGCTTACGTTCTTACGTTCAATCAGTCCTTACGTTCTTTTGTTTTCATTTTCGGCTTGATAGGTGGGAAGAGCTGGAAGGTTTGGTACCAAAGGTCTTGCAATCACATTTGTTTCGTCTGCTTCGGACTCTGATGTTCTCAATCAGGCAAGGGATTGACATATATGTGTGTTTGTGTGTGCGTAGAGAGAGAGAGAGAGAGAGGTTTTGCATTTATTTTAGCTGCTTTCATGTCCTGATGCCTGGCTCTGTAATTTGTTGCAGGTCCAGGAGAGGTTTGAAGTGGATATAAGAGAGCTTCCTCAGCAGATTGATACATCAACATACAGTAAGTTTGTTTATTCTTCTATAATGTTTACCCTCACAATGGTGTCTGGACATATCCAATCTCTTGTACTCCCTTGGGCGTGAAATACTGGGCAACACTGGTAGAAACTTTACCTTGAGGAGGTTATCCATGGGCCCATAATCGTACGACGGTGTTCTAAATGAAACGTGGCTCTTACCAGGGGCGGAGCTGGGATTTTAGTTCAGCACGAGCAAAAAAATTTGGACGTCGAATATCGAGGTTTTAGTGATCGAATTAATGACGCTAAAAAAATAAAATAATAGTACGATAATATTAAAAACGACATAATTTATATATTTCACTTGTTCCTTGCGAGTTTTAATACTCTGTGCAAGCTGGAACTGCGACGCTGCAATAGGGACGAATTCTCTCATTCACAGACAAAGGGTTGGATTGATTCAAATGAATGAATGGATTTGGGTCAATTGAATTTTGAGAGAATGGGTCTAATAGGGTTTCTCTCTCTGGGCTAGACATCGAATTTTGGAAAAAGACTATGGATATTCACTACTGTTGATATCTGAAATTTTAGAAGTGGGTTAAAAAAAAAATAAATAAATAAATAAAATAAAATAAAATTCTGCCCAAAAGGACATGCATTGGCTCCGCCCGTTGCTCTTACTCTTTCAGTTGGAAGCTGGTTTATATTTTACCTGCTTCTGCTGCCCATTTGTGTTGCAAGTGTTCGGATTACTCCTAGGACATTTGAATGATTTTTAGATAAAAGAAAATTTAAAGATGGCATGGACTAGTAGATTTCTCGGAAAGTTTAAAATCAGAATAATATGAAAAATTCTATATGTATAAATGTGTGTTTGATAGGCTTCATTTAGACTAATCCTATTCCTTGTTTGGCCAAAAATTACACCTATGAATGACCTTTCCTTCTTTTGTCGAAGCTCGTAACCAAAAACAGTAGAAAGAAAAGCAAACAAAATCATACAATATTGCATCACATTTGTGCCAAGAGTTAACATTTTAAATTGTTCGACAATTTCCCGTCACATTAAAACTAGAATAATGGGGTAGTCGTCGTGTGAAGAAAAATACATTCTTTGTTCTTTCTCGTTCGAGTGATTGTATAAGAGATGCCAATATTCTTTTAGTCAACCAAAAGTGGAGAGAATTGTCGATTTGACCTCTACATTCAAGTTAGGTTCCTTTTGTTATGAGAGAGACTAAGTCTAATTTTACAATTAATCTACTTGTACAAAGTAGGTTAACAAAGTTTGTTGACAAAATTAATGTTGGCAAGATCTAGGCCGTTAATCTGTTTTGAATTCAAAAATTGTTTTTGAAATGAGTGATAAAAATATTGCCAACTCATACTTTGTCAACCAACTTTGTCATCCTCCTTTGTAGGTGTAGCATCACTCCTAATTTTATCGGTACAACTATTGTTATGCTTTACCAATGTAAACCTTAGTTCCACTGGGGATATGATTTAGTTTGGGAAGTTGAATGTGTGTGTGCGTGTGTGTTCCTTAATATTTCAGATTATCATAGAGTATAACTAAACATTGTTTCAAATCTCAAATATACGTCGAGTGGAATTTTTTTATTGTGCACCTTACATGGGGAAGATAATGAAAGACATTATTTGGTTTACTTTCAAGAATTACATATTGACCATTTCAAAAAAATAAAAATATAAAAAAATTTCATGTTGATGCTTAATTGCTTTATGTTGTAGCTCCGATATGTAAAAATGGGATGAGAATCTTTTCATAAGTCCTACTCGGACATGAGAATAAATTAAACATGTAAAAAGATTGTTATAGTGTAAATAAAATTGCGAGCTTTGAGTATGCTCAAGTCTTTCACATTTTCTCTTTAGATGGATGTCGTCTATGAAGACTTCTTTTCTTGGTGGCGTGGATCGATGAGACTTAAATACGGAATGAGCAGGTGTCCTTAGGATTTTTTGAAATTGAGACGACAATTTAGAGAGTAGTGAGTACTCTTCCTCTAGCATTTAATCATAGATAAGATTGATTGATTCAACTCTAGAGCGGGACGATCACAATTGTCATCACATCACTTGTGACATCATAATGCCCTTTGGGATTGACTTCTGTTGCTAGCCTTGAAGGTTGACGAGCCAAGACCAATCGATTGAATAATAATGTACTTGAGATAGATTGTATTTATAAATAAATTAATTAAGAAAACTCTCTTGAATGACTGCGAGCTAGAGTGATAGTTCCATCCGCAACACAAAAAATATTATAGTGTACAAATTTATTAGAATTCATGATTTTTATTTATTTAGTATTTAGTGATCGTTTGGAATACTTCATTGTTAAAATCTTCCCCTTCCCTTTTTTTTTTTTTTTGGTTGAAATTGTTAGAGGTGGAAGTTAACCATTTGTGGATTCCAACAGTACTTCGTCATTTCGTATAACGTGAATCCTTATATACATTTGTTGGTATACATCTATTTGCCCGTAACAATTGTTTCTACTATAAATATTACTGAATCAAATGGAGTAGAAAAAAATTGTATCAAAATAAAATTAAGCCCTTGTTTGACCCACATTATTTTGGAAAAAATGTACTTTTAAATAGTGTATTGATTAAAAATGTGTGATTATTTTAGATTTACGTGTAATATTATTTTATTAAAAAATGTGTGGTTGAAATAATGTCAAATCACTGTTTAAAATGCATTTTTTTTCAAATAATGTGGATCAAACGGGCCTAAGTATTAACTTTAGTTAATAGCATTTAATATGGAGTTACTCTTCACATAAGGTCAACTAAGTTGACAAAAATATTCAAATTGAACTGAATCTAACTCGGGCAAAAAAATTAAAAATTAAAATAAAAAAAAATCTAGAGATAAGGAAAAATTGGGAAATATCAAGCTTATAATATAATTTTTCTTTTTCACAAAAATCAATTTCTGTCATGTAGGTGTCATTAACTCGCATTCTCACCCACTTCTCTCTCTCTCTCTTTTTTTTTTTAATCGATAAATGTAAACTTCCATTGATCAAAATTATTCATATACAAGTACACCAGGTGTCACCCGGGCAAACAAGAGTTAATATCGCATACAATTACTTCTCCACTGTCCCCATGGTTTCATCAGCTTTAATAACCATTACTAGAGGTTGTTCAGCTAAAGTTTAATTGTTAGAGATGAGTTACTTTCATTACATCATCTCACGTGAAAGTTAAATTAGTTAAGCTAGAAATAAAATAAAGAGAAATTGCAGCAGAAGCTCCAAATCTTTAAAATATTAGCACACTTTCCGCAAATCTTTAATTTGTTGTAGCCGTCACCCCTAACATTTGATTCGTTGTAGCCATTACTCCCAACCTTTCTAAACGTTGAAGGTGAAGTCCTTTTGGACGATTTACATCCAAAATTTCGTCAGTTGATCATAAATTTAACTTTGACCACACTTTTAATATTTTAGAAAAGGGCAAAAGAGTAATTTTTGATTTATTCTACTAAAAATAATTAATTTAAAATATAAAAAATAAAAAACACACACTCATCTTCTTCACCCACTCCCACCTCCACCTCAAACCCAAAATCCACCCTACCATCGCCACTTCCACCTCCACAACCACCTTCACCTCCATGACTACCTGCTACCGACCACCATCATTCACCCTATCACAATCATCATCCAACAATCTCCACCACCCAACCTCGAAAATGCAGAAATTTCCAATTTCAAACCCCAAAAATTGTGCTTCTATAGTTGAATAAATGGATTGAGCTATATCTGTCATTTCTTTAGATTTTGATAAGTTGATGCTATTGGTACTGATACCACTGCCCCCTCACCATCGCCACCTCTTCTGATCGAAGCATTTTCTCCGACACCACCACATTTCAAAAAATAATATTTCAAAATATTTTTATATAATATTTATATAATGATATTAGCTGTTAATAGAATATTTGGAAAATGTAATTAAATTGTAAGGTAATTGCAAAAAAAACTGTTGTAAACAAGTAAATAAGTTGAAATTCTTGGGGGAAATGAATGGAGTCTTAGGCAATTTGTTTCAGATCTGAGATTGACGTGATATAGCGAAATTGGTTTTATGCTAGTGAAAGATTTGTCAAATAAATTGAGAGAAACGGCTTGTTATGTAGTTGTTGTGATGGGGAGAATTATGGTGGCCAGTATCAAGTGGCTGTGGAGGTGGTGTTGGGTTGGATTTTGGGATGAGGTTGCATGGGGGTGGGTGAAGAAAATGAGCGTTTGTTTTTTATTTCTTATATTTTAAATTAATTATTTTTAGTAGAATAAATCAAAAATTACTCTTTTGCCCATTTTTATAATATTAAAAATGTGGTCAAAATTAAATTTCTGATCAACTGATAAAATTTTAGATACAAACCTTTCAAAAAGGTTTCACCTGCAACGTTTGGAAAGATTAGGAGTAATGACTGCAACGAATCAAAGGTTATGGGTGACAATTACAACAAATCAAATGCTTGAAAAAAGTCTGCTAATATTTCAAAAGTTTAGAACTTCTATTGCAATTTTCCCTAAAATAAACATAAAACTCTTATCTCTTCCAATATCACGCATGTTGAACCATCTCCCAAGTCAAAGAGAGGACACGTGATAAAAATAATAATAATAATAAATAAATAAAATAAAATTTGTAGTCTGGGCACTTGGGAAGCACATTACCAAATCTCTACAATTAATTAAAGATGTGTTTCATTGTAAGCATGAAACTTGTTTACATGGAAACTATCAATTGACTTAATTTTCCATCTAAAAAATGTTATAATTATACTACATAAAGAGTTTTTGAAAAATGTGAATTGTCTAAAAAAATAAAAATCTAGTCCCCATAAAGAAAATGTTTTTCTTGTATTTAAGAAAAAATGTAATTGACACAAAACGTCCCTATCTTTCAATGTTATTGTGCAAAACTAAAAATGTCATTGTATTGAAAAAATGAATGAAAATGACATTTCGCACAATGAAAGATGGAAGAAGATATGGATGAAAATACCAAAAAAATGAAAGATAGTGACATTTTGCACAATAAAATTGAAAGCTAGAATGCTTTGGGCTATTTACCCTTAAGAAAAACATGGTCACATAATCAACTTCTAAGAAATATTTTTCATGAAAAAAATTACCAATAAAACACTCCAAAAGTAAAAACTTGGATGAATAAAATAACATTATACATAAAAAAATTAAAGCCAATCAACACATCCTTTGCGTTTTCAAATATGGTCAAATGGAATGGATGGCCGATACAGCCAGTAATTTTCACAGATCGAATGAGAAAGAGGCTCGTTTAACTCTCTCATTAAAACTCAAATCTCACACAAGTATTACTCTAAACTCACAAAATAACTATTACTGCACTAGAATAGGTAAATTGAGAAAATAGATGTATCCATCTCTTTTTTGAAACTTAAACCTCTATCTTTTGAAAACCTCTTATCTTTTGACAGGGAACAAATCAAACTCTCTCTCTCTAAATGAACACACACGATATCAATACACCTCATTTCATATCCAAATATTCCTACATAGAAACTGCAACACTTTCAGCAGCCTAATAGACTAACCAGCAACAATTTTGCAAAATCCAGAGATGAAGAGAAACACGCTAATATCCTATCCTTCGTACTGTGCAGGTCTTATCCAACAACAAACATCTTTAACATTATTCGAATCTGTGCCTTGAATGTCGTTGAGAAAAATACGAATTAATTAAAAAATCTAAACGAGTTCACCTATGCACATTCACAGTAAAGTGTGCGGGCTACAGGGGCCTAAGTGCAAAACCACTCTCTCATGCAGCCTATGACAATAACAATTGTGGTTAGAACATAACTAATAATCTACCCACCAAATTTACTTGAGGAAGAATGAAATATAAAGGGAGGGGAGGGGAGGGGAGGGGAGGGGAAGATATAAAGAAATATATCTGTCATGCTAGAGAGAGAGAGGATAATGCGAGATCAAGTCCACAATTGTATAGCAACACCCTAACATAGAAATACTGGAAAACTTCAAAAATCCAGAAAATTTTGGCAACCAAGAGATAATATATCAAATTCAAATTCAAATCCTAAATACCATCTGAAATAAATAATCATCCTAGTATGTTAACTGCCCTCGCTATGAAAAAGTAGATGCCAATTCAGTCGATTAAGATTGGCGCTAAAGCAGCTGGCAACCATGGAAGACAAACCTCAAGAAACAAGGTTATCATTCAGGGATAGTGAAGAAAGTTGTTCGACTGGGCTGCTCGACTGAACATTTCTCAAAACCTCCATAGCCTCAGCAACTTTTGCCTTCAAAGCATCTGGTGATTCAAGTAAATGCAGAACTTCGGTCTGGTCCATTTCGAGAAGCATGCCTGTAACTTTTGCTGCATGCTCATGCTCCAACTGATCAACTAGAGGGTACAAGTTTTCACCCAACATCTGAACTCAAAAAAAAAAAAAAAAAAAATTACATCTAACAAGTTGCACAAAAAATGCACGGCCAGGAACTAAATTCAAATGATGCATTGTGTAAGCTGCTTACCGTTCTCTGTTGTTCAGGTGTTGCATTTGCAAGGGCAGAAGCCAGAGCAGTGGTTGGCATAGGCTGTGCTATTGTAGCATCTCGAGGAAGCATGCTACCCATGTCGTGTGGTGCAGAAACCATACCTCCGGCAACACCGGGCATTGGACCCTCTAGCACATTCCGACCAGGGGGATAACGATACATCCTCCCCCTTGGAAGAATCTGAAACGAAAATAATAAGCATGTGCTTCTATAGTAAATTAACATAGCATAAGACCAACAAAATTATATAGGGACCTGTTGTTGAATCAATGGCATGGGTTGCTGAGTTTGTTGCCCAGGGCCAGCTCCTCGCCTATCACCGGGGCGCTGACCATGTTGGACCATTGGCAAATAAAAATTAGGCATAGGAGCTCCACCAGGACGCATGCCAGGAACAAGCTGCTGCTGATAACCGAATCCAGCCTAAGAAAATTTCAAGGACAAGTTAAGACAACCTTCCAAAGCCGAATGTGTATCATAAATATAATCTATTTCATGGTATGCAACACCTATCCTGAGTATGCGGTCATATTTCAATTCTACCAGACAATAAGACAACATTCAAGAAAAAAACTAAGGATACATAAATTTTCGAGTCGAGCAACGTAGAACATTACCCACATTTGTATCCACGACAAAGGAAGGAAGAAGTGGAAATGGAGTTGGTTTGCATGTAGAAGAAGGTAACAAACCAGTTTATAGGAGGAACACACAGTTTCCAGGGAGAACAGAAACTGATAGAAGTGTAACACGATGAAAAGGATATACCTGAGGAATTAAGGCAGGGGGAGCTTGCCCATAAAATAGTTGTTGTCCAATACCAGGGCCACCGGGAGGATATACTGCCATACGAGGAGCAATTGACGGTGGCATTGCAACAGGTCTCATTTGTGAGAACTGGACCTATGCAATTGAGAAAAATGCAAATAAAAATTCTTCGTTAGAATGTGTTTTGTAGAATAGACAGTGTAATACAGCTGAGATAAGATTTTTGAAGCCAGATAATTTTTTTAGATACTTCCTTTATAGAAATCATAAGTTACCGAGAGGGACTAACAGTCATTAAAACGAGTCAATGAGAAAGTGAACAAAATCAAACAACGTAGATAACTTTTGGACTATATATTATCTCAGGTTCTCTAGCTGAAAATAAAATCAAAGTACTAATTAAAAAACTATCATATTGCCAACAGATCTATCACAGATAATTCTCTCATTCCATGTTTCTAGTGACAATATAGATGCTCTCGAACAGCATTTACCTGTAATCTTGCTCTTCTCTCTTCTTTTCGCTGTGCAAGTGCAACATAGAGTGGCTTACTAATCACCATTTTGCCATTCATCTCAGAAAGCTAGACAAGAAATAAAAAAGATTAATCAATTTTATAATTATTCGATAAAAATGTCCCCAGAAATAGCATCACCAACAACGTCAACTTACAGCACGAGAAGCTTCTTCAGGAGTTGAAAAAGCAACGAATCCAGATCCTCTGCTTATACCACCAGGATCTTGCATAACCTGCAGCACAAGAAATAACAGAAATCAATATAAAATACATATGTCCATAAGTATCACAATAAAGAGAAATAAATGAAGAAATAATGGAAAACTGACTTGCAATGCCTCTTCTTCAAGGAGCAAATATCAACATACCTTGTATGAAGTGATTGTACCGAACTCTGAAAATAGTTCCTTCAGTTTGTTGTCATCAATGCTGTCATCCAAATTTTTTATGTACAAGTTCACTCCTCGGTATTTGTCAACTGCTTCCTTTGCACTCTGCTCAAATCTACTTTTCAGATCCTGCTCTCTCTCAGATTTCTTCTGGGCTTTCCCAACATACCACTCATTTTCATCAAATTTCTTCCCATCTAGAGCTTCAACAGCTTTAGCAGCATCGTCTGCATTCTCAAAATTGACAAACCCAAAACCTTTTGACTTTCCATCTCCATCCCTCATGACTACAGCACTAGTAATTGTTCCATGTTCACCAAAAATGTTCTTCAAATCATCATCTGTAGTAGACTCAGCTAGATTTTTTACATAAACATTGTTGAATTTTGTCTTATTGAAAACTGATTCTCTCTCCTGCTTACGAAGGAAATGCCCAACATACACTTGCTTATCATTCATGAGCATGCCATTCAACTTATCTATAGCACTTTTTGCTGATTCTTCATTCTCATATTGTACAAACCCATAGCCCTTGGACTGACCATTCAGATCCGTTGCTATCTTGCATGAAAGAATGTTCCCAAAGCTCGAAAAAGTGTCATGTAATGATTTGTGATCAATAGACTTGTCCAAATTCTGGAGAAGATAACAAGTGAAAACATAAACACGGAGGTACAAACTCAAGATTAACAATGACAAAATATTAAATTATTGGTCAATCAACATAAATAGCTTTATGGCAACAACAATGACATGATCAAGTTTTCCTTGACATCCCTCAGAGGGGCTGTAAGCACAATCTTGGAATATAGGCCAAAATGTCCACGCTCAGTTTTAATTGTGTCAGAGTTACTAGTTGGTATAAAAGAGTCCACTTTACTTGAGAAAGGGGCAGAAAACCTAACAAGAAAATTATCAGATTCTATCACATCTATTTCTTCCAATTTGAAGGTATTTTCTCCAGATTTTTCTTAAAAAATCTAGACTGCATCAGTGATTATTGCATCAGTTTTTGTCAACATCATTCTCTATCAAAATCTCAAGCATCTAAAAATCAACGTAACATCTGTTAAATCCCAAGATTCAGTACTACTAATCCACATGGACAATATAAGCCCAGTATGTGAACTAACAGTTCAGCAAGATATGAGTGTTGAAAATGAAAAAGTAGACTATGTAGCAATGAAGAAAACAATGGTGACCATAATTGTGAATCGATAAGATAGATCAAGTTCAGGGTAACAAGCAAGTAGAGAAGTGCATAACACACATGAACAAACATACGAATTGAGAAGGCATAAAGATGAAATAAAAAATGGTCCAGGGTGAGCTATTACCTTTATAAATATATTTGCAGTTCCACTTTTGCGTATACTGGGGTCCCGATGAGAGTGCATGATTCTAATCGACTTGTTATTGAGAGGAGTGAAATTCAACACTTCAATTGCCCTTGCAGCTGTAGACAAGTAAACAGGAAAGATATCAATACAAGACTTAAGCCCTTCCCTTATCTCAGTATGAAAGGGAAAACTAGAGGAGGTGCAAAGCATCGTCCAAGTATCTGATGAAATAATTTCTAGGCAAATTTCAGTGTACACACACTTAGGAGAAAAGACCAATATAATCTCGATTCTCATCAGTCGACACAGAAGCAAATGCTGTGCAGCGTGCTTCCGTGCTCATTCCGAAATAATTAAAACTATCACTAAACATAAAAACAGATAAAACCATCCAGAAGTCTAATGAAGGTTGACATTTTTTTTGCTCTGCCTTTTTCCGTAAGGTTTTCTCTCAATAACAGAATGCAAAATAAATTTGCATATATACGAGGGACATATCACTTCAAAGATCACCCAAAGTTGTAAATATTTTTTTCTGCACAATGTAAATAATTTCCATTATCAATTTTCAATTCAGTTGTTTACGCAATGAAGTCTTCAATTCATTATAATTTCACTCTTCTTTTACAAATAATCCAGAAACTAGCATTACTAAGAAAGACTCCAAAACAAAACTTGCATAAAATGTACTTGAAGAGAAATGTGCTTCAGAGAGGCACCAGTTCCTATTCAACACAGCACATACAAACTACAACACAGGTTAGATAAGCAATAACCAAAAGATTTGCCAGTTTTAGCATCCAATAAAAAACACACAAAGTAAATATCAGTAAGTATACAGATTAATCACATATATTTCAACGCAAGATGCATAAACGAACCAATTGTATTAATATGTTACATGCATAAACAAATCGTTATGTAAACGAGGACTAACCATCCTGTGGGCTGCTATAGTTAACGTAACCATAGCCGAGGCTACGACGAGTTTCAAGATCCCGACAAACCCGAACAGAAACAACCTGACCAACCTGGTTGAACAGATCGTATAGCTGAGAGTCAGTCACATTGAAATCTAAATCCCCAACGTACAACGAAGTCGTCAGGGACTGACTCGTTCCCCCACTCGGCGAGGACGCCGGCGCTGCCACTACATTAGCCCCATTAGTCCCCGCCACATTCAGGTGTTGCACTTGAATCTGCGCCATTTCTTGAAAAACCCTAATTTTTCAACCAAAAAAATTACTTTTTAGGGGAAAAAAAATATATGTCCCCTCTCAGATCAGATTTTACTAAAAATGAAACCAGGAGAGACAGAACGGCAAAAAAAAATTATGGATTTTACGGCTTTTCTATGGAAAATTAAGGAACTTGATGGATAAAAGGGGAAGATTTTCTGAATTTTTTTTTTTTTTTTTTTTTTTTTTTTTTTTTTT
>NC_036254.1:10024948-10025978 GCF_002742605.1 Olea europaea var. sylvestris | reverse complement strand
TTTTTTTTTTTTTTTTTTTTTTTTCCTTTCCTTAGGA
Organism: Olea europaea var. sylvestris; assembly: GCF_002742605.1. NCBI lineage: Eukaryota > Viridiplantae > Streptophyta > Magnoliopsida > Lamiales > Oleaceae > Olea > Olea europaea. The sequence goes on along the minus strand of NC_036254.1, from coordinate 10,025,941 downwards.
GGGAAGGAGAACTGCACTGCACTAGACTTGACAAAGAAAGAAACTGCAAGGTTTATATATGAAATTGCGTGCCATAAAAGAAACCCTAAGTGGAGATGGAAGATGAAATGTACACCGTTAGATGAGAATTTGGGGATGGTTATGGATTGTATAAAATGAGGCCAAGTGTACCATGCTGACGCTTGTCATGACGTGTCAAATGTATAAAAGGATATGTGGCTCCAGCTGTCTTTGGTTCTCCGTTTGGCAAGCTTAATGAAAATGAAAAGGGTAATTTTTAACATCGGTCCCCAAACTATGGCACTTGATGACACCTGTGTCCCTTTTAAATACTTTTAACATTTAGCTCCTCAAACTAAATATTGGTGCAGGATATTCCCAAATGGATGGGAAAATGTCAAAATTTTATTGAATTTGTCACCTGCATGCTGTGATTACTAGTGACAGGTTATTTTCGTCAATTCTTCATTTTATTAAACAACAATTTTAAATAGAAAAGGTATTTATTTTATGAACAACGAGATGTTAACTTGTCCTCTTCATCTACTATAATCATTGGGGAATTACTGCATCAACGCTGGATAATTCACAGCACCTGCTCATTGGTATATTATAAAAGATTTCACAACTTCAAATTCCTCACTTTTTATCTTTTGAAATTAAGTTGGAATACTTGAGTAGATGGAGTTACGTACAATGATTGACAGAAGTTAAAAACTTTGAGTAGAAAAGAATTTGGTTGTACAATAGGATAGTTATCAAATCTATTCTGCTCATGCGACTTTCCTATCCTTCGATGAAAGATGCGGACGTGATAAATGCATTAAACGAGTTAGAACATCTTATAAAAACTATATGAAGTATAGAGGTATATCTCTATCCTCTATCGAACCTCACAATATTTATTATTTTGTGCTAATAATCCTATTATCTCTCTCGATAACAACAAAATTCACAAACAATTCAACTAGTGGCCAATTAATTGAAAAAAAA
>NC_036254.1:10006946-10024848 GCF_002742605.1 Olea europaea var. sylvestris | reverse complement strand
TATTAATCATTGTTGGGTCTTCTCCTCTAGAACAAAAAGGGAAAGACGTATAGTGTTTTGCCTTCTCCAGTTTCTATGGTCCAAATTCAGGATAGAATAGAAGTTTGGTGGATGATTTAGTTTCAACTATTAACTAGCTTGTAGATCCATTAGAAAATATAAATCATATGGATTATCGCCATTTGCAGATGAAATTCTATTTGCTTTTATGCTCTCACATTCTTACATGTATATTTATGACAAGAGTAAATAATCATCCCACGAGCAACTGACCCATAGAAGAAAACAAAATTAGATGGTTTAATTCGATTTCAAACAGGTGGGAGGTTGGAGGGAGTGCACCTGAGGGGCTATATATATATATATATATGAATGTTTACGTGCCAATAGATTAGATGTTCAAATATATCAATATGTAACTTTAGCTGTAAGATTCATTGTCATGTTATAATAAATACTATAAATTTGTTTCCCTTTTTCTTCTTCTCTATCAATGTATCTTATAGTTTCATGTGAAGGTGTATTAAGGTAAGATATTAATTTACCCCAAGTCTAAAATAAAAACTTTTGTAATTAGATTATGTTGAACAATAGTGTATTCTAATTTAATCTTGTTATGCAGCTCTAAGCATATTGATTCACTGAAAGTGATCGTCCTCGTCACGTATTCGCAAGGACAAAAATATAACAAATCAGATATTTTCGAAAGAGTTATGATTGATGTACTGGTAGGGATTGTGACACCTCACATAGGAGGGGTGGGTGGGTGAATTTTTTGGCATTATTTATTCATGTGGGGCCATACCTTTGTGAGATTTTTGTGAAAATTCTGTAAATTAATTTTCTGTACACCAGTCATTTGTGTTGTCGAAATTATTAAACACATCATTTTCGAAGGAAAAATAATAAGTTGTTGGAATAATAAAAGACCAAGAAGGTTGACTTGTGGAAAAAAAGTTATAATCAGGATTGATTCATTGACACTAACGTCCCTGATACGCAAGTATATCACATGTTCTTTTACATTCGAATATTTGTATATTACAACATAAATATTAATATAATGCCAATTTGGAGGTCCACTCCAAATTATATTCGAGGAAATTGCATATTTTCCTAGCATTTATATTTTGTACTTCGGTTTGATTTTTATCTTACACGGCACCATCTCCAACATTTCATTGTTTTCAAGATATGGATGTTGTTGATCTCAAAATTCAAATGATCGCATAGTTAGTAAATCTCAACTCCTCTACTATCCACCTGTATATTATCTGTGCACTTCAACACAAGGTTAGACTGCTCATAACTATAGCTCTAACAGGGGACCATTGTTGCAGGCAATACTACGTTCAAGTTAAATGGTGAAGAGAGTATAGATGAGAGTATAATTGTCGAATTGAATCAGGGGTACACGGGCAGCTCTAGCACATGCCAACTCCAGAGAGCTGCCTGTGCCAGCTCCACACTACAACAAAACTATGATTTCGCATAAGTTTTTTTTTGCGACATACAAAAAGTTGTCACAATAAATGACTTAACGCGACACATTCTTAAAGTTTGTCGCAAATATTGCAATGAAAAAAAATAAGTACCCAAAATATAAGACGACATAAAAAGTTGTCGTGAAATGTGGGAAGTTGCGACAAATAACAAAGAATGTTGCCAAAAATATGAGAGAAGCAAGGCGTCAAAATATTTTTGGTGGGAAAATTTGTGGCGACAAACCTTTTTTCCTTGCAACAAAATGCTTGTATACAATAGGGTCTCTTTTTGGCAATAAAAAATATTTTTTGCTAAAAATTCTTTAGTTGGAGGAAAAATGACTGCAAAAAAATAAATAATTTTTTTGCAACGGACAAAAGATATTGTAGTAAATTTTTTACAATGCTCACCCATATATTGTAGACTCTGTATTGCCGTAGAGTTGAAGAACACTGCAACATGCAATGCACGTTGCAAAAACCCTCAAATGTACATTGTTGTAAAAACTTTACTATGTGCCTCATCCTTTGATTTTATTTTATTTTGTAACATTCTTCGCTTGCTGTCTTAACTTTTTTCTAATGTTAATTTTATTTATTTATTTATTTATTTTGTAATAAGTTGTTTTTCCTTTTGGCTAAATTTTAATATGTAATACAAATTTTTTTAAAATTTTAATTATTTCTTATCAAGAGCGAAAATTTTATAATAAAAGTTGTATAAAATTTCTAAAAAAATTTATTCCCAAAAAAACTAAGAAAAGTGCATTAGACGATTAAACTTTCAATCACATATTAACTTACAAAAATTAAAAATACTAGGTCGAACCAATCCACAAAGGAAAATAACTGTCTAAACAATTAAAGAAAATAAATAAATAATTTATAGTTCATATATTATCAGTAGGTGTTGGCATGCTAAACATTATTGCTGGTTTAGCTTTTTGTGGAGACATGTCGACTTGACTCGATACGAACTTATGCATTAGTGCCTCAAATTGAGAAAGCCTAGCACGCATATCCAATGGTGCTTATGCTTGCTTTTGTATTTGCTCTCGAAGGCTATTGATTCAGTATCAACCGATGTCAAATGAGTAGAGTGGCTTGAGGCAGGTTTTGGACCATGTTCAAGTCCTCTAATGTAACATTTAGATTTTCCTAAAACTTCTTGCATAATCTCAAGTACAGTGGGGGCCTCAGATCCTTCTAGAATAGGTAACTCTTTAATTTGAAGCATCATCTCCTATATATAAGTAAAGAGAAAGAGGAGGGAATATATGTTAATAATAGAAATATATAAAAAAATGTCAATAACAACGAATAAATTGTTAATATACTTACATATCTTGTTCGTGCTTCATCGTTTACCCACCCTTTCTTCTCACTGTAATGAGTACACAAATCTATTTTTTATATATATATAAAAGAAAAGAAAATATTACCTTTTCTTCAAGACGTGCAACAAATGATTTTGATCCATCACAATGATTATATTTAATACAGTTGTGGCTTGCTAAATTATGTGTAGATAGTGCTTGCAATTATTTTCTATATAAATATAATTAACTGCTTATTATAATTTATCATTTTTAATTATATAAATTATTTTAAGATAACATCCAAATTACGTTATTCTTAATATTTACAAGTATCTATAATTTTAATAAAAGTAACCTGAATTCACGGGTGGACAAATAATGACACAACACCAGTCCCAATCATCTTGCTTTATGTCAGTTGGACAATTCATCATTGCATCATCTAATGTTTTTCCATTGAAATATTTCTCTTTGAATCTACATCTATAATCACGATGTCTTCTCGCTAAAGTATCGTTCACACATTTATGGACATGCTAAACTATCAAATCAAGCTTGAATTTTACCTACCAAAAAAGAAAAGTGTATATTATTTTATTTAAATACGGGAAACTAATAACTATTCTACAAAATTTTGTAAAAATGAATTTGTCTATGACTTACGAAAACTCGATCATGTAATTTATTTTTTTCTTCATTGGGTATGTCGATCCACCTTTTGATTACTTATTGTGATGGTTGTTGATCTTCTTCTAATATTCAATGTGAGATACTTGAAATATTTTCTTTAAGCTAATATTTCATTACTTTCTATATGTACTTGTTTGATTAAATTTGTGGAGCTTTTCTTTACAAGAATTTATATTTAACCAAAGAACATATTAATGGTGAGTTAGAAGCATATATTGCAGTCAAGAATGTTATATGAGTGTCCCATGGGCGTTTTATTTATTTATTTTTATTTCTTCACATTTCTAGTTATATTTTCTAATTTTCAAGTTTGTTGAATCATTCACAGTAGTTCGACATTGAAATTACTAGTGCTATAGTCTATTTGTATTTGTTTTGATTTTAGAGGTAACCAAGTTCGTAGATAATACTTTGATCTATATTTTTTTGGTTGACAATGATATGATTATTTTTTTCTATTTTGATATCAATTATATTTTAATAATTGTATGTTGAAGTGTGCTCTTCATAAAGTCATGAGTTATTTCTACTTAAGTTACATTTTCATATAAATGTGCACCACAATAACAATTCCATTGCGATGAAAGAAATCGAAAATTATGTGTTTAAAATAGAATCTCCAACATACATAAATAAAAATAGAATCAATTAGGTGACAATTATATATCGTTGAAGTGACAAATCCTTAGTGTTGCTTATTAAATTTAACTACGAGCACAACTTGACACATAAATAAAAGTTCATTGTCACAAAATATTTTGTGTAATAATATTATATATCGTAAAATAAAATATATGGCCTTATTTTCGACTGTCATGTGTATCTCAAAGATACATCTCATCCTTAACAGACTCATGTTCCTAAGCTTATTATTAAGAACACGTATAGTCGATTGTGAGTCTAGGATAACCTATATTTGGTTATCTACATGTCCAAAGCTTATATATGTTAAAAGTACCAACATTGAGAGAACTCCATTAAATGATAGGTTGCAGTTAGTCAAACACGTAAACTAGATTGTACTATCTCAAGCCTTATCACATGCAATAAACCATATAATTACTGGTGATTAAAGAATAGTTAATCCAATAAGAATTTTTCTTTCATCACCTAGATCACTAAACTCTCGTGATGGAGATTCACGATATGTGCTACAATATTTTCTCCATTTCTTAGAGCATATGTCATATTTTTTTTATAAACAAATAATATCATATAGCTTCTAGTTTAGGTATTTCCCATTATCTAATTTGAGTTCTCCTTATGTTCATTCCGCTAGATAATCTCAAATCCAGAACTCGATCTGGACACTGAACAGGTTTAATGTATTGCAAAATCCATTTCGATTACTTATTGTAATCTCATCTTGATATTCATGAAGACGACTAGATCATGTACATAATTTGATTGCTTTGTCTTATCTCAGTACACCAAAAGTATCTAAGGGATTATTCGTATGAGAGAACCAATCTCTACTTGTTCGGCATACTTTATATGTGCATGCAAATCATTATCTCATAATCTTAACATTAGATTACATATGAACTTAAATGTGTTCATTTATGGGCATGCTAAACTCAATCAAGAGTATTTCTTATTCTATGCAATTTTAGAGATCCTATATTAACAACAAGTATACCTCTAAATATCTTCAAAGTATAATGATTACATATCATCATTTACGTATATCATATAAAGATCAGAACTTCGTCAAGTACAAGTAAAGATAGATTCTAATGCTTGGGCATTTGAATTGTTAAGTTTTGTTATAGATGATTTTTTCTCGAATGTAGAAGCTCCAAAAAAAGAAAATGAGTCCAACTCAGGTCAAACTGATTCCTGGAAATAGTTATCAGAAGATGGATCTCGACAATGAATAAAGGCAAGTAGTTGGCCATAACTCAGATAAATTTTCTAGCATTGTTGGAGCCATGGTACGAGAACATGTGCCTGATATAATTAAAGATTGGCATTTGGTTGATGGGAAGAAAAAAATGGAACTTTGAAATTTCGTATAGGTATATTTCTTAACTACCATTTAGGATTATTAAGCTATATTCTTTTCGGGCTTTAATTTATTTTTGCATACAAGTACAACAAAGGTTCAATGCGAGTAATTTTCATAAAAAATAACAATTCAATGTATGGGAAAGTTTTGGAGGACGTTTAGGTCAAGGCTGAGAAAACAAATTAGAACGCAAGTCGAATCATCCGTGAATAGAGCACGCATTGTGGCCTTCTTAGACCGAAGAATGTTAAATATGAAGAAGCAGGGGAAAATTTTGTCAAGGATATGCTTTCGACTGAATTTCGTGCAAGTATATTTGCGTACAGGGTTTCCACTTTTTATAATTATTGTACATTGATACATTTTGGTTTCCATAATAGGAAAAAAGTTCCAAGTTTAGCAACATGAGAACATCTCAAAAGCTTGTCCACACCATGGGTCGAAAGGGTTATCCATGCATTGCTCATGAAATGGTAAAATTACAGATATATACTACTTCTTTGAATTGTCCCACTCTAGTATATGTAATTACCAGATTTTTATTGTAGAGAAAAAAATCTAGATATAAAAGGATTGAGAACTTGAGTCTAGACTCATGGACATCTTAGAAAAGATGGAAAATCGATAAATGAAGCAGTTACCGACACTTTGGTATGTGTATTATATTCAATGTTCAACTAAGAGTAATTTGATTTATTATATGTACCACTTGGTAATATTAAATGTTGAGTTCTATGACTACAGAAAAGGATTGAAGAGTGCACCCAATCAATTTATGATACATGCCATTTGTGATGATGTTGTTACTCGAGTCTTAGGTCCCGAGCGTCATGGAAGAGTTAGAGGAGTTGGACTTAGAGTTGCACCATCAAAAGTGGATGAACAAATTCAAAGTAATGTGAGAGTTAGAGAACTTCAAAGTCAACTACAAACTCAGTCAGAAATGATAGGAGTGTTAGAAGAAAAGGTTGAAGCACTTCTCAAACTATCTCAACATGTTATAATCTTTTACCATTATATATACAGTGGTAACAATGCTTAATATAGTCAATTACATGTAAATTTACTTTTCATGATTTTTGTATCATCTTACAGAATATGGAGGATATAAGTTCACGTGCTTTTACTCCTCATGTTTTTGTATCCTATATTATTAAATGTTTATTCAATATAAATCTCAAATTTTATATAAATCTAATTAAAAAAGTATTTTTTTTTTTACTGTGAATTTTTTAGTCACACCAAGGTACTACACATCTAGAAATGCAAGGTGTCAACTATTGCATAGATACATATTTGAGGAGGAAGAAATTGTTGAGGAAAGGGAAGATTGCAACAACAAACCCAAGTGCAAAGGTGCATCACTTGCCACTTGGACAAAAATGTTGGAAGGTTTGGATTGAGGAAGTGTATATGGATAATTTGACCTTATATAGACCTTCACATGAACTTCAAACTCTTAGTGAAGCCATGAGAAGTATTGTTGCTTGGCAAAAGAGTAATATTAGACTTAATTGATAAATGTATGTTTCGTGGACGAATTACATATATGTACGAATGTATTTCCATTTTCAAAATCAATTATAGTTCTATTTCCATATATGAGTTATGAATCAAACTTTGCTATCATTTCATCGATTTCAATGTTTGGCTCTATTAATCTGGTTGATATACTTAGAGAAACAAGACATGATTATATCTCATTTTCCTTCAAGGTAAAACAAAGCAAATCCGCTACATTTGTACAAGGCAGGGCGAATTCTGTTAGTATGTTACTAGTGCAAGAAGAAATATTACGTCTGAGATATATTTTGTATTTTGTATGGTTAAAAATATGTAATGAAGTTTTAATCTCAATTTCATGCACTAGGCAATTCGATGAAATGGAGATGCAACAAGAAGATGACATTAATTTTCATTTTGTATTTTTTATGGGTTAAAAATATTTAATGAAATTTTAATTTCAGTTTATGCACTATTTTTAATTCGTTGCTAAATTTACATATTTTAGTATAGAAATTTCAAACAATCTTTAAATATATTGTTATAAAAACAGGTGAAATATTAAAAAGTAGCAAAAAAAATAAAATTGTAAATTAATTAGCGAAATGACAACGTTTTTAAAACGTCGCTAAAATGTTTTTAGCAACATTTCTAAAAATGTTGCAATAGATTATTTGCAACGTTAAACATTGCAATTATTGCAAATAATCTATTGTAATGTTTTTATAAGCGTTGCTAAAGAGTTTTCGCAACACTTTAAAAACGTCGCAAATACCACATTTTACAACGTTTTAAAAACCTAATGTGGTATTTGCAACGTTTTTAAAACGTTGCTGTATCCAGCCACTTTACAGTAACATCAATGTTTGCAACTCACGTCCAAACATTGCAAAAGGTCGTTAGCAACGTTTTTTGAATGTTGAAAATGACTTTTTGTTGTTGTAGTGTTCATAGGTGTGTCACCTCTTTATTCTTAGATGAGATGGCATTTAACGATTCTGAAAGTAGCCACCCATGGCCTAGGCCAGACATATGACAAGTAGATTGATTTATCTGTGAGACATCTTCTATAAAGATGTTAAATAGAAGATCTCGACGAAAAGATCTCTTGAATGAGGCGAAGTTACATAAGCACCTTTCGAATCAAAAAGCTTATCGCTTCGGAAATGGTTGTAGTAGATCGTGGTACCTCGCCTCGGTCATGGAGGTTTGGCCTCTACATGTCGTTTTGGCTTAGTTGAAGGCATTATTCAACTTCCTTTATTTGATGGTCTAATGTAGAGTATGAGCCTTAGGTGTATTCTTACTGTTTTCCTAACTGGCTGTCATGTACCCAATAATATGAGTCTTGTAAGATGAGGCATAGCAAAATGATTTATGACATGTACTATAAGGATGACTCTACAAGCTTGGTTGGAGACGGTGAATTTTGGAAGGTGCAAGTACACCACAATGCCTTTCCTTTTCTTTTTTTTTTCTTTTTTTTTTTTTTTAATAATTTTTAATCGGTTTACAATTGTAAAATGGTAGTGGTGCATTTATTAAATTATGTTCTAATTAAGGTGCATTTATCATAAAATTTGTGGAACAATATATTTACCCTTCTTAAAATTACCTAAGTGAAAAAAATGATATTGTATCAAATTTCCACTGAAAATTGCATATTTTAAATAATTATGCAACGAATACACTTTATTTTCATTAATAGTAGATTATTACACACAATCATTTCTACTTCCAAAATGAATTATTCAACTATCTTGGATCGCTTCCTATCAATCACTCACCTTGTTCAGAAAGAAGCATATCAACTACCTGGCTCATTTTAGGCCTTGAATCTCTGTCTTCCTCTGCACATTGTAATGCCACTTTAACCATAGTTTCTGCCCTATCTTTCTCAATTTCTCCATTCTTGGAAGTATCCACAATTTCCTCAATCCATGAAACTCTTCTCTCAGAATCTTGTACTTTTCCCCTCACCCAATTTACCAAACCACCCTCGTTGTCATTTGCCAGGTTTCTTCCTGTTATTAACTCTAACAACACAATCCCATAGCTGTATACATCAACTTTTGACGTGATAGGTAGATTATATACCCACTCTGGAGCCATGTACCCTCTGGTTCCTCTGATTCTTGAAAATGTTGACCTCTCATTTCTATTTCTGTTATTTAATTTGGATAGGCCAAAATCTGCCACCTTTGGCCGGAAATTGGAGTCTAAAAGTATGTTCTGAGGCTTAACATCGCAGTGCAAAACCCACTCCAAACACTCTTCATGCAAGTAGGCAAGACCTTTTGCAGTACCTACTGCGATTTCAAACCTTTTCTGAAAATTAAGTTTATTTGCATACAAAAAGTTTGATAAAGATCCGAGTTCAAGGTACTCGTAAACCAAAAGCCGATGCTTACCTTCAGAGCAATAACCCCATGTCTCCATCAAATTCATGTGATTAAGTCTGCCGCTTATGCCTATTTCAGCAAGGAATTCAGCTTCTCCTTGTCGCGCTTCACTTAGGCATTTAATGGCTGCTATTCGGTTATCCGACAATGTGCCTTTGTAAACAACGCCACTGCTTCCTCGTCCGATTTCTTCATTGAATCCACGCGTTGCCTTCTTGAGCTCAGCATAGGTGAATCTCTTGAATCCTACTCCAACTTGAAGATAGCCTTGCGAGGTGGCATTAGTAGGCAGCCGGGTTGCGAAGAAGCAAATGAGCAAAATGATGATTTCAGTGACTCCAACTGCACCAGCACACCAGAACAAATACTTGATCCACTCATGTTCTTTTTTGTACACAACGTCAATTGGCGTAACACGGTCTCTACAGTTGAGTTCAAATTCTTTAACATGGTTCTTGTAAGTAGTTAGACTAGATTTTGATACTTTCATGTATGCCGGATAGTTAAAAGAAGGCGACTGGTATCCGTTAAACAATAATGTTTTCGGGAAGCAATTGTAAGTGCCACTCTGTGTCTCGTATTTATACTGAAATCCTTTGCAATCACAGTTTCTCACGCAAATATTTTTGCAGGACTCTATGGTGACATTATAGTATACTCCAATGTCATAGCCATAAAATTCAGCATCATGAAGTTGGAAGAAACCAATCGAATTATTGTCCGAACAAGACAGCTCGAAATTTTGTTCACATCCATAAGACCAATCTGTGTCATTTTTCATCTTGTGCCCAGGTAAACAAGCGCATCTCCTCCCTGACAGATTATGAACATAAGTACACAGACTGTTTGCTCCACAAACTCCATGGACTCTGCATGGTTGTACGTCAGCTTGCCATGTAACATCCCAATTTCCATGCTTCTGGTTCAGACTATACACCCGCAGGTTGCCATCAGGATCTAGTGTTAATCTTCTCTGAGGCCCCATACCGTAATCTGCAGTTAAAAAATTGAAGTTGTCTGAGGATGTGAAATTTCCCAAACGATCAAGTGTGGCTACCTTAGTAGTATTGTAGGTTGATCTCCCTACTTCCCAGCTGAGCAAAAATGGAGGTGGCCAAAATACACTGCTTATCTCAAGGCCTCTGTAAACAAGGCGGAGGACATTGTCGTTGTCAAAGAAGAGCTTGTAAAAACCAGAAGAGTAATTAGTTTGGCTTCTGTAAGAAAGTAGATTGCCATTTTCGGTCAGCAATTGTTGGGGAAGAAGTGTGTTTGTAGGTGAATCAAAACTTTGCCAAAGAGTTTTTTGCCGCAAAGTGGCAGTTAGAATAAGATTGCCAGAATCATGGAGTTGCAAGTGAAGGGGGGATCGGGAATTTGTGTTACTTGTCCAAACTGTAAACTGCCCACCATCTGTTAACACAAGATTGCCTGATTTCAGAAGGGAGAATTTTGTATATTTTCCATTAACAGGTTGATCTCTGTTGGCTATCCAAACTAAGGTGTGCTTTTCATTGGAAAATGGCATACTATACCATATAGCAAAAACATAAGCATTGATTCCAATGGGGTAAAATCCAGCTGTGAAAATGCCACTTGTTGATGAAACAAGAACATCTTGTGGTGAGGAGAGAGATGAACCTTGATTCAGAATATTGGTATTAGAAGATGATGAAAATGATATAAAGAAACCAAGAAAAAGAATGAAAATTTTCACTTCCATGATGAATTCTTGATTCATAGAAAATAAAATGATGAGTTCTTGATTGGTGACTTGAGGGTTGGGATTAGCTTTATAAGCCCCTTTTGCCTGGTTTTCAGTCAAGACTATATTGATGACTTAGTCCAATTGCCAGGAGTGGTTGTCAATAGTTTGATTTTTTAAGGAACTAGACAAAATTGAAGCTACACAGCACAACATTCTAAATACTTTATAAGTGTTATAAAATTAATATTTGATATCATTTTGTTAGAAGGATTTGATGAGTTTTAGACGAAATAAAGAAAATAAGATTTAAAATAGAAATTTAAGAGAACAAAATTTTACTCTCAAAACTCAGTCTCTATGATTCAGATTTTTTGTGATAATGAAATATTACAAATGAGCAATTTTTTTAATACTATATTTGATACATAAGAATTAATTGTTAATACATAAATTTAAACATTCATTAACATTCCTAGATACATGAATAGAGCTAAATACACTTATAATGACTATATGAGTCTAAATTAATATGAATATTAATTAATTGAGAATTAATATAACAAGAAATTAATACATGATTTTGTAGTATTTATTGTAGATTGAAAAATGAAAATAAGGAATTATTGAAATAATTAAATTGTAGTAGGGTTAAAATCGTCCGTGAAATGAATTTCACTTGATGTGATATTAAATATATTATAGATAATTGAGATTGATTTTTTTTTTTTAAATTTTAAAATGCTCTGAGTAATATCAATTCTACTTTAACAGTTTAACTCATAATTTCCAGTTAGAAAAGTCATATGATTATTTGGTCTGTTTGATTGCGACGATGGAATTTGGATGGAGAGAAAATGAATTTTAGGTAATTGAATTACCTAAAAATTGTTTTCCTGGGAATTGTAAATTATTGTGTTTGATTGGTATAATTTTTCACGTAGAAAATGTTGAAGTAAAAGTATTTTTTGGTGTTCGTTTGGCTTTGTTTTACATGAAAATTGTCAATTTAAGAGATATCCACTTCTATCATTATTCCTAAAATTTGTTTCCATTGCCAACAAAAAAAAAGGAAGGAAAAAACAATCAAAAAATCATCTATATTTTAGTGTTCGTTTGACTTATTTTTGCATGAAAATTATCAATTTCAGTGATATCCTCTTTTATAATTGTTCCTAGAATTTGTTCACATTGTCAACAATTAAAAAAAAACAAAAAGCAAAAAAAAAAGGTGGAAAATCACGCTTTAATGTGTTGTACCTAGAAATTCATGGAAAATCAATTCCCTGGAAAATTTTGGCAATCAAACAGGTCAAAAGTGGAAGTTGGAATTCGAATTCCAAGTTCCATGGAAAATTTCGTGCAATCAAACAGGGCTTTATTTAATCAATTCAAAATAAATAATATTTATTTGATTAAAATATCTTTGTCCATTAACTAAATTAGGTTCAATTAAATATAATCAGTGTTAGGCCCAGTTTGACAGCTTTGTTTTATTTATTTATTTATTTTATTATTATTATTATTATTATTATTATTATTATTATTATTATTATTATTATTTTGGTTTTTTTTCGTGGGAGGTTGGTGATGACTTTTTGAATAGTAACTTTTTGGAAAATGCATGATTAAAAATTAAATAAAAAAATGAATTTATTTATAGAATAATTTATTGTGAGAATGTGTGGATGATAACGAGTATGAAATTTGATTTGCTTTTATGCACTCACATTCTTTCATGTATATTTATGGCAAGAGTAAAATAATCATCCACGAGTAATGCCCCTATACAAGAAAACAAAATTAGATGGTTTGATTCGAGTTTTGATGGGCGGAAGGATGGAGTCCACCTGTGTGTTGGAGTGAGCATATATACATAAATGTTTACATGCTGATAATAGAATATATGTTCAAATACATCAATTTGTAACTTTAGTTATTTGTAACTTTAGTTGTACGATTATAATCAATACTATGAGTCATTCATCCTTCTTCTCTATCAATGTATCCAGTAGTTTCATGAGAAGGTGTATTAAGGTAAGATATTAATTTTACTCAAACCACTGGTTCTAATGTTGAAAGAAATATAACTTTTTCTCCTCAAGTAGTAAAATATCCCAAATTTATTTTACAAACTTTTATTAAAGTCCAAACTAATTTATTGACCAGGGATAGATAAAAACTTATGTAATTAGATTATGTTGAACGTTATATATTCTAATGGGGAATAGGTTTCCCTTTTCCTTTTTTTTCTTTTTTGTTAAATAAATGGTTGTAAAAGAATGAAAAGTTTTTGATTTACGTGTAATATCATTTTATTGAAAATTATGTGATTGAAAACAGGAGGAAGAAAATTTTAATTTAATTTGATGAGATATAATTGGGGCCAAACGGAAATATAATCTTGCTCTGTAGCTTCTAAGCATGTTGATTCTCTGACCCTGGCCGCCCCTGTCGCGTCTTCTTCTAAACAGCAGGGACTAAAACAAAAACACATATATTGTCGAAATAGAAGACTAAGAAGGCTGACTTGGGAAACAAACAAATTATAATCAGGACTTATTCACAAACACTAACCTTCCCGGTACGCAACTGTGTCACATATTCATTTACATCATAATATTTGTATATTACAATATCATATTGATATAAGTTAATGCTAATTTGGAGTGGAAGATAAATACCAGTTAATGCTAATTATATTTGAGGTCATTGCATCATTTCTCCAGCGTTTATATTTTGCACTTGTTTAACCACGCCGTCTCCAATATTTCTTCGCTTTCAAGATTTTCAAATATTGTTGACGGCGACTAGTTCTTGTAGCTCTAACAAGGAATGACAATCACGAGCACTTCGATACTCAAGTCAAATGGCGAAGAGAGCATTTAAGTATGGGAAAGACACAATATACGAGAATATTTGACTTGATTGGAATAGCACAATGATTATGTTCGAATTTTTTTATGCTCGTGACTAATATCAATTTTACTTTGAAAGATTAATTTGTAATTTCTAGTTAGAAAAGGCATATGATCATTTGTCTTCTTAATAAATGTATTTTATCGAGTTATTTTACAAACTTTTTACAATTTTAACTAGTTTCACTAATTCAATCAATTGAGGATAAATAATAATTTATTTAACTAGAATATCTTTATCCACTAATCAAATTAAGTTCTATTAAATATAATCTTATTTAATGTCTTTACCAGTTTCTAGTTATATTCATCCTTGTTGGGTCTTCTCCTCTAGAACAAAAAGGGAAAAACGTATATGCCCCCCAGGGCACATTCCAACTGACAAAGATGAGTGTGCTTCAAGGCTGGCAGTTCAGAGGTCATGAGTTCGATTCCTGGAAGGCTCTTGGAAGGTAGATATTCTCCTGGAAGGCAGGATTTATACTGGAAGGCAGGAGCTCTACTGGAAGGCAAGGTGCAAAGATGGGAAATACGACTTGCTTGGCACTTTGACAGATCAGTTGGGGGGCTCTTGAGCACTAGTCAGTTTGGGGCACAACCTGCAGTTTAACCTATCTGCAGCTTGAGGGGCCAAGGTATAGACTCCAGGATTTAATCACTGTAAGGTGGATACCTGGATATCAAAAAAAAAAGAAAAGGAAAAGACGTATGGTATTTAGCCTTCTTCAGTTTCTATGGTCCAAATTCAGGATAGAAAAGAAGTTTGGTGGATGATTTTATTTTCTAAACTTGCATTCAACTATTTTCTAGCTTGTAGATCCATTAGAAATATAAATCATACGGATGCACTCACATTCTTACATGTTAATCATGGCAAGAGTAAATAATCATCCAACGAGCAAACAGCCCCATAGAGGAAAACAAAATTAGATGGTTTGATTCAATTTCAGGATGGTGGGATGTCGGAGGAGTGCACCCGAGGGCTGGAGGGGCGGAGTGGGTATATATATATATATACATATATGAATGTTTACATGCCAATAGATTAGATAATGTTTACATGTCAATAGATTAGATGTTCATATACACCAATATGTAACTTTAGTTGTAAGTCATTCATTGTCATGTTATAATAAATACTATAAATTTGTTTCCCATTTTTTCTTCTTCTTTATCAATGTATCTCATAGTTTCATGCGAAGGTGTATTAAGGTAGGATATTAATTTACTCGAACCATTAGTTATAGTCTAAACTAAAAACTTTCGTAATTAGATTATGTTGAATAGTAGTATATTCTAATTTAGCCACTGTTTGACTTGGATTTTATTTTGAGTCAAAGTCGAACAATCAATATTAACCACATTTCAAAAATTTCAATAAAAATCTACTAAAAATTTAATTTTATTTATAACCATACACCCACTTTTAATCTTGTTATGCAGTTCTAAGCATATTGATCCTCTAACCGTGACCGTCCTTGTCACTTCTTCTTCCAAACAGTAAGGACAAAACCAGAACAAATCACATGTTGTCGAAATTATTAAACAGATCTTTCTAGAAGGAAAAATAATAAGTTATTGGAATAATAAAAGACCAAGAAGGTTGACTTGGGAAAAAAATAAATTATAATCTTACCCTGCTTGCACCAACTCTCACAGCCCCCTCACATGAGGGGGCCCCACATTCGTGAGAGCACTGTAAGTGAAATGTACACACACACATTTCCATTATAATCACGACTATTTCATAAAAACTAACGTGTCTGATACGCAAGTATATCACATATTCTTTTACATTAGAATATTTTTTATATCACAGCATAAAAGTTAAATTCCAATCTTGAGGACACTCACGGTCCCCCCTAGAGTATCATGAGGGAGGTGAATCGCGGAATGTACTCCAACAGGCTAGGAAACAAGAATTTGCCCGTATACTAGTGCTCACAAAGAGTTCGATTCTATTTCTCAGGAATCGAACTCTCACACTGCGACTGCCAACAAGGTTAAGACTATCTCACTTCTGTCCATTTATATCACAACATAGATATTAATATAATGCCAATTTGAAGGTCCACTCCAATATTTGAGAAAATTGCATATTTTCATAGCTTTGTTATTTTGCACTTCGGTTTTGATTTTTATTTTTGATGACGCCATCTCCAACATTTCATTTATTTCAAGCGTGTTGTTGACCTCAAAATTCGAAAGGATCACGTAGTCAATAGAACTCAACTCCTTTCTTGTTCACATGTATGTTACATGCACACTTCGACACAATGTTATACTGCTCATAACTATAGCTCTAATAGGGTACCGATGTCGCTAACTATTCGACGTTCAAGTTAAAGGGTGAAATGAGTACTTGAGTGTAGGAAAAACACAATAGACGAGAATATGACTATCGGGTTGAACATAGAATATTAACTTGAGCAATCTTATTTCGAGAATTACATTTAAAGTTTCATTACCACTGATAAATACTAATTGTGAACTTTTATACCAAGAGAAAAGATATGACGTCAATTGTACAGCAGACACGTGACCTCATCCCAATGATTTACAAATCAAGAGTTTGTTTGAGCCACATTATAATGAGAATGAGAATGAGAAATAGAGCCGTTATGGGCCCCACATCAGAGATAGAAATTCAAAAATGATGGCTTGATGTGATGAATAACGGTCATATTTTTCATTTTAATGAGATAAAAATGTGACTCAAACACGAGCCAAGTTCAACTTTGTCATTCCCAGCTATCATAAGCCTGCAAGTATTTGACCAAAAGCTAAAAGCAGCCAGTTGTACCAAGTATCTCATTCTCGTGTGTTTGGTCCCCATTGTATGCCAATTTTTTCAAACCATTCTTCAACAAATGTGGGCCCCAGATTAGACAAATAGGACGGTTCCTTTGAAATTGCTCAGGAGACACACCAAATAGCATTTAAGATGCATTTTGGAATTTTTAACTTTTCATTCCTACCCTTAAATTTATGGTTGGTGAGAAAATAATGGTAGGGTTAAAATCTGATGGGCAATGTTGTAAATTTTCAATTGCATCTGAGGGCAAAATAGTCCATGAAGGCTCAACGGGTTTAATTTTGTATCTATCCTGTCAAAAATCTGACTTCCTTTACCATGTGATCAGGCATGTACTGTAGGAAAATGAGATTTGGTGGTGGTGGTGGTGGTGGTGGTGGTGGGGGAAGACTCTTTAAAATGAGTATCAAACAGTGGCGCATCCAATCATGAATATATATATATATATATAAAAGGCGTAAACTTTGATTAGATGCAGAAATAATTAGGTCAAATTATTAGGATGAGACTGTTACGCATAAGTGAAACTCTCTAGTAGAGCCGAATCTCATTTTACAAGAATGCGACTCTTATGTACAGGAAAGTCCAATTTGGTCGAGATGAAGTCCTATTGCATATATGAGGCTCTAAATGAAGAGATGAAGCTCTCCTAAATAGGCGGAATGGGGTACTTTTAAGTATAGCTTTGTCAAACCAACCATTTTCCATTTTAACCATAAAAATCTAACATTCACCACAATAGCCATTTCTTGTGTAAAAGACTAAAACGCCCTTAAATGAGTTATATAATTACAAAAATAGAAATATGGTAAAAAAACAAAAATATCCTTAAGTTACAAATAAAAATCCAAACAAGGCTCAATTGAAATTTGAAAACGAAGTCAGTCTTTTCATCAGTTTACTCTAACACGATAAAAACTCTTCCATTTTTCATCCACTTCAACCTCAAAATTTCATAAACTTATCAGTTATCAACCTCAACAGAAAAATTTAGTTAAATTTCAGCACTTCAATTCGGTAAGTATCTTTTCGTAGTATTTAATTTTATTTTTATTGAA
>NC_036254.1:9898394-9999878 GCF_002742605.1 Olea europaea var. sylvestris | reverse complement strand
TATTTGACGGACACGGACCCGGATTTGGGCCGGTTAGCCGGACCCGGACCAAATCCGGGTCCGGTCTGGTCCGTAACGGACCGTCAGATGGTCCGTTACGGACCATATATGGTCCGTTACGGACCAACGGTTTGGTCCGTAACGGACCAAATCGGCGGGCTCGCCGGAAACTCCATTTCCGGTGAGCTCCGCCCCTTTTTTTCACTTTTTTTCAAGATTTTAACCTCAAATTCGATATTTTCTTACATTTTAACTATAGAAACATGAATTTAACCCATATTCATATCCTAAACATTCAAACTTTCACAAATTCAAAGTAGTTATTTATAGAAAACATGTCTAACCTTCAAGAAAATGACGGTCTCCGGCGAATCCGAGGTGGCTCTAGTCTTGGTGAGGTCCGGGCAGTCCGTAGGCGACGTCGATGGTCGGTAGCTGATTTTTCCCTTTTTTCTTTTCTTTTTTCTCTCTATTTTCTCTTCTCTTCTTTCCTCTAAATGAGGGTATTTTCGACCCTACACATTTTGTTTACATTTTTTTTTTTTTAACAAATAACTTGGTCAAAGGCTATTATGGAAAACATACCGGGTGGGGCAGCCATTGCCCACCATTTCCTCTAGGCGGAATCCTATTTTTCAGATATGATGCTTTTATCCGGAGGTGATAGACTTGTAAATTTCTAAAACATGAAATTTGAGGATTTGAGGTTAAGAGCCTCTGCCCATGAAGTCATGAATGTTGTACGTTTCTTGAAACATCAGTTAAAAGGACATGTGCCAATGATTTGATTTTGTAATTGCCAGATTTTAATACTCAATAAATCTCGGAGTAAAGATGTTACAATGGGTTGGATTGAATATGTCAACACCATAGTGATTGGCTCGGCCCGAAAACAACCTATTAATCACTTGTGAACGGCCCATTTGTTCTGGTCTTTGTTTATTGCCTATTTATTGAGTCTTTCGCCCAACTTGACAGTACCTAAAACTATATAATTGGCTTCCTTGGGTTAATTGGCAGAGAGTGAAAAACAAAGGCACCTGTATTTGGTGTCGATTTTCTCCCTTATTTGACTTAAGTTTTAACCAATTATTCCCTCTATGATTCTCCTTTATTTGCGGTTGCAATTAATCATGATATTGTGTCCTTTGTGGGTGCTAGAAAGTGGCAACTGAGGTGATAGAAAAAGTTGTTGGTTTGAGCCTCTCTTTGGTTGGTGTTTGAAGTTTGATTTTTTGGTCGAAACTGAGTCTAGTTTGTACACAAATAGAATCAATCCCATAACGAAAGGTATTGGAGCAATAGGTTGTTTAAAACTTGTGTGAAATCTATGCAAAAAATTAATAGAAAGAGATTGAATCGAAGCAATCCAGAGAACTGTTTGAAATATAAACTACTGGATCTGAAATTGGGTTATCTGACAAATCCAAAGATCGATTGAGGAAACCAAGACTGAATTCAAACTCAACACATTGAGACGAAATTGGTAGTTCAATACATATGACGGCTGAGCTTAGAGAGGCAAGTAGTAATGGTGGCCACGCGTGGATGCTTTGCGTGCCCTGCGATGGTGTTTATTTGCTGTTTTTGGGCAATATTTTGATTATGGACCACTTTGTCCTTGATTGTTCAAATTTTGAGCTTTGGTGTTCATGTTGATGCAATTATTGGAAGCTTTAGGATGAATAGTGTTGGCCTTAAAATAGTGAATTCGCATCTTTTTGTATTAATGGATCTGTAGATTTGGTTCGCTTGGTAAATTAGTTTATCTCTTTAAATTCCAGTACTGTAGGCCATCGTGTGGACTGGCCATTAGGATTGTGAATACTGTGTAGGATAACTATTGCTTGTACTAAAATTTAGGGATTATTTGCCCTTGTTTTAAGTATTTAAAATTTGTTTGCTGAAGGTTGATAATTGATTCTTTGATATAATTGTCAATTAATTCACTATGTGAGACTTGCATTATGTGATAAATTATTTTGTTGACATACCTCGCCCGTATGATTGAGATTGTGAATCTCACGAAATCCTGGAACCTAGAACGGCGTATTATGACCATAGGACTACGTTGTGTGTTCTAATTGTGCGCTTGTGTTTTTTCGTTAATCTGTACTCAAAAATGTCTACATATTATGATTTGAGAATTTTCAATGAAAAATGAGACTTTTCAATTTGACAACAAAAAATAAAAGGATTTTGGTTTAATAAAAGATTTCAAAAGTCAAAAATGGCAATTTTTCTATTGATTAGTCAAAATAACGAAAAGAAAAATCTAACAATTTGTTTACACTTCAATTATTTTGAACTTGTCAGGTGTTGTTTTGAAAAAAGGTTCGTAAACTTAAAATTACAAAAGAATTTTGTAAAAAATTCGAAGACTTATATTTGCTTATATCTATTCTTAACAAACTTTACTTACTCAGAAGATTTTTTAATTTTAAAATGATCATTCAAAAGATCTTGATGACAATTTGGATGTTTTTAGCAACATGTGTAAGATATTGTTAATTGTAATGAAAATGTGGCTAAAACTAATGGGCCATTATTTTGCTTAATTCCATACCTAACTCATATAACGAGATTAAAAATGCAATTAATTATGGTTTGAACTTGTCATTGATTTTGTCAGGAGTAAAGAGATGAAGATTATATCTGAAAAAGAGGATAAAAATAACGGTGAGGTACACTTGATGAGGAGTAGAATACACTTTAAGCAAAACAATCATGTGAGAAATCAAGATAGTAGTAAATTGAGTGATGAGGATGGTAATAAGGACATAAGTTGGGACAAGTCTAAGTCCAGTACGAGTGGTAGTCGATGTTATAGTTGTGATAAGATTGTACATTTTATAAGGAACGTCCGAGCAAAAAAAAAAAGATAAGGTGAAAAGTGAGACAAATGTTACTACTGAGTCTAGCTATGACCCAAGCGAGGTTTATGGAATGATCGCTCGATTCGGTGCAATATTTTATGTTATACTTCAATATGGTTAGTATGTGTTTTACATGAACTTGAGAGTGATTATATTACTATGTATAATGTATTGCATGCATGGTGGTTGGTATTACTATTGCGAGGATTGATATTGGATGCGTTCTCATTTTAGTAGATGCATTAATAGTAAATATATCGATTGGTATTTTGGAGAATAGATGTCAGAGGGTACAGTAGTGATATATAAGGGGAATGTGGAGAGTGACATTTGAATCATAAAATGTGAAGTTGTTAAATATTTGGAATCCTCTACCTATAAGGATCCTGATCGAGTGGAGTGATAGAGTGACATTCCTATCACTTCAATTATGTGGAGACACATTACCCACTTAGGTTGTAACGCCCCGACCTCACATGGATCGAAACGTCACTAGATTAACACTACTTTAGACACAAACTTAATAAATAACTCTACTTGTAGCGGAAAGCATAAAGATTTAATTTAAAAAAAAATTTCAAGAATTATTTAATTTTAACAACATCATTTCATATTATGTGATCATCTAATTATCCTTAGAATTAACGTCACTTTTGGATAGTAACAAAAATAGTGAAATGATACTAAAAAATTTGAAGAAAGTCCGTGCAAATTTTACTGTTTACGTAAACGATGGCATGCACAAAAAAACTAGGCAAAGCAAACTTTTATTATTATTATTATTTATTTTATTTTTATTTTTATTTTTCCAAAAGACAACATATTTCAATACTAAAAGAAAAAAAATTCAAAAAAAAAAAGTATCTTTAGAATGATTAACATGCATGTATCTGTGATTGACATGAAATTTTAGGCAAAAATTTCAAAAATAAATGTTGTTGTTTTGCTTTCTATCTCAAGCGGCAATTACCATAATAAATCCATTTACATAGTTATCAATACCGAAACTTCATGAAATTTTAATGTAAAGTAGAAAACTCCTTATTATATGGCATATTCAAAATTGGCTTCCGTCGGCAATATATAAGATATTAAAATATTTTTTAAAACCCGATAGCAACTTGGGTTAGAAGGTGACCCAACATAGTTTACTTAAAGTAAAATACAAAATTCTACATATATCAGATCGACATGACTTTAAGTTTATTCAGTAGCTAATCCATGAGACTATCAAATCCCACTGGTTTTGTCCAAATATCCCAAGTAATGATTGAGTTATGAACTTTTGAAATCAAGGGCAGAAGCTGGAATTTTCAAAAACAGCAACACTCAGTTTACATAAAGTGACATATAAAATTTTACCGACATTGAATTGACATGATTCCAAGTTTATTAAATTTTTAACTTATGAGGCTATCAAACGCCACTAGTTTTGTTCAAAAATTCCAAGTAACGATTGAGTTGCAAATTTTTAAAGCCAAGGCACAAATTGGAATTTTTGACAAATAGCAACATTAAATTGCTAACCTTTTTTTTCCGTCGTAAACGTGACTTGTAAGTAAATTTCTATAACACATATCTATTTTTAAATATAAATTATCCATTTAAATGTTCATAGAATAGTACTGCATATAATGTTCATAGGAATCTATTTATAAAATAAAACGTTAGCGTTTCATAACCAATTAAAAATATTAAGTCCCCGGCTTCTCCATAGCATGTCGCATCTTCATCTACCAACATCCATGCCTCCAAACAAATCCAATCAACCTATAAGAAGAGAATTAACCCATGAGTTTAAACTTAATCGATATCATTGGTGCATTTCGTTATCAAATTACGAAATTCGAACTATAGATTCATACTGTCGCACGTAGATAAATTTTTGGCAAAATCAGATTTCTATATAATTATCATAATACATAGAACCAAAGAATGATCATTCAAACTATAGTAGTGCCAAAACACCATACACAAAGGTAAGAATTCATTCAAACTTTAAACGAAAGATCAAAATTTAAAAATGAAATAATCACTTGCACCTCTATCTACCTTCGTTTGACGCTTTTGAATCAATGAAGTTGAACGTAAATATTTTTTCCCGAATGCAATTAATGCTTTTAAAAAAAAATCTGCTTCACCTTTTTTCCCTTACATGGATTTTTTTTTTTTTTTTTTGTTCAAAATGTATAAGTTTCAATGTATAAATTATACATATATTAGAAAGTATAAGCAAGAAAAAGGTTAGCCCCTATTTGTTTCTCATTTTTTGGAAGAATGAGAATGAAAAATATAACCGTTAGGGGTCTCACACAAGAGATAGAAATTTAAATTTGGTTGCTTGATGTGATAGATAACGATCATGTTTTTCATTTTAATGAAAAAATAATGAAAACCAAATAGGGGCTTAGTATGAATAATTTGGAAATGAAAAGGGTAGAAAACAGTTACATTCACTACTCCCCAATTAAAGAGAATTCAAAATGGGTTTATTGGTTGATTAAAGGTTTCATTCCCAATTTCAGGTACACTGAAACTATAATACGTGTGTGTGTTGGAAACTTAATGATTTGTTTATTTACCAATTAATGAAATATATTCCTATTTGTATTATATTCTATACTATCCTTGGTCTCTACAACTTATTTAATTATCCAATCCACACATAAAACATTAAATTTTCTTTTACTAATAAATTGATCCTTTTGAAAAAAAAAAATTAAAAAAATGTGCGCACGGCTAGTCTTGAAAATATTTATTATACAAAAATAAATTTTTTACTATCAAGTCTAGACCGTGGGAAACATTAAATCTGTTATAAGTTCTTCAAATAATTTTTAAAAACATGTACAGTGGCCAAACCTGGGTTGCATGTTGAACCACCAAAAGATTATAAATAAATTTATTTAAGACATATAAGACTAGTATTGGGCTTTCATTTCTTATTTGGGCTGAGCATAAGGTTTGTCTATGGGCTAGGCTCGTGCTACTAGATCATTACATAAAAATATGAGTCTAATTTCATTTTATTTTTCGGTCTTATACATCCCTTGCACCTTAAACAAAATTTCGTCCTCGAAATTTACCTTACGGTTTGGCAAAGAAAGTTGGGTATTTTTCTTTAACTTCTTCTTCTCTTTCCTAAGTAGTTTCTTCTACTCCATAATTATCTCATTGCACTTTGACTAATTGAGTCTCCTTGTTTCGTAATTTATATACCTTTCGATCCAGTATTTTAGTTGGTAATTCCTCATAAGATAAATCACTTTGTACTTCTAGGGATTGATAATTGATCACGGGATTAGGATTATGCATATACTTCTTTATCATCAATACGTGATATATGTTGTGAATTGTCGATAGTTTAGGCAACAAAGCTAATCGATAAGCCACACTTTCGACCCTATCAAGTATTTCAAAAGATCCGATATAATGCGATCGTAGTTATCCTTACACTCTTTATCCACTTTTAAAAAGACTTTATTTCTAACCTGAAACTCCAAGTCCTTTCTTCTAGTATCTATATAGCTCTTTTATCTATCTTACGCTACCTTTATCCTAGTACAGATCTTATCAACGGCTTCGACTGTCCTTTCAATGATCTTTGATGCCAAAACTCTCTTTTCTCCAACTTCATCCCAATGAATAGGAAATCTACATCGTCTATCATAGAGAGCTTCATACGATACCATTCCAATAGTTGCTTGAAAATTATTATTATATGCAAATTCCACCATAGGTAAATATGATTCCCAACTATCTCCTAGATCCAAAACATAGGCCATTAGCATATCTCCCAAAGTTTGAATGTTTCTTTCAGATTGACCATCGGATTGAGTGTGATACATCATACTGAAATTAAATTTTGTTCCCTTAGCCCTTTATAAGCTCTTCCAAAACTTAGATGTAAATCTCGGATCTCTATCAGACACAATGGATACAAGGACACCATGCATCTTACAATCTCTTTAATGTACAACCGGGCTAACTGATCTAGACTGAATGTCATTTTTACCAAAAGAAAATGAGTGAATTTTGTAAGATGATCCACTATTATCCATATAGTTTGTGTCCTATTCCTGACTTCGAAAATCCTACCAAAAAGTCAATTACACTATTATCCCACTTCCATTTAGGTATATCCAATAGATTTGACGACCCGGCCGGTCTTTGATATTCTGCTTTAACTTGTTAACACACTATGCATTTTGCCACAAATAGACCTATACTTCTTTTCATATTCCTCCTCCAAAATGTATCTCAAAAGTTTCGATACATTTTCATACAAGAAAGATGTGCGGTGTATGGAGTAAAAAGAGAGGACCATTTGTTTTGGCCCATTTCATGCTTTGTCTTGGTCTTTGTTTCTGGCCTATTTATTAAGTCTTTGGCCCCAACTTGACAATACCTAAAACTATATAATTGTCTTCCTTGCTTCAGCCATGGTGTGGGATAAATTCGAACCCTAAATTTAGAGGCCCTAATTTTTTCTAGCATAGTTGTTAGAGAGAGAAAGAGATATACAGGAGAATTGTTACCGTAAAATCATCAGATCTTTCATGTTGGATCATCAAGAATATATAAAATAATGCGAAAACGTACTTCAATCAGACATTGTTAATTGCAATACTTGAATCTTGTTGTTTTGTCTTCCAAATCAACACGCAGTCCTTAATTCTCTCTTATGCTGGGAGACAGTAAAGAATGAGCAATGCACGTGTGATCTGGAGACCATAACCATATTTATATATTGATACCCTTTAACCTAATTCAGTAGGGTCCTTACAGGCCTTCTCACATGAGGTGGGTCCTGTCTCATTAAAAAAAGTACCCCAAAAATACCCTACCTCCTCTTGTTGTTAGGAACCTATTGGGGTTCTGTAAACCCCAACCCTTCATTGCAGCACTTCTTCCTTAATAATGTGTCATATTTGCTTCTATTATGTTAGAATCTATTATAGTATCTTTGATTCATTCAGGAATGTATTACTAATTTTGACATATCATTTATACTAGGGATTATTAAAAAAAAAAGAAAAGAAAAAGAAAAAAAATACCTGTTAAGCACGATACCTACGAAGCCAACAGCCAAATAGGATGGGGATTACCGCCTAATCAGAGTAAATGGGCAGAGATGGGGGCAGGGTGAGCCTATGTTGTTGCCCTGAAGTAGGTATTAGACGGGTAAAAAAAATATGGTCCTCGCGTCGCTACCCACCCCATTTAATGTTTGTTTTAAATTTAATTTTTTTTATATATAAAAAGAAAGAAAAGTGTTATCATCATTTCTAAAGTGAGCATGGGTTATTCGTAAAAATTGGAAAAAAGTAATGCTTTTCACAAACTAAAGACGTAAAAGAAATAAAAGGAAAAATAAAAAAGAATAAAAATAAAACATGGAGGTAAATAGAGTGAGGGTCCTACCTCGTCTTACCCTAACCGGATATGGGGATGGAGGCAAGGTGATAAAAATATCCGACAAGATGGGAGAAATGAATGGCTGATCCACTCATGACCCACCTTGCTGCCACCCTTACTTCATATAGATGTAATCTCCTACACCCAATGGATAGGAGAAAAGTTTGTCTTGCCACTTTAGTGGTGGCACACTTTATAATTGGTGGCACATTTTTTTGGAAAATGGATGGTTGAAAAAAAATGAAAAGTTTTTTATTTACGTGTAATTATTTTTATAGAAGATTGTGTGGTTAAAAATAGAAGAGAGAAAAATAAAATTTAATTTAGTGGGGGACTAAATTTGATATGAAATATATGAATACAAAATATTATCTGGTATTTTATATAAAAAGACAAAATTTAGTCATTTTATATAAAAGACAAAATTTAATTAAATTTAATAATAGTTAAATTAAATTAATCATATAAATGAAAAATAAGACCGCATCACAACGAAGTCCAACCATGGAGAAAGAAACATGGCTGGAAAAATTGGAAAGTGACAAGTGGATGGGTTTTGTTGAATTAAATGAAGGGGCAAAGTGGAATGAGTAGAAAATTCAACCCCATCAACTAGAAAGAGTGTCATCGCTAACGTGGCAATGACAAACTTTTCTCCTCCCCATTGAGGACAGGAAATGAGTTCTGTTTATTATACATTACTAATTTGGCTGATTGATTTTTGACATATTTTGTGTGTCCCTGAATTACTCTGATTGATTATAATTAGTTGCTAACTGATTCATACTTTGATTTTAGTATCAAACTAAATAAGTCTCTCTCTACTACACAGAGCTACTCTTTTACATGCATTGTAAATCATGGACAAAAGTACCAATTCTTTTCTCTCATTGTTGTATCTCATTGCACATTTATTATCACATGGTAACAAAGATAAGTTTCTCTCTCATTATCCTTTTAACAATTTATGTTTTGTCTAAAAAAAATCTTAAAAGTCGAGGATCGGCTCTAGAATAGTTTTTGGCGTGATGGAAGAAAAGTATATAGGTTTAATGTTTTTTTTTAAAAAAAAAAAAATTGTTTTAACATATAACTCCTGTTTGATGTAGATTAAAATCATATTAAATTTTCAAGTCAAGGTTTATAATTAATTTTATTCACACATTTCATGGAATTCATATCTGCTAGAAAATACGGGTTGTGAGTTGCCGGGTTTTGTTGAATTAAATGAAGGGGCAAAGTGGAATGAGTAGAAAATTCAACCCCATCAACTAGAAAGAGTGTCATCGCTAACGTGGCAATGACAAACTTTTCTCCTCCCCATTGAGGACAGGAAATGAGTTCTGTTTATTATACATTACTAATTTGGCTGATTGATTTTTGACATATTTTGTGTGTCCCTGAATTACTCTGATTGATTATAATTAGTTGCTAACTGATTCATACTTTGATTTTAGTATCAAACTAAATAAGTCTCTCTCTACTACACAGAGCTACTCTTTTACATGCATTGTAAATCATGGACAAAAGTACCAATTCTTTTCTCTCATTGTTGTATCTCATTGCACATTTATTATCACATGGTAACAAAGATAAGTTTCTCTCTCATTATCCTTTTAACAATTTATGTTTTGTATAAAAAAAAATCTTAAAAGTCGAGGATCGGCTCTAGAATAGTTTTTGGCATGATGGAAGAAAAGGATATAGGTTTAATGTTTTTTTTTTTTAAAAAAAAAAATTGTTTTAACATATAACTCCTGTTTGATGTAGATTAAAATCATATTAAATTTTCAAGTCAACGTTTATAATTAATTTTATTCACACAATTCATGGGATTCATATCTGCTAGAAAATACGGGTTGTGAGTTGCCCATATGAGGTGACCCGAAACACAAGATATTAAAAGGGTTGGAGGAAGCGGTTTGAACTTGAAATTCAAACCTATAACTCTCTATAACCACCCTTAACTCCTACACAACCTCCGATTTTTTGTCTAGCATTTAAGAGAGAGAATAATGAAAAGAAGAATTCTGAAATTCGTATGAAAAATATCACCAAAATTAGAAAGGCTCTAAAATCACTATTTTGGCATGAAAACTCAAAAAATAAGGCAAGGAAAACTATTTTGAGTTTGCAAAACGATTGTGAATATAACAAAAATTAGAAAGTTGAGCATGTTCTTTAATTAATTGGAGGGTTAGAAATTCTCGAATCGGTGTTACAAAATATGTCTGGGATAGGGCCTTTCCAATTTTGGTAATATTTTCCATATGAATTTCACTACTTTTTTTTTTTTTTTATCATTCTCTCTTTCAAAATGTTAGACAAAAAAGATTAGAGTTTATATGGAAGTTAAGGGTGGTTATGGGGAGTTGTAGGTTTGAATTTCAAGTTTAAATCACTCCCTCCAACATTTTTAATGTCTTGTGGGTTTGGTCACTTCACATGGCGACCAATAACTATATTCGTGGCATTCTTTGAAATAAATTTTGGGTCAAGGAGCTTACTTGAAATGATAAATTCCTAGATCTTTTGAAAAGTTGAATTGCCTTACTTTACAAATCTCCAAATCTACAATTTTTTTGCAATTCAATAGTCCCAATCCCAATCATAATAGAAAGGATTATTATCCACAATCTAAGTGTCTTATTTTGGACTGTCATGTGTATATCAAGGATACATCTCATCCTTAAGAGACTCATGTTCCTAAACATATTATTAAGAACATGTATTGTCGATTGTGAGTCTAGGATAACCTATATTTGGTTATCTACACGTCCAAGGCTTATATATGTTAAAAGTACCAACATTGCGAGAACTCCATTAAATGATAGGTTGCAGTTAATCGAATATGTGAATTAGATTGTACTATCTCAAGCCTTATCATATTCAGTAATATTGCATTCCTTCTATCCAATAAACCATATAATTATTGGTGATTAAAGAACAGTTAATCAAATAAGAACTTTTCTTTCATTACCTAGATCACTAAACTCTCGTGATAGAGATTCACGATGTGTGCTACAATATTACATGTACAGATCCTAGTTTAGGTATTTTCCAATACCTAATTTGAGTTCTCCTTATGTTCATTCCTCTTAATTTTCTCAAATCAAGAACTTGATCTAGATACTGAACTGGTTTAGTTTATAGCAAAATCCATTTCGATTACTTATTGTAATCTCGTCTTGATATTCATGAAGACGACTGGATCATGTACATAATTTGATCGCTTTGTTTCATCTCAGCACACCTTAAAGTGTCTAAGGGATTATTCGTATGAGTGAACCAATCTCTACCTGTTCGACATATTTTATATTTGCATGCAAATCATTAGCTCATAATCTCAACATTAGATTACATATAAACTTAAATGTGTTCATTTATGGGCATGCAAAACTTAATCAAGAGTATTTCTTATTCTACACATTTTTAGAGATTCTATATTACCAACAAGTATATCTCTAAATATCTTCAAAGTAAAATGATTGCATATCATCATTTATGTATATCATATGAAGATCAAAACGCTGTCAAGTACGAATAAAGATAAATTCTAATGCTTGGGCATTTGAATTGCTAAGTTTTGTTATAGATGATCATTTTCTTGAATGTAGAAGAAGCTCCAAAAAAAAAAAATGAGTCCAACTTAGGTCAAACTGATTCCTGGAAATAGTTATCACAAGATGGATTTCGAATTCAATGAATATGGGCAAGTAGTTGGCTATAAATCAAATAAATTTGCTAGCATTATTGGAGCCATGGAACGAGAACATGTGCCTAATATAATTAAAGATTGGCATTTGATTGATGGGAAGAAAAAATGGATCTTTGAAATTTTGTACAGGTATATTTCTTAACTACCATTTACGATTATTACACTCGGACTTTAATTTATGTTTGTATACAAGTACAACAAAGGTTCAATGTGAGTAATTGTCATAAAAAATAACAATTCAATGTATGGGAAAGTATTGGAGGACGTTTAGGTCAAGGCTGAGAAAACAAATTAGAACGCAAGTCAATTCATCTGTGAATAGAGCACGCAATGTGGCCCTTCTTAGATCAAAGAATGTTAAATATGAAGAAGCATGGGAAAATTTTGTCAAGGATATGCTTTCGACAGACTTTCGCGCAAGTATAAATCATACAAGGTTTCCACTTTTTATAATTATTGTACATTGATACTTTTTGGTTTCCATAATGGGGAGAAAGTTCCAAGTTTAGCAACATGAGAATATCTCAAAAGCTTGTCCACACCATGGGTCGAAAGGGTTATCCATGCATTGCTCATGAAATGGTAAAATTACAGATATATACTACTTATTTGAATTGTCCCACTCTAGTGTATGTAATTACCAGATTTTTATTGTAGAGAAAAAAAAATCTATATATAAAAGGATTGAGAACTTGAGTCTAGACTCGTGGACATCTTAGAAAAGATGGAAAATCGATAAATGAAGCAGTTACCAACACTTTGGTATGTGTATTATATTCAACGTTCAGCTAAGAATAATTTGATTTATTAAATGTACCACTTGGTAATATTAAATGTTGAGTTCTATGACTACAAGAAAAGGATTGAAGAGTGCACCCAATCAATTTTTGATATACTAGCAGAAGACTCAATTCATGATGATGTTGTTACTCGAGTTTTAGGTCCTGAGCATCATGGAAGAGTTAGAGGAGTTGGACTTGGAGTTGCGCCATCAAAACTGGATGAACAAATTCAAAGTAATGTGAGAGTTAGAGAACTTCGAAGTCAACTACATGCTCAATCAAAAATGGTAGGAGCGTTAGAAGAAAAGGTTGAAACACTTCTCAAACTATCTCAACATGGTATAATCTTTTACCATTATATATAC
The DNA here is from genome assembly GCF_002742605.1 of Olea europaea var. sylvestris. Classification (NCBI taxonomy): domain Eukaryota; kingdom Viridiplantae; phylum Streptophyta; class Magnoliopsida; order Lamiales; family Oleaceae; genus Olea; species Olea europaea. Next base: position 9,986,719 of record NC_036254.1, on the reverse strand, counting down.
GGTGGTAACAGTGCTTAATATAGTCAATTACATGTAGATTTACTTTTCATAAATTTTGTATCATCTTACAGAACATGAAAGATATGAGTTCACGTGCTTTTACTCCTCAGTTTTTTGTATCCTATATTATTAAATTTTTATTCAATATAAATCTCAAATTTTATATAAATCTAATTTAAAAAAGTATTTTTTTCCTGTGAATTTTTAGTCACACCAAGGAAGTGGTGTTCAAAGAGGCACTACACATCTGGAAATGCAAGGTGTCAACTATTGCATTGGTACATATTTGAGGAGGGAGAAATTGTTATGGAAAGGGAAGATTGTAACAATAGACCCAAGTGCAAAGGTGCCTCACTTGCCACTTGGACGAGAATGTTGAAAGGTTTGGGTTAAGGAAGTGTATATGGGTAATTTAATCTTATAACCTTCACATGAATTTCAAACTCTTAGTGAAGCCATGGGAAGTACTATTGCTTGGCCAAAGAGTAATATTAGACTTATTTGATAAATGTATGTTTCATGGATGAATTACATATATGTACGAATGTATTTCCATTTTCAAAATCAATTGTAGTTCTATTTACATATATGAGTTATGAATCAAACTTTGCTATCATTTCATCGATTTCAATGTTTAGCTCTATTAATCTGGTTGATATACTTAGAGAAATAGGACATGATTATATCTCATTTTCCTTGGTGGTAAAACGAAGCAAAGCTCCTACATTTATACAACGCAGGGCGAATTCTGTTAGTAGGTTACTAGCGCAAGAAGAAATATTACATCTGAGATACATTTTGTATTTTGTATGGTTGAAAATATGTAATGAAATTTTAATCACAATTTCATGCACTAGGCAATTCGATGAAATGGAGATGCATCAAGAAGATGACATTAATTTCTATTTTGTATTTTGTATGGGTTAAAAATATTTAATGAAATTTTAATTTCAGTTTATGCACTATTTTTAATTCGTTGCTAAATTTACATATTTTAGTATAGAAATTTAAAAAAAAAAATCTTTAAATATATTGTTATAAAAACAGGTGTAATATTAAAAAGTAGCCAAAAAATTGTAAATTAATTAGAGAAATGACAACGTTTTTAAAACGTCGCTAAAATATTTTTAGCAACATTTAGATATGGTATCATCAACGTTTTCATAAACGTTGCAAATAATCTATTGCAATGTTTTTATAAACATTGCTACAGAGTTTTCGCAACACTTTAAAAACGTCTCAAATACCACATTTTACAACGTTTTAAAAACCTAATGTGGTATTTGCAAAGTTTTTAAAGCGTTGCCATATCCAGCCACTTTATGACAACATTAAGGTTTGCAACACACGTCCAAATGTTGCAAAAAGTCACTGACAACGATTTTTGAATGCTGCAAAACACTTTTTTGTCTCGGTTAGGAGTAATGTAGAGTATGAGCCTTAGGTGGCTTCTTACTGTTTTCCTAACTGGCTGCCACGTGACCAATAATATGAGTCTTGTAAGATGAGGCATAGCAAAATGATTTATGGCATGTACTATAAGGATGACTCTACAAGCTTGGTTGGAGACGGTGAATTTTGGAAGGTGCAAGTACACAACAATGCCCTTCTTTTTCTTTTCTTTTCTTTTCTTTTCCTTTTTTTTTTTTTATAATTTTTAATTGGTTTATAATTGTAAAATGGTAGTGGTGCATTTATTAAAATTATGTTCTAATTAAGGTGCATTTTTATCATAAAATTTGTGGAACAATATATTTGCCCTTTTTAAAATTACCTAAGTGAAAAATGATATTGTATCAAATTTCCTCTGAAAATTGCTATCTTAAATAATTATGCAACGAATACACTTTATTTCCATTAATAGTAGATTATTACACACAATCATTTCTACTTCCAAAATGAATTATTCAACTATCTTGAATCGCTTCCTATCAATCACTCGCCTTGTTCAGAAAGAAGCATATCAACTCCCTGGCTCATTTTAGGTCTTGAGTTTCTGTCTTCCTCTGCACATTGCAATGCCACTTTAACCATAATTTCTGCCCTATCTTTCTCAAATTCTCCATTCATGGAAGGATCCACAATTTCCTCAATCCATGAAACTCTTCCCTCAGAATCTTGTACTTTTCCCCTCACCCAATTTACCAAACCATCCTCGTTGTCATTTGCTGGGTTTCTTCCTTTTATTAACTCTAGTAACACAATCCCATAGCTGTATACATCAACTTTTGACGTGATAGGTAGATTATATACCCACTCAGGAGCCATGTACCCTCTGGTTCCTCTGATTCTTGAAAATGTTGACCTCTCATTTCTGTTTCTGTTATTTAATTTGGATAGGCCAAAATCTGCCACCTTTGGCTGGAAATTGGAGTCCAAAAGTATGTTCTGAGGCTTAACATCGCAGTGCAAAACCCACTCCAAACACTCTTCATGCAAGTAGGCAAGACCTTTTGCAGTACCTACTGCGATTTCAAACCTTTTCTGCCAATTAAGTTTATTCGCATACAAAAAGTTTGATAAAGATCCGAGTTCAAGGTACTCGTAAACCAAAAGCCGATGCTTACCTTCAGCGCAATAACCCCATGTCTCCATCAAATTCATGTGATTAAGTCTGCCGATTATGCTTATTTCAGCGAGGAATTCAGCTTCTCCTTGTCGCGCTTCACTTAGGCATTTAATGGCTGCTATTCGGTTATCCGACAATGTGCCTTTGTAAACAACGCCACTGCTTCCTCGTCCGATTTCTTCATTGAATCCACGGGTTGCCTTCTTGAGCTCGGCATAGGTGAATCTCTTGAATCCTACTCCAACTTGAAGATAGCCTTGCGACGTGGCATTAGTGGGCAGCCGGGTTGCGAAGAAGCAAATGAGCAAAATGTTGATTTCAATGGCTCCAACTGCACCAGCACACCAGAGCAAGTACTTAATCCACTTATGTTCTCTTTTGTAAGCAACGTCAATTGGAGTAACACGGTCTCTACAGTTGAGTTCAAATTCTCTAACATGGTTCTTGTAAGTAGTTAGACTAGATTTTGGTACTTTTATGTATGCCGGATCGTTAAAAGAAGACGACTGGTATCCGTTAAACAATAATGTTTTCGGGAAGCAATTGTAAGTGCCACTCTGTGCATAGTATTTATACTGAAATCCTTTGCAATCACAGTATCTCAGGCAAATATTTTTGCAGGACTCTATGGTGACATTATAGTATACTCCAATGTCATAGCCATAAAATTCAGCATCATGAAGTTGGAAGAAACCAATCGAATTATTGTCCGAACAAGACAGCTCGAAATTTTTTTCACATCCATAGGACCAATCTGTGTCATTTTTCATCTTGTGTCCCGGTAAACAAGCGCATCTTCTCCCTGACAGATTATGAACATAAGTACACAGACTGTTTTCTCCACAAACTCCATGGACTCTGCATGGTGTCAAGACTTGGGGTCCATCTTAATAAGGTCAACCTTATTAAGAGGAGTGTCTCAAACCTTTATATATTGGTCATTATTTCGGTATTTTACCGATGTGGGATTATATTCCCTTAATATGCCCCCGCAAGATGGTGGCTCGTTTGAGCAGACCAATCTTGAAATCCGTGTGCTCATTTTTTAGAGACTTAATCGGATCGAATCGCTCGTTGGAGCTTAATGGGCTCTGATACCATGTTAAGACTTGGGGTCCATCTTAATAAGGTCAACCTTATTAAGATCTGCCATTAACAGGTTGATCTCTGTTGGCTATCCAAACTAAGGTGTGCTTTTCATTGGAAATTGGCATACTATACCATATAGCAAAAACATAAGCATTGACTCCAATGGGGTAAAATCCAGTTGTGAAAATGCCATTTGGTGATGAAACAAGGACATCTTGTGGTGGCGAGAGAGATGAACCTTGATTCAGAATATTGGTTTTAGAGGATGTTGAAAATGGTACAGAGAAACTAAGAAAAAGAATGAAAATTTTCACTTCCATAATGAATTCTTGATTCATAAAGAAGATGATGAATTCTTGATTGATGACTTGAGAGTTGGGATTAGCTTTATAAGCCAAGTTTGAGGGTTTTCCGTGAAGACTATATTAATGACTTTGTCCAATTGCCAGAAGAGGTTGTCAATAGTTTGACTTTTTAAGGAACTAGAAAAAATTTGATTCATAGAACAGAAGATGATGAATTCTCGATTGATGACTTGAGAGATGGGATTAGCTTTATAAGCCCCGTTTGAGGGTTTTCAGTGAAGAATATATTAATGAATTAGTCCAATTGCCAGAAGTGGTTGTCAATAGTTTGATTTTTTAAGGAACTAGAAAAAATTGAACCTACACTGCACGACGTTCTGAAATATTTTATAAGTGTTAAAAAATTAATATCTGATATCATTTTGTTAGAAGGATTTGATGAGTTTTAGACGAAATTAAGAAAATAAGATTTAGGATAGAAATTTAAGAGAAGAAAATTCTACTCTCAAAACTTAGCCACTATGATTCAGATTTTTTATGATAACGAAATACTACAAATGAGCAATTTTTTTAAGACTATATTTCGTACATAAGAATTGATTGTTAATACATGAATTTAAACATTCATTAAAATTCCTGTATACGTGAATAGAGCTAAATACATTTATAATGACTCTGTGAGTCTAAATTAATGTGAATATTCACGAAATTAATATATTATTTTGTAGTATTTATTGTAGATTGAAAAATAAAAAGTAAGGAATTATTGAAATAATTAAATTGTAATAGTGTTAAAATCGTCCATAAAATGATTTTTACTTGATATGATATTAAATATATTATAGATAATTGAGATTGATTTTTATTTTTTTTTAAAATAAAAAGTAATATCAATTCTACTTTAACAGTTTAACTCATAATTTCTATTTAGAAAAGTCATATGATTGTTTATCTTATTAATAAATGTATTTTCTCAAGTTCATTTTGCAAACTTTTATTACAATTCTAACTAGTTCACTTATTTAATCAATTCAAAATAAATAATATTTATTTGATTAGAATATCTTTGTCCATTAACTAAATTAAATTCAATTAAATATAATCAGGGTTAGTGTAGTACTCTAATCAATTCAAAATAAAAGTCAAACTTAAAATAAATAAATAAATAAAAATCAAAAGATAAAAACAAAAAGGGGAGGCGGCTATCAAACCAACCAATTTCCAATGCATATATGTGTGTGTGTGTGTGTGTGTGTGAACCAAATCCTTAACATACATATTACATCCACAAATAAATAAATAAAAACGGTGTAGAGGAAAGAGAGAAAAAGAGAAAGGAAAAAGAGGGGGAAAAAAAAAAAGAGGAAGAAAAAGAGGGAAAAAAGGGGGAAAATTTGCCAATGTGTTAGAAATTAAGTGTTCTATCCTATTAGGCTTGAATTTCTCAATTTTGAAAGGTAAGTAAAAAATTACTTATTGTTAAGTTATGTTTGATTTTATAGTTGTTAAGTTGTTAGATTAAATTCAATTTTATTGAAAGGGTTAAGTGTACTAAACTATGAAATTGAATAAAATGAAAGAAAAATTAATTTTAGTAATTAAAGAGACTTTAGAAATCGCCTAAATGTGAAATAATTACATTTGGGTATAACCTATTTAATTATTGAAATTACTTAAATTAGTTAATTGTTGATTTAAAAATTATATTATATTTCAGACGGCGATACGGATATCGAGACAGCGTACCAATCGAATTGATTTTGGCGTACATAGTTCTGTGAATGGAAAAATATAAATATTTATAAAATATTTATAAATTAAGTACATTGTCAAAGTATGTGCAATTATGTATTCGAATTATATGGTTATTATGAAAATCTTTTTTATTATAATATATGTGGAATATCAAAGATTATTTATGGCATATTTGTGATTTGGCATGTAAGACATGTGATATTGAGATTTGTTTGGTATGTGAGATATGCAATATTGAGATCGGCCAGAAAAGTACCCATGATTATATACTTCTTCTAGTTCACAGAGGAGCCTTAATCGTATTCTAGAATTGATTATGAGAGGTCTTTGAGACCGACTTTCATTCACGGAGGGGGCCAAAGGCTCGTGGCGAAAGTTCTTAACCCGAGAGGCAGATTACATATTTCAGTCAGAGTGTACATTTTTGGTGGATTTTTCAGCATGTTTGATGTGATGAGATTATAGCGTGGTTATGAGCTGATGTTATATCATGATTTTAAGATGATATTTTTATGACCTTATGTGAATATTTTACTTTTTGGCTATAATTACATGATGATAGCTTGTGAATTATCAAATGGTATGATTTTGATTTTCAATAAAAATGTATAACTGAAAAAGTATATTTATTTTAAACTTCTCCACTTATTGAGTTATCAACTCATATATTTTTCCACGTTTTTTTTATCAGGCAGCAGTTGAGAATCTGGGTATCTTTTGGAGTTGAGCCTTGATTTTGGAGTTAGAGCCACAAAACAAAGTTTGTTAGTATGACTCACTTCATAGAACATGTAGTCAGTGTTTTGGGACGATGTTCATGTCTAGATGTGATTTTGCATGACTTGTAGTTAGTTATGGAGCTCACTATATACTATGTATCCATATGTATAGTTAATTGTATTTCTTGATAAAAGTGGAGATTTCGGCTTATCTTTATTGTACTATGCTATAGTTTGGGATTTGTGTGAAATTGATCAAAGGTTGGTTAGTCCTGTTTACAGTGGAGATAATGCAGAAATTTTCTTAGAAAAATAATGTATAAAAAGTGATATATTGTATTTGTAGTTGTTTTGATGGTGGGTCCAACTTTTAGTTGGTATTTATCATCGGCGCATGCCACGTCCGGATATAGTGGTGTTACACCGGGCGGGGTGTGTCAGTTAGGCCAAGTTGGCAGCTTTCTTATATATATTTTTTTTTTTGGTTTATTTTTATTTTTATTTATTTTATTTTTTTTGAGGCTGGGGATGAGTTTTTGAATAGTAATTTTTTAGAAAATGCATGGTTAAAAATTAAATAAAAAATAAATTTATTTATAGAATATTTTATTGTGAGAATGTGTGGTTAATAATGAGTATGAAATTTGATTTACTTTTATGCACTCACATTCTTACATGTATATTTATGGCAAGAGTAAAATAATCATCCACGATGATGCCCCTATACAAGAAAACAAAATTAGATGGTTTGATTCGAGTTTTGAAGGGCGGGAGGATAGAGAAAGTCCACCCGTGTGTCAGAGTGAGCATATATATATATATATATATATAAATGTTTATGTGGTGATAATAGAATATATGTTCAAATACATCAATTTGTAACTTTAGTTATTTGTAACTTTAGTCGTACGATTATTACCAATACTATGAGTCATTCATTGTCATGTTATAATCAACTCTATAAGTCCGTTTCTCTTTTTCTTCTTCTCTATCAATGTATCAAATAGTTTCATGAGAAGGTGTATTAAGGTAAGATATTAATTTTACTCAAACCACTGGTTCTAATGTTGAAAGAAATATAACTTGTTCTCCTCAAGTAGTAAAATATCCCGTACTTATTTTACAAACTTTTATTAAAGTCCAAACTAGTTTATTGACCAGGAATATGTAAAAACTTATGTAATTAGATTATGTTGAACGTTATATATTCTAATGGGGAATATTGTTTTTTTTTTTTCAATGAATGATTGTAAAATAATGAATTTTTTTTTATTTACGCATAATATTATTTTATTGAAAATTGTGTGATTAAAAATAGGAGCAAGAAAAAATTAATTTAATTTGATGAGATATCCAGCCAAACGGGGACATACTCTGGCAGCCCCTGTCGCGTCTTCTTCTAAACAGCAGGGACTAAAACAAATAGTACAATGATTAAATTCAAATTTTATTTACACTCGTGACTAATATCAATTTTACTTTGAAAGATTAACTCGTAATTTCTAATTAGAAAAGGCATATGATCGTTTGTCTTCTTAATAAATGTATTTTCTCGAGTTATTTTACAAACTTTTTACAATTTTAACTAGTTCTCTAATTCAATCAGTTGAGGATAAATAATAATTTATTTAACTAGAATATCTTTATCCACTAATCAAAATAAGTTCAATTAAATATAATCTAATTTAATGTTTTTAACAGTTTCTAGTTATATTAATCCTTGTTGGGTCTTCTCCGCTAGAACAAAAAGGGAAAGACGTATAGTATTTAGCCTTCTTCAGTTTCTATGGTCCAAATTCAGGATAGAAAAGAAGTTTGGTGGATGATTTAATTTTCTAAACTTGCATTCAACTATTTTCTAGCTTGTAGATCCATTAGAAAATATAAATCATATGGATGCACTCACATTCTTACATGTTAATCATGGCAAGAGTAAATAATCATCCAACGAGCAAACAACCCCATAGAGGAAAACAAAATTAGATGGTTTGATTTGATTTCAGGATGGTGGGATGTCAGAGGGAGTGCACCCGAGGGCCGGAGGGGCGGAGTGGGTATATATATATATATATATATGAATGTTTACATGCCAATAGATTAGATGTTCATATACACCAATATGTAACTTTAGTTGTAAGTCATTCATTGTCATGTTATAATAAATACTATAAATTTGTTTCCCATTTCTTTTTCTTCTTTATCAATGTATCACATAGTTTCATGCGAAAGTGTATTAAGGTAGGATATTAATTTACTCGAACCATTAGTTATAGTCTAAACTAAAAACTTTTGTAATTAGATTATGTTGAACAATAGTATACTCTAATTCAGCCACTATTTGGCTTTGATTTTAATTTGAGTCAAAGTCGAATAATCAATATTAATCATATCTTTTTGGATCACACAACTTTTTAACAACACATTTCAAAAATTTCAACAAAAATCTACTAAAAATTTAATTTTAATTATTACAAAACACCCACTTTTAATCTTGTTATGCAGTTCTAAGCATATTGATCCTCTAACCGTGACCGTCCTTGTCACTTCTTCCGAACAGCAAGGACAAAACCAGAACAAATCATATGTTGTCGAAATTATTAAACAGATCTTTCTAGAAGGAAGAATAATAAGTTATTGGAATAATAAAAGACTACGAAGGTTGACTTGGGAAAAAGTCAAATTATAATCAGGACTGTTTCATAAAAACTAACGTCTCTGATACGCAAGTATATCACATATTCTTTTATATTAGAATATTTTTATATCACAACATAAATATTAATATAATGCCAATTTGAAGGTCCAATCCAAATTATAAGAAAATTGCACATTTTCCTAGATTTGATATTTTGCACTTCGGTTTTGATTTTTATTTTTGAAGACGCCATCTCCAACATTTCATTTTTTTCAAGCGTGTTGTTGACCTCAAAATTCAAAGAGATCACGTAGTCAGTAGATCTCAACTCCTTTCTTGTTCACATGTATGTTACATGCACACTTTGACACAATGTTATACTGCTCATAACTATAGCTCTAATAGGGTAACAATGTCGCTGACTATTCGACATTCAAGTTAAAGGGTGAAGTGAGTACTTGAGTGTATGAAAGACACAATAGACGAGAATATGACTATCGGGTTGAACATAGAATATTAACTTGAGCAATCTTATTTCGAGAATTACATTTAAAGTTTCATTATCATTGATAAATACTAAATGTGAACTTTTATACCAAGAGACAAGATATAACGTCAATTGTATAGCGGAGACCTCGTCCCAATGACTTACAAATCAAGTTCAACTTTGTCATTCCCAGCTATCACAAGCCTGCAAGTATTTGACCTAAAGCTAAAAGCAGCCAGTTTTACCAAGTATCGCATTCTCGTGTGTTTGGTCCCCATTCTATGTCAATTTTTTCAAACCATTCTTCAACAAATATGGGCCCCAGGTTAGACAAATAGGACGGTTCCTTTGACATTGCTCAGGACACACACCAAATAGCATTTAAGATGCATTTTGGAATTTTTAACTTCTCATTCCTACCCTTAAATTTATGGTGGGTGGGAAAAGAATGGTAGGGTTAAAATCTAATGGCAGGGTTGTAAATTTTCAATTGCATCTGAGGGCAAAATAGTCCATGAAGGCTCAACGGGTTTATCTATTTTATATCTATCCTGTCAAAAATCTGATTTCCTGTACCATGTGATCAGGCATGTACTGTAGGAAAATGAGATTTAAGGGGGGANNNNGCAGGGGGGGGGGAAAGGGGGTGGGGGGGGGGGGGGGGGGGGGGACTTTTTAAAATGAGTATCAAACGGTGGTGCATCCAATCATGAATATATATATATATATATATATAAGGCATAAACTTTGATTAGATGAATTCAGAAATAATTAGGTCAAATTATTAGGATGAGAATCTTACGCATAAGTGAAACTCTAGTAGAGCCGAATCTCATTTTACAAGAATGCGACTCTTATGTAGAGGGAAAGTCCAATTTTGTCGGGACGAGGCTCTTCATGCCAAGGTGTAGCTCCATGAGGCTCTAAATGAAGAGATGAAGCTCTCCTAAATAGGCGGGATCCTACTTTTCAGATATGATGCTTTTATCCGGAGGTAATAAACTTGTAAATTTCTAAAGCATGAAATTTGAGGACATGAATGTTGTACGTTTCTTGAAACAACATCAGTTAAAGGACATGTGCCAATGATTTGATTTTGTAATTGCCGGATTTTAGTACTCAATAAATCTCGGAGTAAAAATGTTACAATGGGTTGGATTGAATATATCAACACCATAGTGATTGGCTCGGCTCGAAAACAACCTATTAATCACTTGTGAATGGCCCATTTGTTCTGGCCCATTCTATGCTTCGTCTTGGTCTTTGTTTATTGCCTATTTATTGAGACTTTGGCCCAACTTGACAGTACCTAAAACTATATAATTGGCTTCTTTGGGTTAATTGGCAGAGAGTGAAAAACAGAGGCACCTGTATTTGGTGTCGATTTTCTCCCTTACTTGACTTGAGTTTTAACCAATTATTCCCTCTATGATTCTCCTTTATTTGCGGTAGCAATTAATCATGATATTGTGTCCTTTGTGGGTGCTAGAAAGTGGCAACTGAGGTGATAGAAAAAGTTGTTGGTTTGAGCCTCCCTTTGGTTGGTGTTTGATGTTTGATTTTTTGGTCGAAACTGAGTCTAGTTTGTAAACAAATAGAATCAATCCCATAACGAAAGGTATCAGAGCAATAGGTTGTTTTAAAACTCGTGCGAAATCTATGCAAAAAATTAATAGAAAGAAGTTGAATCGAAGTTGTCCAGAGAACTGTTTGAAATATAAACTACTAGATCTGAAGTTGGGTTATCTGACAAATCCAAAAATCGATTGAGGAAACCAAGACCAAATTCAAACTCAACACATCGAGATGAAATTGGTAGCTCAATACATATGACGGCAGAGCTTAGAGAGGCAAGTAGTAATGGTGGCCACGTGTGGATGCTTTACATGCCCTGCGATGGTGTTTATTTTCTGTTTTTGGGTAATATTTTGATTATGGACCACTTTGTCCTTGATTGTTCAAATTTTGAGATTTGGTGTTCATGTTGATGCAGTTATTGGAAGCTTTAGGATGAATAGTGTTGGCCTTAAAGCAGTGAATTCGCATCTTTTCATATTAATGGATCTATAGATTTGGTCCACTTGGTAAATTAGTTTCTCTTTAAATTCCAGTACTGTAGGCAATCGTGTGGATTGGCCATTAGGATTGTGAATACTGTGTAGGATAACTATTGCTTGTACTAAAATTTAGAAATTATTTACCCTTGTTTTAAGTATTTAAAATTTGTTTGCTGAAGGTTGATAATTGATTCTTTGATATAATTGCCAATTAATTCACTATGTGAGACTTGCATTATGTGATAAATTATTTTGTTGACATACCTCACCTGTTTGATTGAGATTGTGAATCTCACGAAATCCTGGAACCTAGACTGGCATATTATGACCATAGGACTACTTTGTGTGTTCTAATTGTGCGCTTGTGTTTTTTAGTTAATCTGTACCCAAAAATATCTCCATATTATGATTTGAGAAATTTCAATGAAAAATGAGGAATTTTCAATTTGACAACAAAAAATAAAAGGATTTTGGTTTAATAAAAGATTTCAAAAGCCAATAGTGGCAATTTTTCTATTGATTAGTCAAAATAACGAAAAGAAAAATCTAACAATTTGTTTACACTTCAATTATTTTGAACTTGTCAGGTGTTGTTTTGAAAAAAGGTTGGTAAACTTAAAATTACAAAAAAAAATTGAAAAAATTCGAAGACTTATATTTGCTTAAGTCTATTCTTAAAAAACTTTACTTACTCGAAAGATTTTTTAATTTTAACTGATCATTCAAAAGATCTTGATGACAATTTGGATATTTTTAGCAACATGTGTAAGACATTGTTAATTGTAATGAAAATGTGGGTGAAACTAATGGGCCATTATTTTGCTTAATTCCATACCTAACTCATATGAGATTAAAAATGCAATTAATTATGGTTTGAACTTGTCATTGATTTTGTTAGGAGTAAAGAGATGAAGATTATATCTGAAAAAGAGGATAAAAAGAATGGTGAGGTACACTTGATGAGAATTAGAACACACTTTAAGCAAAAAAAATCATATGAGAAATCAAGATAGTAGTAAATTGAGTGATGAGGATGGTAATAAGGACATAAGTTGGGACAAGTCTAAGTCCAGCACGAGTGGTAGTCGGTGCTGTGATAAGATTGTAAAGTAGTGATATATACGGGGAATGTGGAGAGTGACATTTGAATCATAAAATGTGAAGTTATTAAATAGTTGGAATCCTCTACCTATAAGAATCCTGATCGAGTGGAGTGATAGAGTGACATTCCTGTCACTTCAATTATGTGGAGACACATTACCCACTTAGGTTGTAACACCCCAAACCCACATGGATCGAAACGTCACTAGATTAACACTACTTTAGACGCAAACTTAATAAATAACCCTACTTTTAGTGGAAAGCATAAAGATTTAATTTAAAATTTTATTTCAAGAATTAGTTAATTTTAACAACATCATTTCATATTATGTGATCATCTAATTATCCTTAGAATTAACGTCACTTTTGGATAGTAACAAAAATAGTGAAATGATACTGAAAAATTTGAAGAATGTCCGTGCAAATTCTACTGTTTACGTGAACGATGGCATGCACAAAAAAGTAGGCAAAGCAAACTTTTATTATTTTTATTATTATTTATTATTTTATTTTTTTTGGCAAAAGACAACATATTTCAATACTAAAAGAAACAAATTAAAAAAATAAAATATCTTTAGTATGATTACCATGCATGTATCTGTGATTTGACATGAAATTTTAGGCAAAAATTTCAAAAATAAATGTTGTTGTTTTGCTTTCTATCTCAAACAGCAATTGTCATAATAAATTTATTTGCATAGTTATCAATCCCGAAACTTCATGAAATTTTAATGTAAAGTAGAAAACTCCTTATTATATGGCATATTAAAAATTGGCTTCCGTCAGCAATATATAAGATATTAAAATATTTTTAAAATCCCGGTAGCAACTTGGGTTAGAAGGTAACCCAGCGTAGTTTACTTAAAGTAACATACAAAATTCTACATATATCAGATCGACATGACTTTAAGTTTATTCAGTAGCTAATTCATGAGACTATCAAATCCCACTAGTTTTGTCCAAATATCTCAAGTAATGATTGAGTTATGAACTTTTGAAATCAAGGGCAGAAGCTGGAATTTTCAAAAACAGCAACACTCAGTTTACATAAAGCACATATAAAATTTTGCCGACATTGAATTGACATGATTCCAAGTTTATTCAATTTATAACTTATGAGGCTATCAAACGCCACTAGTTTTTTTTCAAAAATTCCAAGTAACGATTGAGTTGAAAATTTTTAAAGCCAAGGCACGAATTGGAATTTTTGACAAATAGCAACATTAAATTGCTAACCTTTTTTTTCCGTTGTAAACGTGACTTGTAAGTAAATTTCTATAACACAAATCTATTTTTAAATATAAATTATCCATTTAAATGTTCATAGAATAGTACCACATATAATGTTCATAGGAATCTATTTATAAAAAAAACGTTGGTGTTTCATAACCAATTAAAAGCATTAAGTCACGGGCTTCTTCATAGCATGTCGCATCTTCATCTACCATCATCCATGCCTCCAAACAAATCCAATCAACCTGTAGGAAGGGAATTAACCCATGAGTTTGAAACTTAATCGATATCATTGGTGCATTTCGTTATCAAATTACAAAATTCGAATTATAGATTCATACCGTCGCACGTAGATAAATTTTTGGCAAAATCTGATTTCTGTATAATTATCATAATACATAGAACCAAAGAATGATCATTCAAACTATAGTAGTGCCAAAACACCATGCACAAAGGTAACAATTCATTCAAACTTTAAACGAAAGATCAAAATTTAAAAACGAAATAATCACTTGCAACTCTACCTACCTTCGTTTGACGCTTTTGAATCGATGAAGTTGAACGTAAATATTTTTCCCGAATGCAATTAATGCTTTTAAAAAATTTTGCTTCACCTTTTTTCCCTTACATGGAATTTTTTTTTTTATTCAAAATGTATAAGTTTCAATGTATAAATTACACATTTATTAGAAAGTATAAGCAAGAAAAAGGTTAGCCCCTGTTTATTTCTCATTTTTGGAAGAATGAGAATGAAAAATATAACCGTTAGGGGATCCCATACAAGATATAGAAATTTAATTTTGGTGGCTTGATGTGATAGATAACGTTTGTATTTTTTATTTTAATGAGAAAATAATGGAAACCAAATAGGGGCTTAGTATGAATAATTTGGAAATGAAAAGGGTAGAAATGCATTCACTACTTCCCAATTAAAGAGAATTTAAAATGGGTTTATTGGTTGATTGAAGGTTGCATTCCCAATTTCAGGTACATTGAAACTGTAATACGTCTGTGTGTTGGGAACTTAATGATTTGTTTATTTACCAATTAATGAAATATATTCCTATTTGCATTATATTCTATACTATCCTTGGTCTCTACAACATATTTAATTATCCAATCCACACATAAAACATTAAATTTCCTTTTACTTATAAATTGGTCCTTCTGAAAAAAAAAATGTCTACACACCTAGTCTTGAAAATATTTATTATACAAAAATAATTTTTTTACTATCGAGTCCAGACCGTGGGAAACATTGAATCTGTTATAACTTCTTCAAATAATTTTTAAAAACATGTACGATGGCCAAACCTAGGTTGCATGTTGAACCACCATAACATTATAAATAAATTTATTTAAGACATATTAGACTAGTATTGGGTTTTCATTTCTTATGTGGGCCGAGCATAAGGTTCGTCTATGGGTTAGGCTTGTGCTACTGGATCATTACATAAAATTACGAGCCTAATTTCATTTTATTTTCCGGGCTTATACATCCCTTGCACCTTAAACAAAATTTTGTCCTCAAAATTTACCTTACGGTTTGGCAAAGAAACTTGGGTATTTTTCTTTAATTTCTTCTTCTCTTTCCTAAATAGATTCTTCTACTCTATGATTATTTCATTGCACTTTGACTAGTTGAGTCTCCTTGTTTCGTAATTTATATACCTTTCGATCCAGTAGTTTAATTGGTAATTCCTCATAAGATAAATCACTTTGTACTTCTAGGGATTAATAATTGACCACGTGATCAGGATCATGCATATACTTCTTTATCATCGATACGTGATATATGTTGTGAACTGTCGATAGTTCAGGCAGCAAAGCTAATCGATAAGCCACACTTTGGACCCTATCAAGTATTTCAAAAGGTACGATATAATGTGATCATAGTTTCCTTTCTTATCGAACCAAAGTACACTCTTTATTGGTGCCACTTTTAAAAAGACTTTATTTCCAACCTGAAAGTCCAAGTCATTTCTTCTAGTATCTATATAGCTCTTTTGTCTATCTTACGCTACCTTTATCCTAGTACAGATCTTATCAACAGCTTCGTCTGTCCTTTCAATGATCTTTGGTTCCAAAACTCTCTTTTCTCCAACTTCATCCCAATGAATAGGCAATCTACATCGTCTACCATTGGGAGCTTTATATGATGTCATTCCAATAGTTGCTTGAAAATTATTATTATATGCAAATTCCACCAGAGGTAAATATGATTCCCAACTATCTCCTAAATCCAAAACATAGGCCCTTAGCATATCTCCCAAAGTTTGGATGCTTCTTTCAGATTGACCATCGGATTGAGGGTGATACATCATACTGAAATTCAATTTTGTTCCCTTAGCCCTTTATAAGCTCTTCCAAAACTTAGATGTAAATCTCAAATCTCTATCAGACACAATGGATACAGGGGCACCATGCATCTTACAATTTCTCTAATGTACGACCGTGCTAACTAATCTAGACTGAATGTCATTTTTACCAAAAGAAAATGAGTGAATTTTGTAAGATGATCCACTATTATCCATATAGATTGTGTCCTATTGCTGACTTCGAAAATCCTACCACAAAGTCCATTGCACTATTCTCCCACTTCCGTTTAGGTATATCCAATGGATTTGACGACCCGACCGGTCTTTAATATTCTACTTTAACTTGTTGATACACTATGCATTTTGCCACAAATAGACCTATACTTCTTTTCATATTCCTCCTCCAAAATGTATCTGAAAAGTTTCGATACATTTTCATAGAAGAAAGATGTGCGGTGTATGGAGTAAAATGAGCCTCTTCCAACATCTCCTTCCTCAAAACTTCATATTTAGATACACAAATCCTTCCTTTAATCATCAGAGCCTTATTCGACGCTATTCCAAAATCCTTTCTTTTATCAGTACCAATTTCATTCTTGATCCTCTGTAAGAATGGGTCTTTACCCTGTGCTTCTATGATCCTATCTCTAAGAATAGGTCGAACCGTCGAAGTTGCTAAATGGGCGGTAACTTGCACTGGTGTGGCAACCATTTTAATTTGTAAATTCTCCAAGTCTTTGATCAACTCCACCTGAGTAGTAGGTAATGATGCCAACCGTCCTATTGACTTTCTACTTAGAGCATCGACGACAACATTAGCCTTAACAGGATGGTAATGAATAGTGCAATCATAATTATTTACTAGCTCCAAGCATATACTTTGTCTCATATTCAATTCCTTATTGTGAAGGAGTATTTGAGGCTCTTATGATCCGTGTAAATTTCGTGCTTCTCTTCATATAAGTAATGATGCCATATTTTCAATGCATGTACTCAGCCGCAAGTTCTAAATCATATATTGGAAGTTCTACTCATGTTGCTTCAATAGCCTTGACTCGTAGGCAATCACTTTTCCATGATGCATTAGTACACATCCCAAACCTTATTTGGATACATCACTCTATATAACAAACCCTTCCGAACCTTTAGTATGGTTAACAACTATATTGTAATCAATCGTTGTTTTAGCTCCTAAAAGTTTTGCTCATACTTATCTTTCCATCGAAACTTTACTCATTTCCTTGTTAATTGTGTCATTAGTCCTGCTAATTTGGAGAATCCTTCAATAAATCTCTAATAATACTAGGCCAATCCTAGAAAACTTCGAACTTCACCTGCGTTAGTTGGTGTGTTCCAATTAGTTACTGTTTTCACTTTTACTAGATCCACTTCAATTCCTTGGGCAATAACTACATGACCGAGGAATCCAAATCGTTCAATCCAAATTTTGCACTTTTTAAATTTGGCATATAACTTTTTCTTGTGAAGTATTTCTAAGCTATACTAAAATGTTTTTCATATTGATCTTTACTCTTGAATTATATCAAAATGTCATCAATGAATACTATGAAAAATTGATCCAAATTTTGATGAAATACACTATTCATTAAATACATGAACACTGCCTAAGCATTCGTCAACCCGAAACTATGAAATCGTAATGTCCATAACAAGTTCTAAAAGGTATCTTGTTTATATCACTTACCTTAACCTTTAATTGATGATATCCATGTCATAAGTCAATCTTGGAAAGTACCTTAGCCCCTTTCAATTGATCAAACAAATCCTCGATTCTTGGGAGAGGATACTTATTCTTGATGGTCAAATGGTTCAACTCTCGATAGTCAATACACATCCTCATACTTCCATTTTTCTTATTTACAACCAACACTAGTGTGCCGCATGGAAATACACTAGGTCAAATAAAGCCACTATCCAATAATTCTTGTAATTGAATTTTCAACTCTTGAAATTTCTTTGGAGCCATTCTGTATGGAGCTTTAAATACTGGTGCCGCTCTAGAAACCAGATTTATTGTGAACTCCACCTATCTATCTGGTGGTTTACCAAGTCAGTCTTCTAGAAATACATCTATAAATTCTTGTATCACTAGTACGTCCTTAATCTTTATCATCGTCGATTTTTTCTGAGATGTTAACTAGAAATCCTAGGTATGTTTCTTTTATCAACATTTTCTCAACTTACAAAGCTATTACTAGTTGGAGATGTGGTTTAGTCTTTATTCCGAGGAAAGAAAATTGTTCTTCTCCTGATTTTTGAAAAAACTCTTTCATTTTCCTGCAATTAATGGTTGCATAATTACATCCCAACAAATCCATGTCTAAAATCATATCAAAGTCTTTCATCTCTATCAGACACAGATTTGCTTCTAATACTTTTCCCTCAACTTCAAGATTCACCGACCTAGCTAACTGATTTGTATTTAATATTTTGCCTGAGGGGATGCTAACTTCTAGTGTACTTTCTGACTTATTACAAGTAATACTAGATTTAGCAATAAAAGACGTTGATACAAAAAAATGAGTAGCTCCTGAATCAAACCATTCATTAACAGGTATATTGGATATCAGTAAAATACTTGCTATATTATGTTTGAGTTCTGCTCTACATTCTTTTGAGTTAGTGTAAAGATGCTTGCTTTTCCCTTTTTGTTGTGATCACTGTTATCATCATCCTTCTGAGTAAAAATAAAACAATCCTTAGAAATATGTCCTGACTTACCACGTCGAAAATAGGCATTCTTCCCATACAAGCATTAACTATGATAGGACTCGCCACACTTAGGGCACGACGGTACTGCAGTTCCTATGCCCTTACTGGCACTATGTCCGATAATAGCCTTCTTATTTTACCATTTGTCTTTTCCTTTGTCTGGACCATTCCACTTTCTCTTTCTAATTTGCCCTTTATCTTGTAGGTTGTACAATTGACCGTGTCGCTCTGTATTACCCTTCTGATACCAAATAGCATGAGCTCTTTCTAGCATCTCAAGGTAAGATGTGAAACGATGTAACATAAGGATCATGCTTAGGTCTAGGTTTAACCTTTGCCTAAACCTTCAAGTCTTCTAAATTTTCGTGTCAACCAGGTGTGGAATATACCTTGAGAGTTGATCAAACTTCTCACTCGAAATCAATTAGGGACATACTATCATGTTTGAGCTGAAGGAATTCACTTTCCTTGAAATCTCTTAGAGACTAATGAAAATACATGTCCATCACTTCATTCTTAAATCGTTCCCAAGTTAACACCAATTGCTGCTCCGAGGTCCTAGCTCGAGACATCAAATCCCACCAGTGACTTTCATCATCAATAAACATAAACTTCGCACACTGGACCTTTTGGGCATCAATGCAGTCTATGGTTCAAAAAATTCATTCTAACTTACGAAACCATTCTTCAACTACTAGTGGACTTGATGCTCCATTGAAGCTGAGGGTTATGCCTTCGAAATAACTCAACTACAGAGGCATAGGTCGGGAAAGTAATAAGAGCTAGTGGTGTCGGTAAAGCTTGGCTCTGACTCAGCCTGCCAAGATCTTAAACCACTTGCAGAAATTTCCTTATCAAGCTGTTTTAGTTTGCTCGAGACATTTTCATTGAAATAAAAAATAGTATCTTTTATTAAATTTGTATACCAATATCAAAATACTTGGACTGAAAGTGCAAAGTAAAATATTTCATAACTTTGATCACATGATTTCTTTTATTTTTTATGATAACAACTTGAAATAGGAAAAACAATTCAATTATTGTTGTCTTTAAATAAATGAGTAATATCTATAATCTCTACTCATTTCACTCTTGGCTAGTATTCGTTATAATTGGTTGTGTAACTTCATCATCCAAAGTCACTGCCGATTCAGATCCCGAGTGAGAGATATCATCACCAATCATAGTCTTCTAGATATGGGCGTTGTAAAAATCCTCGAAGTTAAGTTCCTTAGGTTCACTTTCCAAAAATTAGATAGCATATTTTCTTGCATAAGCTTCCCGATCCCCTTTTCGTGAGGTGCAAGCGTTTCTAGTTGATGACCTATAGCTTGACATTTACTAATACTGTAACTCGTATTCTTAGCTCTTAGCCAATGTTGGTACATGCTTCATATGTGATTGTCAAGATTTGAAGATTCGTCTATCTCAAAATTAAGGTACACTCGAATATCTCTCTTGTTAACTAACCTAATTCTTTCTACTAGCATTATGTCTTCTTCCAGTCATTTGTCATTCACAACTTTAATTTCTAGGCTAACACACTTTTATTTTTTTTACAACATATTTTCTTTTTCAAATTACATTTATCTTTGCCTATAACATATACTTGAAGAAAAGAGTAAAATGTGCCGCAACATGGAAAACACAGTAATTGAATCATAATCTTTACATAATAAGAATTTTAACCTTGCTTAGTCGAACATACCAGGGTCATAGGATGAGATTGATTGATGGGGGTGCAAGATGCTATGGTGTACCTTGAATGTTTCACTTTCTCATCTTTATTTTTTCCACTTTATGGTTAAGTATTATTTTATAAACAAAATATGCTAGGTCTAGAGAATCGACTAAACTCGTGTTCTGATATCACGCTATAATGCCCCGACCCGCAAGGATGAAAATGCCGCTAGATTAACTGTAAGTTAGCCGCAAATATAATAAATAACTATACTTTTAACGGAAAGCATAAATATTTAATTTAAGAATTCATTTCAAGAATTATTTAACTATAATGACATTGTATCATATTAAGCAATCATCTAATTATTCCTTAGAATTAAGATCACTTTTGGATAGTAACAAAAATAGTGAAATGATACTGAAAATTTTGAACAAAGTCTGTGCGAATTATATTGTTTACATGAACGATGGCATGCACAAAAAACTAGGTAAAGTAATCTTTTTTTTTTTTATCAAAAGACAACATAATTCAATACAAAGAGAATCAAATTCAAATTCAAAAAAAAATGTCTTTAGAATGATTACCACGTATGTATCTATAACTGACGTGAAATTATAGGCAAACAATTTAAAATTAAATGTTGCTATTTTGCTTTCTATCTCAAGAGACAATTGTCAAATTAAATTCATTTGTGTAGTAATCAACCCCGAAATTTCATAAATTTTTTTAATTTAAGGCAGAAAGCTCCTTATAATATGATATATCCAAAAATTGGCTTCCATTGGCAATATATAAGGTATTAAAATATTTTTGAAAACCCCGCAGCAACTTGATTTGGAAGGTAACCTAACATAGTTTACTTAAAGTGATATACAAAATTCTACATATATCTGATCGACATGATTTTTAAGTATTTCATTAGCTAATCCATAAGACTATCAAATCCTACTAGTTTCTTCTAAATATCCTAAGTAGTGATTGAGTTATGAATTTTTGAAGTTAAGGGCAAAAGCTAGAATTTTCAAAATCAACAACACTCAATCTACTTAAAGTGACAAATAAAATTTTACCGACGTCGGATTGACATGATTCCAAGTTTATTAATTAGCTAACTTATGAGGCTATCAAACGCCACTAGTTTTGTTCAAAAGTTTTAAGTATCATTTGAGTTTCAAAATTTTAAAGTCAAGACACAAATTGGAATTTTTAACAAACAGCAACATTAAATCACTAACTTTTTTTCCTTGGTAAAAGTGACTTGTAAGTTAATTTCTATAACCCATCTAATTTCAAAAACAATAACTTATCCATTTAAATGTTCATTGTCCACGAAATATTTTCTTTCGATTTAAATCACCGCAAGTGTACAGTGCGTTATAGGTAATAAAGTAGATCAATTGAGTCCGAATATCGTCTCACAGAGATTGATTAGTTTAATCTTATCTATCTAGGCCTTAATCAAAACTAAATTTTGACAAGTGATTATATAACCTAATTACTTCTAAACCTAAGCTAATTATGTAATTAATTATGCAGGCAATGAACAAAATGCAAATTGATGTTTAAATGAACTAAAATTCTATTAAATATTGAGAACGCAATTTAATGTATTCAGTAATTGTATAATGCACTAGGATCACAAATCCCAAGCAATGCTCAATTCAACCATATTTCTATAATTTGACAACACGTTGAAATTATAAAGAATCAATGCTCCTAAATTTATCCAACAGTCTCTCTCGAGCAAAGTTGAACCTACTCTCATAAACCACCAGCTTATATCTCTATGATGGGTGCAAATATACAAGAATACATGTAGTTTTGTGAGCACTTAAAGATTCAAGAAGAGCATAGCGGTATATCTCTATCCTCTATCAGATCCTATGATGATTTATACCTTGTCGAACCTATTTTCCTTCTCTTGAATGCAAGAAACAAGTCACCCAAACTCACACAATTATGAGCCCTTAATTGCAGATGAAATTAAATGCGTATAAACCATTCAAAATATTCAATACGTGTTTTAATGTCAAAAATATAGAAGAAGGAATAAAAAATCACATTACAAGGTTCATCGATCTCCTAGTACATAAAAATCTAGCCTAACATGATGGGAAGAAGAAAATAAACTAAATCATAAAGAAAAGACATCACCGCTTTAGATTTTGAATTGAATTCTTGCGTCTTGATGTCAATCTTCACCTTCTTGCCTTGTTCTCCTCTGTAAAAATTCTTATGAATGTGTTATAATACATAGTGTATGCCTAGGGACGGCCCTAGGGTTTTAAAATACCTCCAAAGATTTGTTTCCATAAAAATTTCAGTTAGAATAGGAAACCAAAAATTTTTCGCCATGATTATCATGGCCTGTCGCTTAGGCAAAATCCAGGTAGTCGCCCAGGCCAAATTTTTAATCTCGATAATTGATTTTTGACATTGGGCAGTCGCCCACTCTAAACAACTGGGCTGCCGCTCAGTTATAAAAACTCCCAATTGTTTCATTTTAGCCCCCGAATTCGATTCTTGATTTTTTCAAGTCCTTTCACTTGCGCTTTCAACCCTTTAGCTTTTAATTGCATCCAATTGAACCTACAACATCTTTAATCTTCATTTCGTGATCCACATCAACTATTAAAATGTTGCAATTTAGTCCTCATACTTTGGATTTTCTTCCTTTTTGGTCCTTTTTCTTTTCTTTTCTCTTGAATTACGCCAATTCATCAATATAGTCCTACAAAACATAATTAAATAGAATTAAGCCATAATTCAAATGCTTTGATCAACAATTAGTCATGTTTTGTGGCCAAATAAGTGTGTAAAAATGCACTTATCATTCATAGAATAGTACCACTATAATGTTCATAGGAATCTATTTATATTAAAAAAAAAAAAAAAAAAGTAAGCGTTTCATAATTGAATTAAAAACATTAAGTTACCGACTTCTTCATAGCACGTTGTTTCTTCATCTACCATCATCCACGCCCCCAAGCACATCCAGTCAACCTGTAGGAAGGGAAGTAACCCATAAGTTTGAAACTCAATAGATATCATCGGTGCATTTCGTTATCAAATTACAAATTTCGAACTATAAATTCATACCGTCACATGTAGATGGATTTTTGGCAAAATTCGATTTCTATAGAATTATCATAACACATAGAGCAGGAGAATGATCATTTAAACTATAGTAGGGCCACCGTACACAAAGGTTCCGATTTATTCAAACTTTAAACGAAAAATCAAAATTTGAAGATGAAATAATCATTTACACTTCTACCTACCTTCGTTTAATGCTTTTGAATCGATGAAGATGGACGTAAATATTGTTTCCCAAATGCAATCAATGATTTTAGAAAAATGTACTTCACTTTTCTTTTCCTTACTTGGAATTTTTTTTTTTTTTTTTGGTTCAAAGTGTACATGTTTCAATGTATAAATTATACAGATATTAGAAAGTATAAGCAAGAAAACGGTTAGTACGAATAATTTGGAAACGAAAGGTGTAGAAAATGGTTGCATTCACCCCTCTCCAATTAAAGAGAATTTAAAATGGATTTATTGGTTGATTGTAGGTTTCGTTCCCAATTCTAGGTACATTGAAACTGTATTATGCGTGTGTGTGTGTGTGTTTGGATTTTAATAATTTTTGTTTATTTGCCAATTTAAATGATTTGTTTATTTACCAATTAATGAAACATATTTCTGTTTGTATTATATTCTATATTATCCTTGTTCTCTACAAATTATTTAATTATCCAATCAACAAATAAAACTTTTAATTTTTGTTTTACTTATAAATTGGTTCTTTTGAAAAAAAAAATGTGTGCAAACCTAATCTTGAAAATATTTATTATACAAAAATAATTTTTTTTATTGTCGGGTCCAAACCGTGAGAAACATTGAATCTGTTATAACTTCTTCAAATAATTTTTAAAAACATGTATGGTGGCTGAACTTGGGTTGCATGTTGAACCACCATAGAATTGTAAATAAATTTATTTAGAACATATTGGACTAGTATTGGGCTTTCGTTTCTTATGTAGGCCAAGAATAAGGTTCCTCTATGGGCTAGACTCATGGTGCTAGATCATTACATAAAAATATGAGCCTAATTTCATTTTATTTTTTTGGCTTTTACATAGGTAGAGAGAGGTGAGGCAATGATAGAGGAACATTCCATGGACTTAGGATCAGTAGTGGTTTGCTAATTAGGAATGAAGAGTGATCAATCCAGTGAACATGGTTTGCAATGAGAGGATAAATGTGTTTTTGAAATATGAGCTATACGAAATTAGGAAGGATAATTGTGGTGAGATTTTTCGTGGGGTCATATTATGCATTGATTGTATATGTTGGCCATTTTACTTGATTAACTTAGTGTTAGTTTAATAATCTCTACATATTGAACATCTTTGAAAAAATATGTATGTTATCCTATATTATATTTTCATCTCATATTTTATGTGCTCTTAATTGATTATTGTGATTATCTATTTGTACTTGGATTTTTTTAAAAAAATTTTACCTTAGTCTTTTGTAAATACATGGAGCATGCATGATATGTGTTTTGGGTTCAAGACATAGTTGAGGTCTATTATCCTAATTTTATTTGGTTATCTTGATTAGGCAAGTATATACTTTGTGTTATTTGCTTGTAGGATCAATAGGTATTAAGGCGGAGATTTGTTAAATTTCCTACATAATTTTGTACGAGGATATGGAGATTTGATGTTGAAGATTTGGAGAAGATGAGTTTGAGGAAGAGAATGGGTGAATATGAATTAGGATATGAGAATTATTTGGGAATGAAAGGAGTTAGATGTATGGATTATAAAAATAAAAAAAGAAGGGGTGTACGGAAGTTGTATAAAAAGAGAGAAAATAAAATAATAAACTAAAAAATTGACGGTGTCTAGAGCACCTGGGCAGTGGCACTGCAGTACCACATGGTATGGGCGGGTTAGGGCATCGTGGCACCAGTGCTGTGGCACTACTATTCCCCGATTAGGTTGGGAGGTGCTTGGGTTCTTTTTTTTTTTTTTTTTTTTTTTTTTTTTTTTTTTTTTTTTGAGTCTTTTTGACATTTTTGAACATTCTTTCTCCATTTTTAATTTTATTTACTCCTTCCAAACTTGATTATGTGAATTCCAATCTCCTGTCCATGCTTGGTACAAGATTTATCATATAAAACACAACAAGAATGTTACGAACAATTAAAAAAACAAAAATAAAAAATAAAAAACCAAGTGATAAATAAGAGATAGAGTTTGGATTGCCTCCCAAGAAGCGCTTATTCAAAGTCATTAGTTTGACTTTGCTTCAATATCATTCCAGAACAGCAATTTCAAGGGTTTCTTTAGATGTGGGGAAGTCTTCCACATGGTGTGTGATGCGTTATCCATTAACCTAGAAATTTCTCTTTGTTAGATGATGTAATTCAACTGTACCATAAAGAAACACTTGTGATACCATGAAAAGCCCAGACCATCTCTATTTTAGCTTTCCATGAGAGACTTTCAATCTAGAATTATACAAGAAGACTTGATCTCTCTCTAAAAAGCCGATGTTGGATATTTTGTCATGTCATTGCCTTGTCATTTCTTTATAGATGGATGCTCTTTCACAAGCTTCTCTTCTGAATTCTTCCAATTCATGTAACTATAAAATTCTCGTTTTTCTATCCGTTTCTAAGTCCATATTCGACTATGTCATCTCCTAGTATGCTCTGTGTTCAAACTCAACCGGTAAGTGGTGCGCTTTCCCAAACACTATCTGATATGATGACATTTTCAATTGGCTTTTTGTAAGTGGTGCGATAAGCCCACAAAGCATCATCCAATTTCTTATACCAATTTTTTCAAAATACATTCACATGAGTTCCAAAATTCTTTTCAGTTGTTTGTTATAAGTTTCAACATGTCCCTTTGTCTTAGGGTAATAAAGTGTGGCAACTAGATATTGTAACTAGGGATGTCAGCGAGCCGAGACGAGCCAGCTCGCAAGCCTAAACTCAAGGCTCGTGCTTGACTCAAGCAAAATCAAACGAGCATTTTTCAAGCCCGAGCCGGGTAAAAGCTTGGCCAAAAAAACAAGGCTAGGCCCGAGCTTTTGACTTGGACCTTAGCGAGCCGAGCGGGCCAGTTCGATTAATTTTTTTTAAAGCAACAAGATTACAAATCTAACATTTTTTGAAATATTTAAAAATTGCATAATTTATACAAGTTACAAATTAATAAAAATTACAACTTATAAAATTGTATAATTTATACGAATTACAAATTAAATAAAAGTTACAACATATAACCCTCCTCTTTTTTTGGGGCTTGGGACCGGTTACATGACGTAGGTGGAGTTAAAATTATACACGAATAAAATATTTCGTGTACAATTTTTCTTGAAATATATAAATTTAAAAATTAAATATTTTTTAAAATAAATTATTTTAAAAACTTACAACGTTCTATGTTTGGACCTTTTGCAATTTTTTGGCCATTATACTGTTAATATGTTCTTGAACACGTAATTTCGCGCATTCTCAATCCTTTAAGTATATTAAAGCCTCCAATATATCTTCTTTTAGTCTTGAACGTTCGTCTGATAAAATTCAACCACCTAAATTGAATGCAGCCTCCGATGCTATCATAGACATCGAAGATGTTAGTAAATCACGTGAAATTTTTTATATAATTGGATATTGTCTTTCATTACACCTCCACCAATTTAGAAGACTAAATTCCAGTAATTCTTTTGGAGGTAACATACTACAAATGTGCATACCCATATACCTAGCCAACGTAGAGGGAATTTCAAGATTCGTACCATCGACATTTATCGTCTAGACAATGATGAACTAGAACTAAATGAAAGAACACTTGTATTGCTTTCCAAATAATTCCATATATCATTTGAATTTGTTGAAATATTTTTTGAAAAGAACTTTGGAAAGTAGAACTATACTGACCTTCTTTTTTAGCATAATAATTATACATTTAACATAACATAGATTCTATATGCACATGTGATAATTGCACATTCATGAAATTTGACCCTTTGGGCTTTTGTACAAGTCAAATTAAGTCAAGGGTCCATTACTAAAGTTAAAATAAATAAAGAGGACAACTCTTCCTAATATTTACGAAATTTTAACTCCATAGAGTAGACTACATTAGAAAAAATGGAAAATTCCTATATTTATGAAATGTAGAAAAAATGTTGTAAAACAAGTGAAGATGTGTCTATTCAAATGCATTGTCCTCGAACCGAGCTTCCAACTAAGTTCTTTGTAACAGTAACTGTAACATGCTTTCTGAATATCTACTCCAATTTGAACACCAATTTTTTTATACGTCATATGTTTCCAACAATCCAAGGATTCTTTTTTTGACCTTTTAATTTCAAGTACTTCTTCCTCTTCAATATTCTCCAAATCAATTGGAATATTTTGAGATGCATCGTAACTGGATGGAGTAATCAAGCTACCCCTAAATTGATTGAGCTCATCACTAGTAGAATTCATTTATAACCAGTATAGTATAAAATAAGAATATTAGAGTGAAAGAAATTGAATATGAGAGCAAAGAAATTGAAGTTGAAACTTGAATTTATATTACTGCAACTTAAAATCAATTGAAACAAATTGATCTGAAACTTAAAAATTTACCCCGTATTTATAGCCAAAAAAATTCGTTTTCTCTCCAAATTTGAATTTGAAAATTTAAATTTACAAGGTAGCCTCATAAATTGTATTGTGAAAAAAAAAAGGCAACTAACGCCATAGCTACCAGCTGCCTTTAAGGCAGCAAGCTATTGCCATTACAGGTAGCCATAATTGCTACCCCTTACAGTAGCTATAAAGCTATAGCTGCCTTAAGCCAGCAAGCTGTTGCCATTACAGGCAGCTATAATTGTTGTCGATAATGACAATTCATAGCTGTTATTACAAGCAAACAGCTTTTTTGACCTTTCTTTTTTTAATTTTTTTGTAATTTCGGCTTGGCTCGTCATAGGGCAAAAATGGCCCGTGACACGAGCTGGCCCATTTGGCATGCCGAGCCACAACGGGCCAGCTCGAGCTTGGCCGATGCCCCAAAATGGGGTTCGGGCCAAGCCTAGGCTTGCTTCATCGGAGCCACGGGTCGCCCGAGCCACCGAGCCAATTTGACATCATTATTTATAACTTTTAAAACACAGCCTTGAACAATTGATTGTAAAATTGAGTTTGTTGATCATCACTTATTATAGCTCTAAGTGATCGATAGAGGTTCAAAATATGTTTATTTATAAAGCCCATCCCCACATTTATATCATTGGTAGGCAAGGACTTAGCTTCTACCCATTTTGATTCGCAGTCCATTGCCCACTAAATTGTATCATTTATTATAGGACAATGGTAAAGGTCCCATAAAATCAATACCACATACATCAATGACTTCTACCTCCAAAATATTATTTAGTGGCATCTCATGATGAGCTTATATGTAGCCTATTCTTTAGCACTTATCACATGACTTGCAAGGTGTGACAATCCTTAAATAATGTTGGCCAAAAGAAATGCATTAAATTACATTTGCTGCTATTTTTGCTGGGCCAAAGTGTCCTCCATAAGCTAAAGCATGAACCAGTGATAAGATCGGCTTCATCTCATGTTCTGGTATACAACTTCTAATGATTTGATTTGTCCCTCTTCTCTACAAGTTTGGATCATCCTAATAATAGAATTTAGCTTTATGGAGAAGTTTCTTCTTTTATTCATAAGTGAGTCTAGATCCATATATCCACTTGCCAAGTAGTTGATAATGTTTGCGTACCATTTGCTTTCTCAACTTGCTATAATTGTTTATCTGAAATATTTCATTAATATCGACCTCATCTAGTTGTTTTGACTGTTCTAACCTCGATATTTGCTAACTAATTTTCTGTTTTCTTTTTATCACAAATTTTAATATCAAAATCTTGCAGTAACAAATCCCATCGAATCAACCTAGGCTTGGCATCTCTTTTCTTGAACAAGTATTTCAAGCTACATGGTCTGTGGAAATTATCACCTTTATTCCAATTAGACAGGAGCGAAATTTGTGAGAGGCAAATACTACTGCTAGCATCTCCTTTCTCAGTTGATGCGTAATTGCTATGAGCATCTGTCAAAGTTTGCTGGCATAATAGATGACATGTAATATATTTCCCTTGTGTTGTCCAAGCACTGCTCCTACGACATATGTAATGCTCTAAAAATTTCAAAATAAAAGTTCATTTGTTTTATATGCTATATTTTTATAATTTGAAAATTTGAGTACATCAATGAAATGGGTTTTAAATTACAATTTTAATTGGGGCAAATAATTAAGCATTGATAGAAAGAGATTTTATATATCAATATTGGGCTTGTTAGATATCCTATATTAAATAACGCACATTGGACTTGAGAAATAATTTTTTCGATAAGTTGTGCTCATGTTATTGTAGTTGAAAGATCTTACGGAAATTTATAATTATTTATGTTAATATTCATTTTTAAAACCTTCCATATCCCACGTGAACTATGGTTGGGAAAAATAGAGAAATTTATTTTTAATTGGTTATGATTTGATGTTAATGGAGAGAGAAGGTAGCTTTACTTTTAGAAGGTTTGAATGACCTATTCGCCACAAGTTATGATAGATAAGGTAGGTTTTATTTTTATATTTATTTACCTTGATTTTAGAGATTGAAAAGGGATAATTGTCTTGATTTTGGGTAGAGTGATGGACGTGCCACACGTTTCTTGAAGAGTGACAATTGACTGTTAATTTTTAGGGAAAATTGGCACGCCAATTGATAGATTTTTAGGCTTTTAATATTCCCTCCCTACTATAAATACCATACAAGAATTTTTATTATTTATCCTAGAAATTTATATACCTGCATACAATGGCAGCAGCACCACAAACAGAGAATAAAGATTTTTGATAACGCGAACCTCTTGTTTTTTCTTCCAACAAAAACTGTTTTATCTATCGACGCAGGATTACGAAGTGCAAGTGGTTAGTCCCGTTTAATTTATTTCTTCATGTTGATAAATATTTTACTCAAAAAAGTTATGATATGATTACGATATGATATGATATGACATGGCCATCCGGTACAAAATGATATGATATGAGCTCTTACCAGAATCTAAAAATATGATATGATGATATGATTATTTTGACGCATGATTTGACATTTTATTCGGGATCGCACCCTTATTCGTTTCCTACTAAGTATTCTCATATACTTATATTTTTTCCTACAACTCACGGGTTAGAATGGGTTGTTGGTTGACAGGTGATGAGATGTGGTCGTGGTGCCAGGATATTGGGAAATTATAAATCAAATCTAGTGTAACATAATGAAATATATTTAATTTCAGCTTTATCTTTAATAATATTAGTATATTGTCTTTTATTTAGAGATAAGAAATATATAATTTACTTGATTACGTATTTCTTACATGTTATTTTTATATCTGTGGAACCAAATCTTTAATTACAATAAATTGTGTGGAATAAAACGCGAAATATATTGATGTAAGAATATGAAATATATTTTCATCGCATCAGTTATACTTATGCATGTATGGATATGTTATTTTCTCTCACACATACTCCCCTCACCTACTACTTGCATAAATGATGCCATTGCCAGTCAAATTAACATTTAATGGTACCATGACCACTTGATAAATAAACCACTTTTATTTTATTTTTAAGAGCTATTCCTAACATAGAAGTAGTTGATTATTTAAAGTGAAATTTTCAACAGCAATCCAACTTTAAATAAAGGAAATTTTTTTGAGTGACGACTCATATTTATTTTACTGTAAATTTTGGGTCATTACAACATAATTGCTAGCATCACACATAAACTCGAACGGTAGTTCCTAGTCTGATGTCACTATAATATGTATAAATGTTAACTTTTCTTTTAAAGTGTTTAAAGGCATTTAAACGCTTATCAGAAAAGTTGAATGCCACATCATTCTCTAGTAGGTAGCATAGAGGTTTTGTAATCTTTGAAAAGTCCTAAATGAATATCTATAGAGCCCTCCATGTCCCAAAAAAAAAAAAAACTTCTTATCCCCTTAACAGAATTAGGTAGCTGCAATTTTTCAATTACCTGTATTTTGTTTTTATCTACCTTAGTCCCTTATGAAGATATCCTATGTCCCAGCACTATTCCTTTATTCACCATAAAATGTCACTTCTCCTAATTAAGCACATGATTCCATTTTTTCACACCTTTGTAGGAGATAGATATTCCAAGAAATCATCAAAAGTGTCTCCAAATACTGAAAAGTCATCCATGAATACATCAATAAACTTTTCACCATATCAGAAAATATGGCAGCACTGAAAAGTTGTAGGTGCATTACATATACGAAAATGCATTTCCCTAAAGGTAAAAGTACAATAGGAGCATGTGAATGTTGTTTTTTCCTGATCTTCTAAAGCAATCGATATTTGGTTTTATCCTGAATATCTGTGTAGAAAGCAATAATGTGAGTAACTGGCTAACCTTTCCAACATATTATCAATGAAGGACAATGGAGAGTGATATTTTCGTGTGGCATTATTCAGCATTCAGTAATCAATATACACTCTACTTTTCCAGTTTTATCGCATATGCTACTCATTTCAGGGTATTTTGATGGTGGAAACTTGAATTCCCTCATATTTTATGTTATTGTAAGGTGATCAATGCCAGTTGCAAAATTTCACTCTCCATGCAACTTAAATTGTTACTAACCTCGTTGGCATCCGCTCATTATTCTCGTTCTTCTCTACTATAATTTCACCCTTCTTAGACACCACATGTACTGGACTCACCCATGACCTATTTGAGATGGGATAGATAATCCCTGCATATAGCAATTTCTGCACTTCTTTTATCACTACTGCTTTCAAAGGTGGATTTAATTAATCCTGACCCTCCAGCGATTGTTTTGACCCTTCTCAATTAATATTTTATGTATCCAAAGAGTGGGACTAATTTTTCTAATATAAGCTATTGTCTATCTAATCGAAGTTTTATGCCTCTTTAGTATCTCCAATAACGTTTTCACCATATCTCCAATGATTACTAGAAGTGTAATGTAAATGGGAAAGTGATATTTATGTGTAATATCTTGAAAACCTCCACGAACTTGGCAAACTGTTTGTCCAAATTCTTTTTTGCAACCACTGAGAAAAAATTGATGGCACATAAGCCTTGATGGGAATTGTTGTTCTTATTGTTGGTGTTTCCTTTCGCTCTTCCTCATCTTCTGCGACTGGTGCAGATTTTTCTTCTTTATTAGCCTCTTCAACTTTTACTTCTTTACCTTTTCTATCTAGCCTATTCACATGCATCTATTTCAATTAGACTCCATCTTATTATGATAGTTTACACATGCTCTTTTAGATTGATCATCGTATTGCCCGACAATGTTCATTATAGGTGTTTTGCAACCTATTGAGCTATTTGACCAATTTGTGTTTCCAATTTCTTGATAGATTAACGCCGGGTAGGATAGTGATTATCCTATTGGCTTGTTGTAGGAGATAATTCGCAAGAAAGAAACGAAAGAAAAAGTCCAAAAACTAGAGAAAAAACTCTGAAATCAACTCAATATTATTAATAATACAGAATGACCAAAATTAACCCACAAGTCGAGTTAAATAGCTGCAAAATACGAAATTATAGGAAAATTATCAAAAATGGAAAATTCTCGAAATTATACCAAAATAAGATATTAAGTAAAAGAAGTAAGTTGCCAAAAATTTGGCTCAATTCGAGTTTTCTAACATATGGAAAAAGGGAAACAAAATATTACCATAAATAGCAAAAAATAACTAAAAATTGAATTTTGGAAAGGAAAACAGCGGATTTTGGACTCAAAATTGATGCCCACCAAGTATAGCTAGTGGCAACGACGTGCGCGCCGAAGAGAGCGTTCCGGATTGGGGTCATAATAGCGATTCTGATAACCGTAGCCAAAGTTATGGCCAAATTACTAAAGACGTATCAAATTCCCCCAATTAAGGAAATAATTGCGATTCACTTCCCATCTTTGCGTCGATCCGCCATCTCATGGTATTTTCGCGCCATCATCACGTTATCTGACCAATCAGTATCACTCGACTCAGATCCTCCTGTATCATAGATGCTTGCTGATTTTGAAAGTTTGGATTAATTTGCTAGAAAACCTTATTGTCTTTTACATGTACTGATTGAACATCTCTCCCAAACTGGATTTTTCTCTTGCTAGGCATTATTTGAATTATTCCTTTGCTAATTATCAAACCATCCGAAGTTTGGATGTTGTCTCCATCTTGGATTATATGTTTGTCCTTATGGGTTAAAACTGTAGAAGTCATTTTGAATAAAGTTCACTTGTTCATCGAGATAACTCATAGACAAGCAATTTTCTGTGAGATGATTGGCTCCACGATTTTCACGTAATGAACTGGCCATCACTGCATGTGCTTTATATGTTTGTGATTTCACCGGTAACTATAACTGTTTTGTTAAAACAACTATTATGCATTGGTAGATCATGTGCTGTATAATTCATAAATACCAACTGCCTTCTATGGTACCACTCTTTTTGGTGTGAAGATTGAATGTATAATGTCATTAACTTGAACAAATCCATGAATCTGTTCCACGCCTCATAATAACTCTCCACATCTCTTTATTGGAATGTTTGTATTTTCAATCGAATTTTTTAAACTTTTGCTAATATGAAAATTTTGTTGTAGAATTTTCTAGTTATTTCCTCCATGGTAGTAATGCTTCCATGAGGTTCAGTATCTTACCAATCCAATGCCACATCTCGCAATGTATACGGAAAACTATAGCTTGATAGCATCTTCTTTAACTCCAAGAGCATGAAAATGCTGACAATTTCAAAAGAATCTAGAGATGAGTGTGTTCGGATTTTCTGAGCAAACCCCTTAAAATTAGAGAGTATTTCTAGTCAACATAATTAAATCTACCCTTATCTAAAAATTATTCACCCCGAAATTTGGATATACTTTACTGGAGTGCACGGTTGCCCTATAGGTGTCAAGAACATTGAGACTAACAAGTCCTCTTCATTTATCTCCACTCATTCATTTGGCTAATCCAGTGGTGCTGATACTATCGTGGCTACTTGTCCAATTAGTTGTACCGAAATGTTTTGATCACTAGCCATCTGATATTTCTATTTTTGTTAGTATTCTTTGAGTCTGTTTCTGAAGAAATATTCTATTTCCGGATCAAATGGTTCTAGATCATCGTCTTGGGAATGGAGCATACAACAAACACTTTTTATCTATAAAATAATAAAAAACAATAAATTAATCGAATAACAGTGAAAAATAAATTAAGATTAAATGTAAATAGTCCTCCACAACGGTGTTGAAAACTTATTGCATTTTTTATATCGCAAGTGTACGATATCATAACAAGTTGCATAGTGGACCTTTGAGTCCGAATTATCCCACGAGGACTATACTTTAATGCTTAAACTAATATTTCTAACTCCTATTTGATGAAACCAAACAAAAAATTGTGGTTGGTTATGATTTTTGATCTAATTATTAGAAAATAGCGGATGCAAACAAAAATCGATTTAGAATTCAATTATGAAGTAGATGTTAGTGCACAATAATTTCATATATTGATCACCTTTAAGTATTAATTCAAGATTCACAAATCTAATTAGTGTTCGGTCAAATTTTTCTATTATATTTAATTTTCCCCGCTCAAGTTCTCAAAGAACATTTTCAACTAATACAATAATGTATCTCTATGTGAATAAATCTTAGTCAAATGAATAATAGTTATATGAATTCATATAACACCACAATAATTAATATAGGTATCTCTACAAACTAAATTAAATTATCGGATTTAAATATGTGGTCTAAACCTAAAACCCACCACTCAATTCATCATAGATTCATAAAATCATTGAATTATTGATCAAGTAATTCATCGTATTAAATATATAATTAAAACCAACACATATATAATGAAAGAACTTGATCTTGAATAAATGAAATAAAGGATCTCAGTAGATTACATTGTTTGCCATAAGCTATTCATAATAATAGAAGAAAACAAAAGATTTGCATTGAGTACATTACCAGATTTTGAATTGAGATGTAAAGAAGTGGATGAATCTTGCACCAACTTCCTCTTCTTGTTCCAAGTCTTGATTCCAAATCCTTGATTTCTTATTTTTCTCCTTTAATTTTGCTCTCTAATTCTCCAAGTTGTGTACTATGTCTCTCAATCTGTGGAACCCCTCAAAAGTATCTCCATTCTTGTATTTATACTCCGCTTCAGATTTTCTTCGAATCTTATGGGCTTTAAAATGAGCTAAAATGTGCCCTAATTACACCCAGTGGCGCCTCAACGCCATTGGAGCGGTGTTGTGACGCCATGTCAAGTTCCTGGGTGGCACCTCAGAGCTTGGTGAGTGGAGCCTAAACGCTGCAAATCTGTTTATTTTGTTAGTATAGTGGCATTTTCTCTTTGTTTTGTGGCCCTGGGGTGCCAATACTCAGTAAATTTCCTCTTTTTTCTTCTTTTGATATATTGTTTTCTCTACTTTTGCCATCTTTTTCACCACCTCACCAACCTATAAAATAGCACTAATAAATATATCAAAAGTTCAATACTCATAAGATCTAGTCCATAATCAAGTTAAAATATCATAAAACTCTTGAGTAAATACACTCGTCAATACCCAATAAATTTCGAGTAATGATGTTAAAATGGGTTGGATTAAATATATTAACACCAAAGTGATTGCCCTTTTCATGCTTTGTCTTGGTCTTTGTTTGTGGCCCATTTATTGAGTCTTTGGTCCAACTTGACGATACCTAGGACTATGTAATTGGCTTCCTTGCTTCATCCTTGGTTTAATTGGCAGAGAATGAAAAATGGAGGTTGCTGTCTTTGGTGTTGATTTTCTCCCTTTTTTGGCTTGAATTTTAACCAGTTGCTCCCCTATTCTCCTCCTTTGTGGCTGCAATTAATCACCATATTTTATCCTTTGTAGGTGCTAGAAAGTTGCAACTGAAGTGACAAAAAAAGTTGGGGGTTCAAGCCTTTCTTTGGTTGTTGTTTGATATTCAATTTATAATTGAAACTGAGCCCGATTTGTGCAAAAATCGAATCAATTCCATGGCAGTAATATTATAAATGTTGGGATATTATTTTCTTTTGACTATAACAATTAAGTAGAGTCAATTTAAGTGATCTAATTTTTGGACTCTAGAAGCATCGATTAGGTATAGACTTCGTAATGTGTAATTATCCATTAGTAGACTAATCAAGGTTAATGGGATTCTAATTGAAACCTATTAGATAAGGAACCTTAAAGGTTATGGTCCCCATGGCTAATCATTGAAATTGTATATCTCCACATTTTCTATTAGTGAAGAGAACCCATTGAGTACCTTAATTAGTCTATGAAAGATCTGAAACCACATTGATTCACGAACATGGATTCAGGGTTTTTTTTTTTTTTTTTAATAGAATTCTTGATAATTTGACATGAAATCTTTAACATGTATGATAGATTGAGTCTAGGATATTTTAAATCAATCTATTTGTAAATTAAGAGGATGTTTGGCACCCATTTTGTTGGAAAAATGAATTTTAGAATAGTAGATTGATAGGGAATGTGCAGATGAAAAATAAAGAAAAATTTTTGATTGACGTATAATATTATTTATTAAAGAATGCGTGCTTAAAAAGAAGAGAGAGAAAAATGCATTTTTGATAAAAATGAGAATCAGACGGGCTTAAAAAAATTCAAATAAGTGTTATCAGAACCAAATTTCATGTTAAATTATTAGGAATGATTATGATAGTTATGATTTATGAATTTCTTGATAAATTATTTCATCATACATAATTTTGAATTATCATTTGGCTATCCATACGGATACTTAGGGTTGAATATCAAAAAATGTATGATTTTCTTGATCATGATTGTATGACTATTAGGATTCTTTGAAGATTTCAATTCATGGTACAATTTTGGGATTCTAGTTCTCTTTTCATTATAGAATTACATAAGAAAACATTATAATTATCATTTTTATTATGTGGATGTTCTGATTATGGATTCAGGAGTAAAAACACCAATTTTTAGAATTTATTTCTGGGTTATTTTTTGCTTAAGAAGTGAACAAAAAAAGGCGCCAAGTTTCGGGTGCAGCTAGCACCTAGGTGCCAAAATTCAATTAAAATAAAAAAAAATTATTTTGCATAATTGTCTTATGTCTTATTGTAAATTAATTGAATTAATATGTTGTCAAAGTAATCTCTATTTGTGTAGATTTATTTATTTCAAGATATTAAGACGTGTTATGCAACCAATAACTGGCCTAAAGGAAGTTCATTGTATGACAAGATTTATTTTTAGCATTTGATTTCTGCATGAAGATTACCACATACAAGTTCGATGTTTACGTTCGAATACTAATCATTAATGTAGTGCTAGATATATTGAAATGGGCCCACCACCATTATTGTTTTGGTTATTTATGTCATGCATATATATGTTATCCAAGAATGCCTAGATATAACGTTGGATTGTGAGCTTATTAATTTTCTTTGTTTTTGATTCAATTACAACATTAATTCCATTCAGGTGCTTAACAGCACAAACTTCGAGACTTGGAAAGAAAATATTTTTATTATTCTCGACTGCATAGATATTGACCTTACATTATGAAAAAACAACGTGCACCTCTCATTGCTGAAAGTTCATTTGATGATAAAAGGAAGTAAGAGGTGAGAGCATTCTAATCGTATGGGTTTTATGATGATAAAAAGCAACAATTCCAATACATTCAGGGGTGCCATGTCCGATGATAAAAATGCTAAAAATGTTCCTTGAGGAAAATGAAAAGCATTTTGAAAAGTACAAAAAAGCAAAGACAAGCATGCTTTTAGCTAACCTTGTCTCAACGAAGTATAAAGAAAAAAGGAACATAAGGGAGTACATTATAGAAATATCTAATATAGCTTCAAAAGTAAAGGCACAAAAGTTAGACCTGTTTGAGCACTACTATCAATTTACAGTAAGCTACAACAC
The DNA here is from genome assembly GCF_002742605.1 of Olea europaea var. sylvestris. NCBI lineage: Eukaryota > Viridiplantae > Streptophyta > Magnoliopsida > Lamiales > Oleaceae > Olea > Olea europaea. The sequence continues at coordinate 9,947,934 of NC_036254.1, read as the reverse complement.
TCAAAAGGATAAATAATTCTTAATGAATCTCATTGTAGAAAGAATTAAGCAAGAAAGACAGAAAGTACTCACTTAATTAATACCTCTAAGGATAAGAAAAGAAAAATGGATAAAGGTAAGGAAGCTACAGTTGATATATACCAGCCCAAACAACAGATCATATAGGATGAGGATTTTACCTATTATTTCTACAAGAAACTGGACATATGAAGAATGAATATTCTAAATACGCCACATGCCATGTAAAGAAATGTAAATTTCTCCTTTGGTCTGTTCTAAATGTAATTTAGCTTCTGTACCTGGTAATATTTGGTGGGCAGATTTTAGTGCTACTACTTATGGAAGTGTGTCTATGTATGGTTGCCTATGGAGCCCAAAGTCAAGTGATGCTAAATGATTCATCTATGTAGACAATGGCAAAATAGTTGCAGGGGAGGCAATAGGAACCTTCAGATTGTCTTTTAAGACTGGTTGTTTTTTGGATTTGGAAGAGATATGTATCATCATTTAGATAAAATTTAATTTGTATTTCTACTTTAGACAAATTCGATTTTTCTTATTCAGTCGAAAATAATAAGGTTAGTCCTTTTCAAGATTCAAATATCATTGTAACTTGTTCTTTGACCGATAATTTATACTTATTATATACATTTGCCACATATAATGAAGGGAAATACATGAAAATGGCCTAAACAAAGAGGCTATTTTTCCAAACTATCCTTTGACCAATTCAACCAATAAAAGTACCTAAAATACCCCTCCTTATAAATATTACATACAATTCACTATAATATAGAAATCTTTCATTCTAGTCCTTGAAGTTAACCATCCTTGAATTAGATAGATTATACATATTTATTTGATTTTTGTTCGCTCAAAGTAGCCCCCCCCCCCCCAAATTGGTATCAGAGCCTTGGAGATCGTGGAAATTAAAATACGAAAAATAAATAATTATTGGTATTTAGAAGAAGAAAAAAAAGTTATATATTTTTAGGACATATGCCTAATAAATTAAAAATAATGACTTTAACAACAGTTAAAGAACTACCCAAAAAAAAAAAGAACAAATATTAGAAAAATTAATAATAGGATATATATATATATATATGGAAGAGATACCACATGTTTCTTATGATTCCAAAAAGCATTTGGAATAGTAGAACAAATCTCTTTCTATATTTGTTTCTGAAGATTTGAAATTTTCTCTTGAATTGAAGGATTTTGCAATTGTTCTTCAATTCTTTGAAATTTTATTTCTTCTTTGAGAAATCTAATATGATTTTTCTTGAAATTAATATTATTGATTATTTTTTAAATTGAAACTTCTTTTAAAGAATTAACATCTTTATAAGAAGGAGGATTTGTAAAATTGAAACAAATCTCTTGATCAAATATTTTTGTAGTTATATATATATATATATATATGTGTGTGTGTGTGTGTGTGTGTGTGTGTGTGTGTGTGTGTGGAATAAAAGTAAAAGAAAAACAGTTAATAAAATCAAAATGTGAAAAATTAAGACTGCAAAGTAAATACTTTAAGATAATAAAAGAAGAATTAGTAAATACGGATATAGCTAAAAGAAGATTTGGAAAAATAATAGATGAAAAAGAAGATAAAAGATGTAAATTAACTTATATGTTAGAAAGATAAAGGAAAAATTAAGATGTCAATAAGTGAATATATGGAAGAATTAAAATCATTAATAAAAATGTTAATAAATGATATCCAAGATTTAAGAAATGAAGTAAAAGAAAGAAGAAATGATATAAATATATTAAAAATTGAAATTAGAGAATTAAAAGAAAATAATAAAAATAAAGAAAAGATAAAAGATAAAAAATTTATAGAAAAATAAATGACCCGAATAGGAAAGAAACATGTCGAAAAAGAAAATATAGTAATAGAAACATGAAGTATGGATGATGAATTTAGAAAAAACATATTACCTAAAATATTAGAAGAAGAAGAATTTAGAGAAAAAAATGTTAGGAAAATTAAAAATAGAAGAAAATAAAGATGAATGATGAATTATATTTACTTATAGAAAATTTTGATCAATTAAGTTTAAGTGATATAAGTGAATACCATGTTTTAATGAATATTGGAGAAGGACATAATCCAATAGGAACCTCTAAACAAGAATTGCAAGAATCAAATGAAAGTTATGCACCTATATATAATAAACCATATAGACAATTTTATGATAAAGTAAGAGATAGACAGTCACCTAAAGGAAATAAATAGAGAGATGAGTTTGAATTAAATGATACTTATGATAAACCTATTGACCATGGAGGAACAAAATTAGATTTAAATTGTAAAATAGCTACTAAAAAGCCTTATTAATTTAGGCAGATTCAATAATATTATTTTTTTTATATAATAAAGATGACACATGGGAAAGTACTGAAAAAATATATATTTTTTAATAGAATCTTTTGAAGGAAATGTTAGAAATTGGTGAGAAGGAATAAGTAATGATACAAAAACATTAATAAAAAAATGTACAAACAAAAATAATAAAATCAGATAAACAATGTATAGAAAAGTTAGAAGAATATATTTCAGATGAATTTTTAGGGAAAAATTGGATAAGAAATGTTGAAAGAGAAGCAATAAGAAAAAAAGATAATGCAAGAATTAAATTAATAAATTTAACAATATGTAATATGTGTAAAATTAAAGAATATACTTGTGAATTCAGAAATTATTATTATACTCAATTTTATAATAAAAAAATCAAGAAGTATACCAAGAATGTACTATAATAAGTTATTAGATTCATGGGGAATATATTTTAAAATAGAATTTGAAAAATATATCAGAGATAATATTGAAATACCTAAAATTTTAAGTTCAAGAATAAAATTTTTATTTGAAAGACTTGCATATATATGTAAACAAAGACAATTATTGAAAAAATCAGGAAAAATAACTATAATATGTTGTGAATATATGGAAAGCCCTATACAATGGGAATGTAATCCTAAAAGAAGGGTTAATAAAAAAATATAAAAAATAAAAAGTTTAAAAAATTTAGAAATTTTAATAAAAAAATATATCAAATCTAGACGAAGATATCATAAAAGAAAAATAACTCATGCGATCGACAAAAAAATAAAAATTATAAGAAAAATAAGAGCCAATGTAAATGTTGGAAATTGTGGGAAAATAGGTTATATAAACCCTGATTGTGATAAAAAGAAAGTTAAAATATTACAAAAAAATATTTGGAAATAAAAGATGAATTAAGTGAAGTATCGAATATTGAACAATATTATAATCAAGTAGTATATATAAGTGAAATAGAAGATGATAAAACAGGATCTGAATAAAGAAATAGAGGAAATAGAAAATAATAATATAAATATACAAGAATATGAAAAAATATAAGGTTATGGATTAAAAGTTACTTTTGATAATAACAAATTTAGAAAAATGCAAAAATTACCTTTAGATTTAAAAATATGAAAATGAGAAGTTTTAGACAGAATTTGGAAAAGAGAAAGGATAGCAATAAATGAATATCATAAAATTAAGAAAACTATAGATGTAAAAATAACATATGGAAAACATAAATTGAATCTTTTAACAAAAAATACAGTTGAAGAACTATTAATAAGGATTAATAAAAAACAAAGTGAAAAAATCCAATACGTTTACCTATCAGGAATACAAATAACATTTAAATCATTATTCAGAGAAGGGTAAGACTCACCCTTAACTATAATCTTACATAATGGAAGAATACTAAATCTAAAAAATGGTCATTTAGGAACAATAGAAGGAAATTTAGCATATCAAAAAACAATGTTTACATGCTACCTAAAATATTGTGTATCATTGAGAGATAGAAATTTTAATGAAGTTTTAAGATTGCATTTTAAGCTACATAGAGATGATATCATGCAACTAAGTAATCAAATTATGACTATAATTATATAGAGTTTTATACATATTTATCAATTCTAATTATGAAAATATTTATTCCAATAAACTATATATTGAAGTACATAAAGAATGTAAGGATATTAGCAAAATAATAGAACCAAATAAGCAAATAAGTTTAATTCCAAAAGAATAGGAATTTAGTATAGCAAGAAATAAATCTAAAATAATATAATTAAATGAAGGAGAACATTCTAATAATATAATATTTAAGAATGAAAAATTAATTAAAAGATCAAAAAACCTTAGAATACCTAATAAAAATCAGTCATAAGAATCGTAATATAAAAGAAATAAAATTTTACAGAATTGAAGAAAATATGAAAATAGAAAGAGAATATTATAATGGAAGAAAATATATAAATGGACCAAATATATTAATAGATATAGAAACTAATAAATGTCATATAACTTCAATCAAGAATAAATGATTAATAACTCATAAAATTAATCCATATAGATATGTAAATTTTGATGGACAAATACATATTTCAGAATTAGAAGTAAAAGTACCAATAAAAATAAGAGGAATAAATATTTTAGTACCATGCTATATAGATAAGAGTATGGATATAAACTCTCATATACTTTTAAGAATGAGTTTTCTAAATAGATTAGAAGATTATAATATAAAAAGAGAAGGATTATAAATAGTCCATAATGGACAAACTATATTATGTAAAAAGAATTAAATGAACAACCAGATAAATTTTTCATTAGCTGTATATATACAAGTTACTATTGTAGAAATAAACATAACAACTTATGCTTTAATAGACATAGGAAGTGATATAACAATATTTAAAAGTTTTATGATAAGATCATGGAATAATAATAGTAATATAAAAATAATTTGAATCACAGGAGAAAGTTCTTAGATAATAAACAGTGCTGATAAAGTTAATATAATTCTTGAAAGTAAACAAGTTATAATAAATAAAGTATATAAATATAATAAATTAAAATGTGATATATTATTAGGAAGTGACTTTATACAACAATTTCAATATTATAAAAAAAATTATATGATAATATTACAAATACCTTGCTCACACTTATTAAAAATTTCAAGAGAATTTAAACTTTATAGAGTTCAGCCAGCCCAGTATCGTGATAAATGGGAGAAAAAATCAATCATATTTAATGAAATAAAAAATAAAAGAATATTGTATAAAAAAGTTCTAAAAACGGGAATAGAAATAAATTTAGAAAAGATTATTGAACGATTAGAAAAAGTTTATAGAGAAAATCCATTATTATTTTGGAAATCACATCACCCTAAAACCAAAATAGAATTAACAGAAAATATTATAATAAGAGCCAGACTAATGATGTATACTATAGCAGATACACAAGAATTTAAAAATCAGATAAAAGAGTTATTATAACAGAAACTTATTAGATCGAGTAATGGACCTCATAATAGTCCAACCTTTATGGTTATGAAACATTCTGAACGAGTTAGAGGAAAAGTCAGAATAGTTATAAATTATAAAGAATTAAATAAATATACTAATTTTGATGGATATTTTTTATCAAATAAAGAAATTTTAATAAATCTTGCAAAAGGAAAATAGTATTATTCTAAATTTGATTGTAAATCAGGATTTTGACCAGTAAAAATGGAAAGAAAAATAGTATACAATATACTGCATTTAGTACACCTCAAGGAAAATATGAATGATTAGTAATGTCATTTAGTTTAAAAAATGTACCACAAATATATCAAAGAAAAATGGATAATATATTTAAAAAGTTTAATGAATTTCTAATTGTTTATATAAATGACATACTAATATGTTCCAATATTAAATAAGAACATAGAAATCATTTATTACAATTTATAAATGAATGTCAAAAAGAAAGAATTGTACTTTCTAAAAAGAAATCTATAATAGAAAAATAAGAAATAGATTTTCTTGAATTATCAATAGACAAAAGAGGAATAAAATTACAGACTTGTATATCTAAAAAGATGGAAAGTTTTTCAGATAAATTAGAATTCAAAGAACAAATACAAAAATTCTTAGGATGTTTAAACTATGATGAAGAATTTATTGAAAATCTTTCTATGAAAATGTATAAAATACAAATTTTACTAAGAAAAACAAATACTAAAGGACGGAATGAAAAAATACAAAAATAGTTAAATCATTAAAAAATGAATGAAAAAATGTACCAAAATTAAGATTGTCAGATGAAAAAGATAATTTGATTGTTAATACTGATGCATCAAATAAATATTGAGCAGCAATATTAAAAACAGATCTAAATGAGATTTGTAGATATTTAAGTAGAACATTTAATCAAGTGGAAATAAATTACACCACTCATGAAAAAGAATTACTAGCAATTATTAGAAGAATAAAAAGTTCTCATTATTTTTATTATCCAAGAAATTTACTGTTAAAACTGATAATTCTCAAGTTGCAGGATTAGTTAGGAATAAACTACCATTAAAACCTCAATACAAAAGGTTCCATTTATGGCAAGCTTATTTAGCATTTTATAATTTTGATATAATTCATATTAAAAGAGTTAATAATTTTTTTGCAGATTTTGTCAACAGAAACATAGAATTTGCTGATGGATAAAGTTAGGGTCATGAATTTATATCACTCTATCCTATATATACAAAAAGTAATAGATTTTCTTAAAGAAAAATTTGAAGACATAAATACTGGAACAACCACTACTAAAAAATAGAGCTCCAGGCACGAACTTTTCGTTCCTAAAGTCTCAATATCGGTTGCTAATAATATTCACCAACGGAATATTTACAACCACAAATCCGTTGGTAATTTGAGAGTCGCTAATAGTTATCAATGGATCGTGTCATAGGTAAAGAGTAAATATTTTACCAACAAATTTTCCGTTGGTAAAGTGTGAATCTTTTACCAACGAAATTTTTGTTGGTAAAAGTCTTAATCAATACCAACCGATTTTTCATTGATAAATGTCTACCATTACAATTGGTAAAAATCAATGTTGTAAATAATCGTATGGTAAAAAAAATTATTTATTTATTTTTTATTATTGTTATTATCATTATTTATTTATTTAATAATTATAATTTTTTATTTTTATTTTTAGCCAACTGAATTGAAAGACCAAAATATTGTTTAACTCTTTATTGGACCACAAATTTATAGAGGGCAACTACAAAAATATTGTTGTAAACTTTCGATGTGGGACAAGTGAATTATTTTTGCCAACGGATAATCCATTTCTAATTACCAACGGAATATCCATTACTGAAAGATCAAAATATTAAACAGTTATATTAGGCACGGAATATTCGTTGGTAAAGAAATATCATTTTTACTAATAGATAATTCGTTTCTAATTATCAACGGAATATCCGTAGGTAAAAGATCAAAATGTTAAACGGTTAAATTAGGCACGGAATATCCGTTGGTAAAGAGATATCATCTTTACCAATGAAAAATTCGTTGCTGCTTATTATAACTAAAAGTGAATTACTTTTACCAACAGATAGTTTCTAATTACTAACGGATTGCATCCGTTGGTAATATCCGGTACACCACCTAAGGAATATTCATTGGAAGAAGATCCAAATGTTAAACAATTACATTAGGCACAGAATATCGGTTGGTAAAGAGATATCATCTTTACCAATGGAAAATTCATTGCTAATTATCGTAGTTAAAAGTGAATTACTTTTACCAACGGATAATCTGTTTCTAGTAATTTTCCGTAGGTGAAAAGTTGCTTTTTAGTAGTGAACACAGATCTCAGAGATGTTCAACTCAATTATAAAATTATTGTTGAATATCATTACTAAGCATCATAAAGAAACCATAGAACTCAAAAATCAAGTTGATGTTATTGCAGCACAACTAAAAGATATACTCTTTGAAACAGTATACCAAAAAGTTTAGAAATGAGTTTTCCAAATCAATACCAAACAAGGACAGCTGGAAGCAGCAATGGACCCAGACGAGACACCATACCAAATGATAAAAAAGGAGATTCAACATCTATTAAAAAAGTGGTAATACGTGGAGATAAAAAAAATTTTAAAACTATCAGTATCATAGACCAAGATCAAGATGATATGATCCCTTTAGATCCCAAAGAAGAAGAATATGCCAAAATAGCCAAAATCGTTTATGAAATAAAAATTAATGATTCATATTTCTTTTCTCCAGAAAATAATGTTTATCCTAGAGTGACAGTTATGGAAGGAGGAGACCCTTCATTCATAAAGATAATTGCAGACTATGAATTTTTGGATTTGATATATCCAAGAAAAAATTTGATTGAAATATCACAATTTGATAACATATTCATAAAAGAAGTATCAAAATTTGCCAAGGGACAAAAAATATATTTGAAATTTTATTCAATAAGTCCTGAATATGATGGGGTTGTTTATTATCTAGTTGAGCATATAATATCAATTGGATATGTAGCATCTAATTTCCAAATGAATGTTATAGAAAATGATAAAAAGGCTCCAACGGTGACCAAGTCATGGATCAAGCATAGAAGAACACCTGGAATCAAAGTCATATACAATATTGCTAAAAATTTGCATGATAGAAATTTTCATACTTATGCCAATACGAAAACTGGATGTTAGTCACAAATGGAGGAATTGGAAAATCAGAAATTTTAAAGGACTACATTATGAAATTCAACATACATCAATTTTCAAGATATCCTACTACTATTAAAGAATCCTACCAGCTAAGAAATTGTCCCTGCTGCATGTGAAGAAATAAAGAAAAGAGAACAATAATAGAATTCCTTTAATAAAGCTGCATGTGAAAGAAGGACAATAATAGAGCTTCTTTTATAAAAGGTAGATGCTGTATGTGAAGATGTAGGCCTGAGAAAGAAAATAATAGAAAGGCAAGTGTGCTTTTTGATATAGCTGATGTATGCAATAATGTAAATAGATCAATAATAAGAGCTTCATGTGCATGTATAAATAGAGGCATTAGGAGAAGGGGGATATCAATTGTAATCAATACCTACTCTCAAGCCATCCTCAGTTTGAAAAATCAATTTTTCTGGAAATCCTTTTGTACCAAATAGAAATCTTGTATAAATCTTTATAGAAATAAAATTCCAATATTTTGATATCAAAGTGAGTTTCTAAATCTTTTTTTTCCATAGATTCTTGAAGAATTTAATAGAAAGTTTCTTTCTTATTTTAACAAACAAAAAGAGAGTTTTCTTTAATCGAAATATAGAGATTTATTCTTTAGAATTGATACAGTGAGAGCAAGAAGTTGGAATAGTAAAAATTTCGTGAAGGCAAGAGGCCGTTGAAGGAAGCATTTTATATATTCAAAGCTCGAAGATTACTCAGTTCTAAGAATAAAGGTCCAGATCAAAACTAAAGTAAGACTATTAATTTTTGCTAAAATTTGAACGAATCTTTTTAAGATCTTAAAGAATCGTAGGGATTATTTGTATAATTGAATGTCAGGATATACAATTGAAGGATTAGATAATCTTTTAGAAAGAATGTTAGATGAAATAAAAAATATTATTTCTCAATTAAAAAATATAGATGTATCATCTGAAAAATATAATATACTTAATAAAAGATATAAACAATATTTTGCAGATTATTCCAATATATTATATCATAGAATGGTCCTATATGCTGAAATCCAGAATAAAAGATAAAAATAGTTTAAAAGGTGGGGATATATATTTCAATATAAGAAGAATCATTTCATTAAGAGCAATATAGACTTTCTATGGATAAATTAAAAGGAAATAAAATTAGGCCAAATAGAAAAATCTCCCTATAATGAAACATTACAAACAACAAATAGTATTACAAAATGCAAATTAATTAACGAAAATTTTGCCATACTTTGACATAAGCATTTTGGATATATCTCCAAACATAGAATAGAGATAATTGTGTGAAGAAATTCTTGATCCCCTTGATTTAACAAATTTCAAAGTTTGCATTGAATGTGTAAAGGAAAACAAACGAACATAAGAAAATTAGGTGCCAACACGAGTTTTGGTATCTTAGAACTGATACATACTAAAATCTGCAGACCATTCTCTACAGCTTCTTTGAATGGTCAACAGTATTTCATTATGCTTATAGACGATTTTTCTAGTTATGGATACATATATTTAATTCATGAGAAGTCAGAATCCTTGGACATTTTTAAGGCTTTCAAAGTTGAAGTCAAAAATCAACTAAACAAGAAAATTAAGTCTAACAAATATGATCGTGGTATTGAATACTATGGCAAATATGATAGATCAGGCGAACAATGTCCAAGACCTTTTACAAAATTTCTAGAGGAATACAGAATCGTCCCACAATGCACAACGCTAGGCAAACTTAGCATGGATGGTGTTGTTGAGAAATGTAACAAAACACTTAAGGACATGTGATAAATCATTCTTCTTTTACCAAAATCATTATAGAAAGAAGCACTAAAGATTGCAGGATACATTCTGAATATGATACCTTGTAAAGCGGTAGCTAAAAGCCCATATGAACTGTGGGTACCAAAAGCCTAGCATAAAGTATTTGCACATTTGGGATTGTCTGGCTAATGCACGGTCTTATAGGCCAAATGAAAATAAATTAGACTTTAGAACAATAAGCTACTACTTTGTTGGGTACACTGAATGGTTGAAAGATTTTAAATTTTATGATCCATCAATAAGAACCTTTTTGAGATGGAAAATACGAGATTCTTTGAGGATGTTAAGTTTGGAAGGGGAGATAAGTCCATTAGGAATGTTGTCTTTGAATAAAAATTTCATTCTCTTCCAAGTATTGCTATTAACAAAGATCATTTTCCTGACAGTGTTCAATACACAAATCAAGATAACGATGAAGTAATCCCTACTCAAAATCAAGAAGTTGCTCCCATAGAGCAAACTCAACAATATCAAGAGGAAGTGCCAATAAGGCAACCCACTAAAGAAAGAAGAAATACAATTTCAAGTTATATCGTCTTTCTTCAAAATATAAATTTGGCATAAGGTCTACGAAAGATGAACCAATCAATTTCCAACAAGCCAAACAAAGTTCTAATTCTTAAAAATGAATTTATGCCATGAATGATGAGGTAAAATCCATGAAAGATAATGACTTTTGGGATCTTATCAAAGTGCTAGAAGGTACAAAGCTTATTGGTTGCAAATGGATATTTATAACCAAAAGGAATTGAAAAGAAAATATTGAAGATATAAGGCTTGTCTAGTCGCTAAGGGTTTTACTCAAAAGGAAGACATTAATTATAAATAGACTTTCTCTTCAATTCAACAAACACTTTCAGGATAATAATGACACTTGTTGCTCATTTTGATTTTGAGCTACATTAGATGAATGTAAAGACTGTTTCTCTCAATGGTAACATTGAGAAAACCATATATATGGTACAGTTAGAAAACTTTTAGTTAGGAGATCCAAAGTCTGTGGTTAAGAAATTCATCTATAGTCTCAAGCAAATTTTATCAAGTAATTATCTCGTATGATTTTGAGGTAAATATAGTTGATGATTGTGCATATTACAAGTTCAATGTGAATAAATTGATCTTCCTAGTGCTTAATGTCAATGACATCATACTATGGGTAAGCAGCAATATAGACTTATTGTATGAATCAAAGAGATTTCTATGTATGAATTTTGAAATAAAAGATCCTGGAGTCGCCTCTTTTATATTAGGAATTAAAATAAATCGAGATCACTCTTGAAGTATCTTTGGGTTATTACAAAAGAACTATATTGAAAATGTTTTTGCAAGATATAGCATGAAAGATTGTATACCACTCTTCCAACTTTGTAATTTCAACTAAAAAAAATGAATCTAACTTTACATTCTATGGGATATTATTTAGGGGATGGCGGGTTTACATCTAGCATGTTTCGTAAAATTTCGTTAAAATTTTACTAACTGTCAATTGTTCAAATTTTAATTTTAATTAATCATTTAATAATCCAACTCAAAATTTTTATTAATTTTTCAACCATGTATGTCATCTACTTTTATTAAAATTTACTAAAATTTCATCACACAATTACATATTGTACTCGCTATTGACCTTGCGTATCCCCCCATATACATGAAAGTAACTCCATATACGTGTCACATGCCTCGTAATAGCTTTCTTCATCAAGTTGACTCAAAATAAAACCATTATATGCCACCACATCTAGATGTGTATCTGATTATATGAGTTTGATTACATCATTCCGTAAACTTTGAAGTTGAAAAGTTTGATGCATCTATGTTACTCTAAAAATAAGGGTATTTGAATTTTCATGTGCCTTCCCATAAAATTGAAGAGTTTTGAGGAATGGATTTATTAGATCTGTCTTCAATTGAATATTATTTCTCACAAAATCAAGGTATATGACACTTGACAGCTCATGAGCTACTGATGGAGTCAAAGACCGTGCAATCAGAAAATCTACATCATCAACTTCGACACTGATAAGTGCGTTTTGTGCACTTATTTTGATCATATCACTAAACATTTGTGCCGTCAAATTATTAAGTTCGACTTAACTTGGGTTAATTTTCTTTTTTTTTCAGTGTTGGGCCTATTTTGAAACAATTGGAAAAGAAAGAACGAGAAATTTGCCATTGAATGAAAGTTTGGAGACTAATTTCCACATGTTAGAAATTGAAAAGCTTGAATTAAACTAAAGGACATTCGGTGCACAATTAATTGGACCAAGGATTGAAGTGCACTATTTTAAATGAAGTGGGGGCCTTGAAAGGAAATTTATACTTAGTGGGATTTGTAATTCGACTAAACCCATTTAGTAGTTGAACAGAATTGGAATTAAAAATTAACTATTGAAAAAACATATTGGGCGGCGGAGGTTATATATATATTATACACACACGCGGATAGTGGGCGGTTGCTGGAGAAAAGCATAGATATATATACACGCAAAGTCGGCAGCTGCGACTTCGAGGGAATTGAATATATACATGTTGGAAAATTATATCTATATTGTGCATATTATATTTACAAAACATGTCATTTACGTTCACGAAATTGAAACGTAATTTCGTCTTATCGAAATGGATTAGGGAAGATGAAACGATAGATTCAATCATTTCCTTTCTTTATTTAAAACCTACATGAAATCAAAAGAATGTTATTAATTTTTTGAAATCAAATACGAAGAAAGAATCAAGGTAAGATGCAAGTGATGCAATCGGCCGAGGCGAGTGTTAGACACTTTGTCCTTAAGGTGAATTTGCCCCACATTGGTGCTAAAGATTTTTCGGCAATCATCTCCTAAGATACAACAATCACGTCAAGTCATAGGAGCACTCCAAATGATTTCGACCAACGAACTCGAACGTAGTTCCCTCTCTACCATAACCATGACTTTGATGCAAGTATTTTATGCAAGCTAAAGTGTAAGCATGTAATGAAATGACATGAAACTATCTATTGACTTTCATGAATTTCTTGAAAGATAAAATTCAAACACATGGGGTCTATATATAGTAGTTGGAAATGTATGTCAAAAGACACAACCATACCAAGAGTCACCTTTCTTGGAATTCATAATTATTGGAAAATGATTATGCCAAAGGTCATGACCGTTCATATGAAAATACATCTTTTCATCCAACTATTTTCAAGAATATTCCACAATATTCTATACAATTTTTCAATAATTTCAAGTATTAAGTGGCTTACATTTGGCTTAATTTCTCATTCACCAAATTAAGAATTCCACTTAAATAATCATGTAAAATTGGTTACAACCAATTTTCGATACAAAATCCCAACAATCCCCCATATGAATAAAAATTAATGCAAATGTCTACGCATACACTGGTAGAGAGAGCAGAAAAACACTGCATCCAGTAAAGTAGCTTTTGGCGTTGAACCTTTCTTAGTGAAATACCATCGGATTTACTAGCTAGTTGGTGAACGCAATGTTCTTTAACCATCAGCCGTTGCTGTAAACCACGACAACGGTACTCACATAATGTCTCTCATAAACCGTTCATGGTTCTCATGACTTCGTTCATTTTGGCCCCGAACCCATCTTGGTTCTGTAAGTATTTAGAGAATTCAAGCCTTGAATAACTCTCATTGAAGCGGCCCCACTTCACACTTACATAGGTGATCTCCTATTAAGAGTAATCTACCATATTCCACTTGACTTAATCAAGATATAGGAACCATTAAAAGTTTATCTTAACCTCCAACCACTTTGCAGAAAGCACTTTGGTATCATAGGAATAAGTTAGGAAATTAGTTTTCTAAGTGCTTCATAGAATTCTCATAGCTTAGTTATCCATTTGAACCAAGATCTTGGGATCTCCAGTCAACATGGTAGGGTTACCATCATAAGGACTCTTACTCAGTAGACTTAATCTCATTCCCTTCAATATGCAGTATAATTGATCTCTTGGTAAACATACATAAATGGATCCACAAGTTTACATCAATGATATCAACTGCTTATGGTATTATGTCATCTAGACTTACCATTACACGTGACTTAGTATCTTATCAAATTTAGCTAGCTAACGATCGATTCATTTGATAGATACACATTGTCACCACCAAGAAATCCTCATATGAAGCTACATGCTTCTCATTAGCTTTATTTAAAGCTTTATCAATTTCCAAACATGATTGGAGGATTTCTATCAAACCACTACACTAGTCTATCAATTTATTAGTGGATTTCATACATGGATATTCAACATCATCATTAAAGTATTGCAATGCATTTGAACTTTATGAATATTCTCTAATATTCCATTTGTTCTTGTATATCAAATAATTGTCATGATCGACTTTCATCCCATTTCTTCCACTTTAGGGCTTTCATCACTTTTCATCCATAGATTTAGTGTATATCATCACATCACAATATCATTCCAATACCATAGGATATCTTGTGAAATGTAATCCATAGATCATTGTATATTTCATATACCTAAAGACCAATGTCAATCCACCCAATAATCATGGCCTGGATTACTCGTGAATCTACTAAGTTTATTCACAGCAAAAGCATTATCCGATCGAGTACAATTTTAAATATACATTATAATGCCAATTACTTGTGAATATCTCAATTGTGACACACTTTCACCCCTATTTTGACCAAGTGTAGACTTGTGTCAATAAGGTTTTTACTGAACTTTCCTCTAATACTTCAAAATTTAAAATATTTTCTCAACATAATGAGACTAGGAAAGTACAATTCATTCCGATATTCTAGAGATTTTTATCTCTAGTATTACATCTGCCACACTCATATCTTTCATGTCGTAATGCTTTGTAAGCATTTTTCTGACGTTTAGCACCACTTCGTGACTATTACCCATCACCAACATATTGTTTACATATAGACACACAATCACATAGGCATCTGGTGTATTTTTCACGTATACACACTTGTCACATTCATTTATTTTGAACTTGTTTGGCAACATCGTTTTGTCAAGATTTTGGTGTCATTGTGTAGGAGCTTGTTTCAATCCATATAAGGACCCAACAAGATTACAAACTTTATGGCTTTCACTTGGAGACACCTTCAGGTTTCGCCATGTATATCTCTTCTCCTAACCCACCATATAGGAATCCCGGTTTCACATCCATTTGGTGAATTTCAAGATTATGTATTGCTGCAGTTGCAATTAGTAATCTTATCGAAGTGATTCTAGTCATGGGTGAGTAGGTAAAAAAGTCAAATCCTTCTTCCTGCTTATATCATTTGGTAACCAATCTAGCCTTATATTTGTCAATGGATCCATCAGGTTTTAATTCATTTACACCCTAAGGCTTATTCCCATGGATGAATGAATTTACATTATGGAATTTATTGCACAATTGATAGTTTCCTTCCAATGCGGTGCTTCTAGAATAGACATTGATTCTTCAGAAGTCTTTGGGTCATTTTCTACCATATATGTTAGAAAATTCGGGCCAAACAAAGTGGACGTTCTAGCCCTCTTACTACACCTTGGTTCCTCCTCATTTGAAGACCCATTTGTAGTTTCATATATTCTATTATTCAACTTATATTTTCCTTATCTTTGCAAGGAAACACATTATCAAAGAATATCACATTTCTTGACTCAATTATGGTACCCTCGTGTACATTCGATTTGTGTACGAGGAAACGATATGCACTACTATTATTGGCATATCCAATAAATATGCAATCAATCATTTTTGGAACCAATCTTTATTTGTTTAGGCTTAGGAATCTCAACCTTTTTCCAAAAAGCCACACACTTTTAAGTGTTGGTAGGAAAGATGATGATATTTCCATAACTCATATGGTGTCTTTTCCATTTTCTTGAGAGGTATAAGAAAGTGTAACTTCAAACTAAGTTACCCCAACAATTAGGGTTATATATTCAAGTAGTAGCGTTGTACCCACACAACTTGAACTTTTCACATAAGTTCTCAAGCATTTATGATAACCCCTACATATTTGGATTATTCTTGAACTTAGAGTTTATCAACTCTTTCATAGTTCAATCCATTCATCACTTAGATAATATCTGAATCAGATGCTTGGTGAAAGTCTAAGTACTTTCAAAATAGTGGTCATTACTTCACGTAAACGAAAAATCATTTTCTATTCGAAATTGTACTTCAATCAACCATATTAATTTGATCATCATTAGACCAACAACGCTTTTCCAAGCGTAAACCAACTTAATTGGTTCCCCGATTGAAGTAAAATTCAACAATAAAGAAGACTAAGCATCTCCAACCATGTGCAACTTTCACATTTGTGGCATTTCACAAATAATATTATTCACATCAAATAATAAGGTACATTTCACATTGTTCACCATATTCACATTTGAATTAATTAATTAACCATCAGTTGAAAAGTTGTGTTTGCAAACAACATAACCTTACAAGAGGACACACCTCTTAAAATTATTCCTAGAATATTTTATAATATTCTTCACAATTTTTGCATAACAAGATTTTTATCCTTTAAAAATAAATGTCATTTTAGAATCATTATTTTTAAGGATTTTCGGCAACACCGCCAACTATAGACACCATTTGTGCTTTATAAAATATTTTCATATCTCCATAATTAGGCAAACAATTTCCACTTTCAAATGATTAGCACAAAACCACATTTTATCACTCTTATGAAACTATAATTTTGCACAAGTCATCTCATTTAATTTTATAGAATTAATTGAGGCTATCATCATTAATCAAGGTTTGTATAATTTTCAAACCAAAATCCATGGACATATACCGGATTTACAACTTCATAACATATATGTCATTTATCGTATATGCGACTTATTGTATACGTCTCTTATCGCATATGCAGCTTACCGTATATGTCACTTACTGTATATGCCGCTCACCATATATACAACTTGTCGTATTTGCGGCTTACCGTATTTACATCTTACTGTATTTACTGCTTACCGTATTTGCAACATACCCTACATGCAGTTTATTGTATTTGCAACATATTACTGTATTTTCACCAGCATACAATATATTTAGCTTAAATGCAACTTACAGTATATACCGAATTTGCATATACAGACCAAAAAGTCTATTTGAAATCCAAACCCTTGTTTGGATTTACCAAATGAATTCACTATTTGGAATTCATATTTATACAAATGACACTATAATGTTACATTCCATATCCACTTTCTGTGATTATCATGTAGACATTCAACAAAGTTGCCTATCCAATTGAGGGAATATAGATTTCCTCCATGCATATTTGTATAATCATTCCAAACAAGGCGCAGGTCATTGTATTGATAAATAAATTCTATATGTCAAAATCATGAAACTACAAGCCCTTTCATAATTTTTAACTTGGAATTATCGACTTGCGAAATATAAAATGGTTCACAATGTCCATTTATAATTAATCAATTCATAATTTGAAATTATTAATATCAAAGATGCAATGGATACAAGCACGTGCATAAGTCCACCATTTTCATTGCATTTAAAATGAAAAGTCACATTATTCAAATCATTTCCTTCCATGGCAGTCACAAAATATACAATGAGTCGTCAAAACGTATTCCATAATTTCAATAGAGAGGAAATTACTAATTGCGTGAATCACAATCACAATCAAAATCATGAATTGCATTAAACATGTATTTAATGAATTTTTATTTCATGTGCAATAATTTGGAGTCCCTACCACTTCCAAATTAATTCATAAACATTCATTTCCGATTTTCAGTTAAAGGATGCAAATAGATATTGGCAAATGAAACTACCAAAAAGGACAGAATAACCGGTAAATGATTTTTATCCATTACCAACCATGGTAACGATAAATAATTTTTATCCATTACCCACCATGGTAACATTATCTTCCAATTGTTAAATGATTTATACCCATCATATGCACAGTTTTTTCCATGTAGTTTCTCCATTGGCAGACAGTTGATTAGACAAATATTCAAACATAATTCAACATATTTCTAGGCAACAATTTAAAAGTAAAGTAATGTGAACCGATGGTCACAAAATCTTGCACGTTCTCGTTGTTCATGAAAAAAGAATCTTCTATCATTCATTCTTATACACAATCATGTGACAGTGGGCATATAATTAAATCCAAATTACTCCAATATCATGATTGCAGAGATTGACTCTCTGATTCATCTATTTCCATGCAAAAACATTTATAAACCATTTGTAGAGAATACACGTGATGGTATATTTGTCGTTTCTAAATATTATTTTGGAATATAAATGTACAATAAAAACCACTAAAAGTTCATCTTAAGATTGTTAGAAAATTATATCGATATTGTGCATATTATATTCACAAAACATGCCATTTATGTTTACGAAATCGATACATAATTTCGTCTTACCAAAATAGATTTGGGAAGATAAAATGATAGGTTCAATCATTTCCTTTCCTTATTTAAAACCTACATGAAATCAAAAGAATGTTATTAATTTATTGAAATCAAATACGAAGAAAGAAATCAGAAAGAATCAAGGTGAGATGCAAGTGATGCGATAGGTCGAGGCAAGTGTTAACGATTTTTAGACAATAATCTCCCAATATACAACGACCATGTCAAGCCATAGGAGCACTTCAAATGACTTCGACCAACGAACTCGAACGGAGTCCCCTCTCTACCATAACCATGACTTTGATGCAAGTGTTTTATGCAAACTAAAGTGTAAGCATGGAATGGAATGATATGGAACTATCTATTGACTCTCATGAATTTCTTGAAAGAAAAAATTCAAACACATGGGGTTTATATATAGTAATTGGAAAGGTATGTCAAAAGACACAACTATACAAAGAGTCACATCTCTTGGAATTCATAATTATTGGAAAATGATGATGCCAAAGGTCGTGACTGTTCATATGAAATATATCTTTTCATCCAACTCTTTTATAGAATATCTCACAATATTCTATACAATTTTTCAATAATTTCAAGCACTAAGCGGCTTACATTTGGCTTAATTTCTCATTCACCAAATTAAGAATTCAACTTAAATAATCATGTAAAATTGGTCATAACCAATTTTCGATACAAAATTCCTGCAATACACTCATATAAAATGGAGGTAGAGAGCTCGAAATTGGACAAGCTTTTTGGTGTTGCCATTCGATTTAGGCATAAAAATTGCTAAGCGGTTGGGATAAAAAAAAATAAAAAATAAAAATAAAAATAAAAAAGAGGATACACGCATGGGCTGAGAAACAGGGAGAAACATAGCAGTAGAAAAGAGATGAACGGTAGATAAAGAGATAACAACTTTAGTTTGGAAAACTTAATTACATTCCACCTGTTATTATTATTTTATTTTTATTTTTTTTATTATAGCCTGTTTAATTCAAACATTATACCATGCTAAATAATTTTAGTGCTAGGATTACAATGATACTTTATATCATGAACCTTTGGTTAGGTCTAAAAGTGTAATTGGCGATTCTGTGGACAAAACGGGCTAAATTGTATAATTGTAAAAGTCATGGACTTAATTGAACATTTGTGTAAAATTTAGGGACTTAGGTGCAATTTGCATAGATGAGGTAAATTAGTGTTCGAGCGGTTGAAGGAGTCCAATATGTCCAAGAAGATCACACAAGATCATCGAAATGTAATTGGAAGTCTAAAGGATATCAAATTATGTTCCGAATTTTCAATCATAAATTGGACACATTTTTCACATAGAAAATGTTAGAATTTAGACTAGAATATTTCTAGAAGAATTGTATCCCTTTGAGTTAGCTTTCCAACACTACTCGAATCACATCAATTAGACATCAGAAGAGAAAGTTATGATGAAAATACTAACAATTGCTCACTGTCACTCGCTTCTCGCTGGCATTTCGCTCGAGCGAAAAAATAGAATACCTCTTGCTCGATTCTCGTTGGCTCTCATTCGAGCGACACTCATATGCGGTAAAAACCCTATTTCACATTTTTGAAGTTTTTTACTCGGCCCATATCATCTAAACACCTTCAAATATAAATACTCAAGTCCTAGGACGAAATTGCAGAGGTTGCTACATTATTCTTTCATTGTAAAAGATATTCATAACATCTTTGAAGAGATCCAAGGTGAAATTAATTGGAGATTCCATCTACATCAATCTTGTGATCCGACAACCATTGTTTTAATCTACATAACCCAAAATACCTTACTTTCTTAATCTACTGAAGAATGGACTCTCTCATTGGAGGATTGAGAGAGGTGGATTGAGGCACAGTTAAAGCCCAAGAATGGGCGGTTCTTGGTATTCCACTTGGTGATACAATCGGCTAAGGACCAGGAGGTTGTAGTGGATAGCAGATTGAGTTGCAAGAGGTAGATCGAGAAGTCTAGCAGGAGGCTAGAAGTATCTACAGTAATAGATCGTGAGACTGGAATAGCGAGTCTGATTGGGTACGGAATTTGGTATAACTTGTACTTGCTGAATTGGCATAGTGGAGGTAGCTGGTTTGGTCCCAGAGTTTTACTCACTTTAGGATTTCTCCGTCATCATATTGTTTGTTATTTATTGCTTTCCATAATATACAAACTGTGGCATTCCAACATATGTTAATTGACTTATATGTTAATCACTTAGACAACTAATTAAAGTGACTTGTTGCTTTAGTTAGATTAATTCTGCACGTAAGGTCAAATTGGTTAAAATGAAATCTAGAATATAAACTTGGTAACGCATAAAATTTGAACTTGACACTGTATCGCGTTAGCCAAACTTTCTAACATATCTAAGCGTTCTAGATGACTTTTCAAGTGGTATCAGAAACTAAAATCGTGTCCTACCCTTAAATAGTCTAGATGAGTACCTCGTTGAATGTGCCGCCCCACTTTGATAATAGTAACTATGCGTATTGAAATGTTAGAGTGAGGGCATTTTTGAAATCCACGGATGAGCATGTCTGGCAGTGCATAGTGAATGGTTGGTCTGCCCCTAGTACCACAGTAGATGGTGTAGTCACTCTCACTCCCATAGAAAAACTAGTCTAAAGCACAATTGGATAGTTGTAACTTTAATAGCAAGGCCATACATGCATTGTTTATGGCAGTGTCCTCCGAGAAATTTAGGAGAGTATCTATGTGTGAGGTAGCTAAGGATGTTTGGGACATTTTACAAACCACACATGAGGGAACTCGGGCCGTTAAAAACTCTAAGTTACAGATGCTGACCAGTAAGTTCAAGAAAATCAGGATGAGAGATGATGAGACATTTGATGTCTTTTGTGCGAGCTCAAATGACATAGTGAATTCCTCCTTCAACCTAGGTGAGAAAATTCCCGAGCCCAAGATAGTTAGAAAAAATTTTAGATCCTTACCCGAGCGTTTCAGGCCGAAAGTCATAGCTATTGAGAAAAGTAAGGACATAGACACTATCAAGGTAAATGAGTTAGTTGGATCCCTCCAAACCTATGAGTTGACTTTAGACAATCCTGCTAAGGAAAAATCTATAGCCTTGAAATTCGCAAGGAATAACCGGATGGAATCTTCTAATTCAGATTCACCCTATGATGACGAGATGACCTACCTAGCTAAGAAATTTCAGAAAATGTTTAGGAATAAGAAGAAGCCTCAAGAGAGACAAAAAGGTGGCACGAGTAAATCTAGGAGAAAATCTAGGAGACACCGTATTGGAATGTTAGAATGAGGGCATTTTTGAAATCCGTGGATGAGTGTGTCTGGCAGAGCATAGTGAATGGTTGGTCTGGCCCCTGGTACCATAGTAGATGGTGTAGTCACTCTCACTCCATAGAAAAACTAGTCTAGAACACAATTGGATAGCTGTATCTTTGATAGCAAGGCCGTACATACAATTTTTATGGTTGTGTCTTTCGAGGAATTTAGGAGAGTATCTATGTGTGAGGTAGCTAAGGATGTTTAGGACATTTTACAAACCACACATGAGGGAACCCAGGCTGTTAAAAATTCTAAGTTATAGATGTTGTCCAGTAGGTTCGAGAAAATCAGGATGAGAGATGATGAGACATTTGATGTCTTTTATGTGAGCTCAAATGACATAGTGAATTCCTCATTCAATCTAGGTGAGAAAATTCCCGAGCCCAAGATAGAAAAATTCTTAGATCCTTACCCGAGCATTTTAGGCCGAAAGTCACAGCTATTGAGGAAAGTAAGGACATAGACACTATCAAGGTAGAGG
Organism: Olea europaea var. sylvestris; assembly: GCF_002742605.1. Classification (NCBI taxonomy): domain Eukaryota; kingdom Viridiplantae; phylum Streptophyta; class Magnoliopsida; order Lamiales; family Oleaceae; genus Olea; species Olea europaea. Next base: position 9,925,326 of record NC_036254.1, on the reverse strand, counting down.
AGTTAGTCGGATCCCACTAGACATATGAGTTGACCTTAAACAATGCTGCTAAGGAAAAATCCATAGCCTTGAAATTCGCTAGGAATAACTGGATAGAATCTTCTAATTCAGATTCACCCAATGATGATGAGATGGTCTACCTAGCTAAGAAATTCCAAAAAATGTTTAGGAATAAGAAGAAGCCTCGAGAGAGACAAAAAGGTGGCCTAAGTGAATCTATGAGAAAATCTAAATCTATGAGATACCATAATTGTCGAGGTTTCGATCATGTGAGGAGTGAGTGCCTTAGTGCTAGGAGAGTTGAAGAGAAGGCAATGAATACTACTCTCACTAATGATAAGCCTAGCTTCGACAATTAAAGTGAGAAATCCATACGTAAGGAGAGTGAAAAATATGTGGCCTTCGTTGCTAGGGTTAAGAGTGGATCTGAAAAGGGGAGTGAAAGAGATGGGAACTTAAATAGTGGTGAAGATTTTGGAGATGAATCTGTGAGTGATAAAGATATTGAAGAGGCCTATCAGAAAATATATCAGGAGAGTCTGAAAATTCTCAATAAAAACAAGGTCCTTAATACAACTGTTCAGGATCTTCAATTAGAGAAAGCTAAGTTAGAGGCGTACATTTAGGAGTCTTCCACTGTCTTGAGTGAGATTAAATCTATTAATGAATCCTTAGAGTCTCAAGTTAAGAATCTCACTGGTGAGCTTGAAAGGTCCTCTAGGAAAGTTAGCGAGTTAACCACCATGAATGAGACTTTGCAAATTCAGGTAGTGAACGTTGTGAGTGGTTTAGAGAATTCAAAGTCTCAACTTCTTGCCTGCGCTAGTGGTTCATCAAAGCTAGATAATCTTCTATGAATAGCAAGCCGGCTGAAAACAGGGGAGGTCTAGGATATAAGGGTAAAAGTTATGATGTTGCTAGTACTTCCAAGACCTCATTTGTCCTTGCTACTAATCAGCGCAAACATGTAGGACAGAGGTCTACTAGACAGAGTAGGACCCGTCAACCTAGGAACAAACGACAGTTGTATGTTGGTCAGATTGGATTCCTAGCTGATCAAGTGAATATTTTGACCCAATTGGTGACACAGTTGTCTGGAAACAATCTCTGTTCTAGACAAGTTTGGGTGAAGAAGAGCGATCTCTTGAATTTGGTAGTTGATTGTGGTGTTCTTAAAGGAAAGAACACTTATATACCTACTTGATTAAGTATTTTTTTTATGCATGCCTGGCTTTTGTTTGACATATGATTATTGCATGCATCACGTGTATATATATTTTTTTCATGCATGTGCATTTTCAGTTGTTTGTTTTTGGAGCATGCATATTTAATTTTATCTTTGTGTGCTTGACTTTATTTTCTTTTGTGTGTGGAGGATTCATTTTATTAAAAATGAAAAACACAGAAAAAATTGAAAATTTGAAAAAGATAACACATATTTCTTGACTTGTTGATTGTGATCATGTATGAGATAAAATTGATAAGCTGTAGAATAATTTGCATTATTTGTTTAGGTCTTTTTGGATTACTTAGTATAGGTGTCATTATGTACCATCTGCACTGCACACACTATGAATTTCTTAGTGGAACTCTATCACATGTGTGAGATTTAGGATGACTGTCACATATTGATAGGGTAACTTTGAATATGAATTGACCAATATTTAGTAGACCTAAACCCGAAAATTATCCCCCATATTAAAGCTCAATATCTTAATGTTCTTTTTTGGGGCCTATTTGACTCGAGTAATTAAGCCTGTGAGATCTCTTAAAACCTGGTGCCTATGGTCAACTGACTTGAGTTAACTGGCCTAAAGCTCGCTATAGAGGTCATCTTAGTTGTCTAATGAAGAAGAAGCTGTACTTAAGATGAAAATTAATGAACTAAAAAAATGAGAAAAATGTGAAAAATATGAAAAGTTGGAATAATATGAAAATCTGAAAAATATAAAAGCTCATAGTAAGGGGGAGATAAGTAAAAATAATAAGTATAGGTCCTACTACACATTACATTATTTGACTTTTATTAGTAAGAGAATACACTTACTGACAATGATTGGCACATCCCTTCTCACAAAATTAAGGTTTGGAGTCCTGCTGGCATTGGAATAATGACACTTTACACACACGAGTCACTTGTACTTTTTACTCCATTTTGGTCTAAACTGAGTTTGTAGGGAGGTTTGCTACTTGTTAGTTTTACTTTTGCATGCTATCAACTGTATTTTAGTGTTATTATGTATTATTTGCTCAGCTTGTTCTTAATATAATTCCCTTCAGTATTTGTAAGAAAAAGGGTGAGAGAAAAACATGTAAAAGAGCATACACATAGGGGGAGAGCTACTGCAATTGCAGGTGCACATGATTTTATTGATTGATATTACTTACATTGCATTGCTATGTCTAGGGATCATTGGGGGAGAGACATAGATAATTGATTTACTACATTACATTCATGAGGGGGGGGGGGCGTTACATTACATTCCATATTATATCCATTACTGCTGTTTGAGTTTTGATGTTTAGTGATGTTGGTGTTTCGGTTAGTGTTTTGATTGATATCAATGTCACGTTTGTGCGTTTGTGATTAAGTGCTTAAATATTTATATTTTCTATATCACATGCTTTTACACTGGGTATGCGAGTTTTTGAATTTCAAGAAACAGGTACACCAATGAATGTAAGACTCATTGATTGAGTTTACAAGGTAGAGTAGATTGTGTTTAGAGTCCTAACTTATTGTATATGATTTTGTCACAGAATGTCAAAGGGGGAGTGTGTTAGGTCTAAAAGTGTAATTGGCAATTCTGTGGACAAAATGAGCTAAATTGTATAATTGTAAAAGTTAGGGACTTAATTGAATGACTGCTTACTGTCGCTCGCTTCTCGTTGGCATTTCGCTCGAGCGAAAAAAAACAGAATACCTCTTGCTCGATTCTCGCTAGCTCTCACTCAAGCGACACTCCTATGCGGCAAAAACCCTATTCCACATTTTTGAAGTGTTTTACTCGGCCCATATCACCTAGAAACCTTCAAATATAAATACTCAAACCCTATGACGAAATTGCAAAGGTTGCTACATTATTCTTTCATTGTAAAAGATATTCATAACATCTTTAAAGAGATCCAAGGTGCAACTAATTGGAGATTCTATCTATATCAATTTTGTGATTCGGCAACCATTGTTTTGGGAAAAAAATATCGAATCTACATAACCCAAAACACCTTACTTCCTTAATATATTGAGGAAGGGACTCTCTCATTGAAGGAATGAAAGAGGTGGATTGAGGCGCAGTTACAGACCCAAGAACGGGCGGTTCTTAGTGTTCCACCTGGTGATACAATCAGTTAAGGACTAGGAGGTTGTAGTGGACAGCAGATTGGGCTGCAGGAGGTAGATCAGAAAATCTAACAAGAGGCTAGAAGTATCTACAGCAGTAGATCGTGAGACTGGACACTGGGTTTGATTGGGTGCAGAGTTTGGTATAACTTGTACTTGCTGAATTGATATAGTGGAGGTAACTGGTTTGGTCCTGGAGTTTTACCCATGATGGAGTTTCTCCGTCATCATATTGTTTGTTATTTACTGCTTACCATAATATACAAATTGCGGCATTCCAACATAGGTTAATTAACTTGTATGATTAATCACCTAGACAACTAATTAAAGTGACTTGTTACTTTAGTTAGATTAATTCCGCACGTAAGATCAAATTGGTTAAAGTGAAATCTAGAACGTAAACTTGTAACGCATAAAATTTGAACTTGACACTGTATCACATTAGCCGAACTTTCTAGCATATCTAAGCGTTTTAGGTGACTTTTCACCTTTAATTCATGATTTTATTTATTCTTGACATTCAAAGCACGTTTTTAATTCTTGAATGACTGACACGAATTTATTTTTCTCTACAATTACTTGATTGCTAATTGTACGAATATTGTGGCTTGTCTTACCCTAAAAAAAAAAAAAAAAAGTTAAACATAATGTCAATTATCATAAAGTCCAATAGGAGATAGAGATATACCGTTATACTTTACGTGACTTTAAAGTATTTATAATTCTTTTATGCATTTTTATATGTTCGCATCCGTCATAGAAATATAGTTGGATCATATGTTATAATATGTTTAATTCTACTCATCGTAATCGATGAAGATTATTAAACAAATTAGGAATATTTGTCTTGATAATTGAATTATTTTATCAAATTCAAAGGGTTCAAGGTAGAAAGGGATTCAGGATCCTAGTATACTTTTAATCATCATATTTTTTTAAAATTTGCCTTTAACTATAATCTTACATTTATTTTAGTTAAGTTAGGTTTTGCATTCATAAGTAAATTATTTAATTTATAGGAAAAATCATAAATTTCAATTGTTTAGGTTAAAGTTAAGTTAATTTGAATTTGAATTAGTACAATCTCTATCGAAACAATACTTGAATTCAAAATTCATTTTACTTCTTGTTAACGAACTGTGCACTTATAGGTTTTTTAATCAAAAGATTCATCAACAGACTCCATGTTGCCAAATTTATTGAGAAGCTAATCGATCGGCTTCTCCAATATTTGCTCTGACAGCATCTTGTATCGCGACCAATCTGACTTGTTCGTCTGTCATAGTGGTTTGGTGTAGTTTTTGGTTTCGTTCTTTGTATATTAGTTTTAAAGTACGGTCAATCTGAAGGTCAAATGGTTTGAGATCTCCACCTTGTCAATGAAGCATACAAAAACACTTTTTTTTTCTTACACTGAAACAAATACAAACGAGTAGAAATAGTCTAAAAATATTAAAAAGAAAATATTCCTTATCGACGGTGCCAAAAACTTGTGGATGCAAGCTCAAGTATACAATGTCAATTAACAAGTTGTAAAATGGATCCAAAAAATATTTGGATTATGGTTCCATATAGAACACTTTATCTGAATATCGATAAAAATAACAATGTCCCTTAGCAAAAAATAATTTTTGATTTTTGATTAAAATTAATGTTAACTAAGAAAAATAAAGGCAACTGAATGATCTATTTTCTTTAAATTATGGATAACATTGATTAAACTATAAAACTGATGGTAAAAGCATTTTAACTCATGATTTCACCATAATTATGCTTTAGGGCCTGTGTTAGACCTTGCTAGGAAGTCCATGAATTCAATCAATCATCAACAAAACATAAAATAGCACGTGAGGAGAACAAAGGACAAAAGGCTCGCATAAAAATCTCAAACCATTTGTCAACTCTAGGCTGTCTACAAGCTGTCAATAGGGGGCACATGGGCAAGTAAATAAACCGTGACTCTTAAGTAAATCAGTTAAGAAGCAACCAACAACAAGTCAACACCTGACACAACGCAGAATTGACCAAACTACCCCAATGTCGAGAGGGAAATATATAAATATCTCCCATTTTAAGGAGGCATACAATTCAAATATTTCCCTCTCAAATAGCTATTTCCTCTCCCATTCTAGCTAGTTGAACCATCTAGACTAGTGAGTTTAGGAGGTAAAACTAATAATTAGGTAAGATGATTTGTAGATTGTATTTACATTTGATCTTCAACTGTATTTATTTCATCAATAAAATTGTTTGATCTGATTTTTACTATCCACTATTTGCTTGGGAGTTTTGAGCTATCGATTATGAACTTTTTGAACTTTCGTGAGCAATCCGAATTTTAGTTGTTTCAGTAATGATTTTTAAAATTGTCCAACATGTACTTAAGAGTTTATTATCTATCAATTCTAAAAGTTTTTTAAAAGAATAACGTTAAATATATGTCCCTTAGTGAAATTTTTTACTTCATAGTTTCATGTACGGATTTTCTTTTACTCATAAGTGATATTTTACTTATGGGTAATTTTTTTACATACAAGTTAAAATTTAACTTAAAAAGTTAAATGAAGTTAAATATTTTCTCAAACTTTTAAGCTAATATTCTTATTTATAAGCAAGCTTTACAATTATAACTTAATTTTGTACTTTTAAATTTACATATAAGTAAATTTTTACTTATAAGTAATTGTTTACATTTTATAAGTTAATTTTTATCTTATTTGTAATACAGTTACTTTATAAAAATAATTTCATACAAAAGTAATTTTTTTATTTTATAAGCAATATTTCAATTATAATATTTTTTTTGTTTATAAATAAATTTTTTTAAGTTAGTATATTTTTATTTAAAAGTTAATTTAAAACAAAATACGAAAATAATTACTTTATAAAGGGTAAACGAGGAGAAAATATGAAAAACTGTAAAAAAAATGAAAAAAATAAAAATAAAAAATCCTCCCATTTGATAGATTGAGAAAATCTATCAAAGTTACACTACATCAATTTTAGATGATTTTAAACCATTAAAATTGTATTCAATTGAATTTCACGAATTAAATCAATTTCAAATCAATAATGTATAATTAAGTGATCTTACCTTATCTATATGTGAATCTAAATAAGCCTCAACCAAATGCATTAAATCACTTATGAATTCAATTAAAGATCGCAACAACAGTAAGAGTGTGTTTCATTGCCAGCATGAAATTTACATACAAAAAATAAAAAAATAAAAAAATTCAAGCAATTGAATTGTCTAGAAATTATTTACATGAAACTTGTTAATTAAATGTATTTATTGATTTATTTTCAATGTAGAAAATATTATACTTTCTATTTTTAATTGATAGGTAGATGTGAGGGGAAAGGGTAGATGAGAGAGAAAGGGAGAGTGAATTACATGGAAAATAGAAATCTACTCTCCGTAATATATATATGCCTTGTTTTTAAAGTAAAATATGGTCATGTGAGCTAAAGTAGGAAAATATTTTTTATGAAAAATATCAATCAAACAGCATAAAAGTAAAATTTGGGTGGAAAAATAACATTTTCCATAAAAAATATTGATTACCACACTTCAAAAGCATTGTTTTGAAAATTGGATCGGATCGGCTGGTTCAATTGAAAAAATCAAGAACGGTCTCAAATCCGGTTCTGTCCTAATATACTAATTGAAAATGAAAAAAATCGATAAATTGAATCGGCCATTTTAACCGAAAACCGATCAAGATTTTTACCCGTTAACAAGGGTTTTTTTCCCAAAAAAAAAAAAAGTTTTACTTTGATTAATGGGCTCAAGCATTAGCAAGCCCAATTTTACATTCCTCAATCCAAGTGTTGTTTTTAAAAGAGAAGAGTTATATGAAGTTTTCCTCAACTTTTGATGTGGGATAAGTTGTGTAACCTATTGCAATTTATATATCTAATAATTGTACACTTCATTCTTTCTATTAAACAAATTTTGGTCCCCCAAAGCAAATTATTTTAAACACATTAATTGTAAGTTTTTGATTTTTTGAAATAAATTATAGGATAATAAATCTAATTGACAAATATTGATTTATATTTACTTTGAATTAGTAATAATAAAATTTAAAAAACTGTTGTTGTTATAATATTTTATAGTTTTTTGGATTATTTATTTATTTGATTTTGATATCCGTTTCGATCCCAGTCTGACCTATTGATCCTTGACCCTTTTCTGGGTCGATGTCTGGATCGATTTTTAAAACATTGTCCAAAAATTTATTTTTATCTTTACTCAATTGTCGAATTTTACTATATAATTTAAATTTATAACTCATCTCTTGATTTGTTAAAATTCATAAATCATGAATTAGTGATCAAGCAATCCAAGCATTAACAAAAGAAGTAAAATTATTACTAAAATAAATTAACTACGCATAGAGGTTAGCCATCACATGGAAAATGAGCTGCAACAAATTATAGTACCTCGCTTTGACCATGGAGGCTTAACCGTCGCATGGTATCTCGGTTGAGGTGAGTTCATCACTTCGACTTCCTCTACTTGATGGTCTCAATTAGGTCAAGTAAACCGATATGTGGAGTGTAGTCTTGAAGTTAGTTGGCTGTCACGTGACAGTCTCATAGAATGAGACAATATATTCAGTGGTGGATCTAGGAAAATATTCAGGACGGGCTGATACGCAAAAGAAAAAAAAATCACACATAATCTTTTTTTTTTTTTTTTACATAAATTTTTCTTTTTAATTAGCATTTGAGTTGAAGGGATGGGCTCTACAACTAAATATAATTACATTGCATGAAATACAATTGAATATAATCACCAATTGATTTTGTTGTGCATCTTCTTTTAGCCCCACCCTTTGAAAAATTTGCATATCAAACATTATAAGCCATGAGCTTGAATGTAAAGAGGCAAGAGGTCAATTTAACTAGGCAAGATTAAAAAAATAATAATAAATAAAAAATTCCCTATTCAAACATGTTGGTTGGTTCAAAGGACTTTCTAGTGGCCGCTACTACTCGGCCCACTCCCAACATCACATTGCATGTACAATATAAGGGAAAAAATCATAAGTCGGGTATTAAGTATGCACCAAATCAATTTTCAAACATTAAGTTTAAAAATTCAACAGTCTGTTAATTTACTGTTGTAATTTTAAATAATAATATTATCAATTTAAATTAATCTACCCATACCTATCCCCACCCTATTGCATCCCCACCATTAATCAGTCACCATCCACTCCTACATTCGCCGACATCCACCCGTCAACAAGTTCTTGAGCGACAAACTGATTGTCGCCCAATGACAAATGAGCATCGTTTGGCTCAGAAAATAGAGATAGAGGGAGTAACACAACAACCGTTGGAGAACATCAACTGAGCATTGCCGGCAACTGATTCATCTTCTTTAGCAGCACTCAATAATGTTGGTATAATTTAAAATTAATAATTGAAAAACAAACATTAGTGTAATTTACAGAGTACTTATCAGAGCAAATAATTTCAATTTTCATTATCGAAATCTAGTTAATTAAATTTGTGATCAATTCTGATAACTAAAGTCAGAGAAATCAATGGCATGTGATCAGATCTCTTGAATTTGTGAACCGTGATCTATGCACTTTGATACATGACCTACTACATGTAACCTGTGGACATTGATCCGTGATAATTAAATTGATCTGTGACCAATTTTAATTGATATGTGATTTGTCAACATTGATCTATGATGTACTTATAGTGACATGTGGATATTAATCTGTGATCTATGCACAATGATATATCACTACTAAAATAAAAGAGTGGGTTGGTTTTTGCACTGTTCATAGGGTTGTGTGCCATATTATTATTATTATTATTATTATTATTATTATTATTATTGTTTAACAGCCCAATTAATTCATACTACTAAAATGACAACCCTATGAATTCATTAATCACTACTAAAAGAAAAGATGGATTTTGAAAGGCGTGCCCATCCACTCTGCCCATTTTTCTGTGAATATGTGTTTTTATACTGCTAAAATGATAGCCCAATTAATTCGTTTACCACTTCACTACTAAAAAAAGATGGATTTTGGAAGGCGTGCCCATCTACTTTGCCCATTTTTCCGGTGAATACGTGTTATCTCATCTCATCCACAAAAATGTTTCGTCTTCCTTTTGGCATTTTTTTTATCTTCTTCTACGTTGAAATCCTAGATCTATAATGTTCTACATTTCTCTTTTTGTGCATAATCCCTAAATCCATTGTGCTTGAGCACAAACCCAGATCAAAATTTCCCTAATTTTCCTTTCGTTGCACATCCTTTTTTTTTTTTTTTTTTTTTTTTTTTTTTGGACATCCAAAGAGGTGTAACTGTTGTTTTAAAATTTTTTGGTCATGAAAATATTTTTTTAATATTTTTCTTCGATATTTTTTTAAATAAATGTATGCATGTGTTTTTTGTAAAGATAAATAATAAATTTGTTGTTATATATGGACGTCAAAACCTATAAATATAGATTCTCAGATTGCTAAACACATCAAAATATGGTTTTGATACTTTCCTTTTGTTGACTTTTATTTTTCCTATTATTAACTAAATATTGGTTTATTTAATTTTGAGTTAACATCAAAATTTTAGTTGAAGTGTGTGCTTTTCTATTGAACTTCTGTAGAATTCTATCAAATGAATAGTTAAAGACAAACTGATGAGAACATTGTTGATGATTTTGTTTAATAATTTAGCCTTTAGTTAAGGTATATTGTTTTATGTAAGCTGATATAATTTTATTTACTAAGACTAAAGCATGGACAAAAGTTCTTGATTTTGAATTACGTAAGCAATTTTTTATTTTTGCGAGTGATTTCTAATCAAGAGAACTCTAATTGCAGGTTGAGTTGGAAGAGTTGAACGAAAAAGGATGGCACTGAAATTGAAGAAGTGCGAACCATCATACCAAAAATAGAACATTTATTTCAATCCATGACAGCTTTGTTCATTTGGCCTTGAAAACACACTTGGAACTTGTATAACGAGCACTTAATATATATTTGCAACCAACAGACTTCTATGGGTTTGGAACATCTTTCAAATTTTAGATTTTTTGCATGTAGCAAATTGAACTTGCATAATCATTTTTTTTAATTATTTCATTAAAAATTAAATCTATGCAGAAATCACTTAAGTGTCAATTGACTTTGCTCAAAGTTTATGGTAGTTGCCTGTTTTGGTAGAATGTTGATTTTAATTGTATAATTTTTTTAAAGTCCTTTAAGATGCTTGGACAAAGGTGTTTGTAGATTGATAATACCGTATTACTATAATTTTGGATCCACAGGAACGAGGTTGCCATGAACCCAATAAATACCATGTTCGTTCATGAGATCTATGTTCTCTTTGTTCCACTATTTTTTGGATGTGTATCTGTGCGTTGTTTCTCTAGTTCATTGATTGGTATATATAATTTTTTTGTGTGTTGATGCAAAAAAAAAATGGCGTTTTTGTTATGTCAAAAAGTAAAAATAAAAAAGTCTTGCTTTCAAGATTTTACAATCCCAAACCTTTGTTTTCTAATAGACGACAAAGCTTAGACATATTTTCGTTAAAAAAAAACATAGGATATCTACATTTGTTTGGGTATAATACTTTTTTTGGGGGGGGGAGGAGAATGTTAACTATGTTCTGAAATGTTGATAAATAGCCAAGAAATCTAGGTTCCATAGCATGTTCTATAGCCAATTTTTTTGGTGGGTTCTAAATAGGAATCTTAACAAGCAAAAGAGTAGAGCGCAGAGAGTAGAATTCTAGAGAGAGAAGGAAATAAATTTTTGGATACAGATATTAAACATCGAAAAATTTCGGATTGATTTTCTTCTCCAGAGGTGTGCAGTTTCGAAACTGAATAGGCAAGAGATAAAGGAAAAAAGATGATAAATGTGAATAAAATTAATGAATCGATGTGAAATTATGTGAGAGATGAAGTAGTGAACTTTGGACTCTGCACTTTTCACTGTGAATACATCAATAGAAATTGCTAATGCAGAAAATGTAGATATGCGAAGAATGATTTTATTTGTTTCAATTGGAACAGATGGTGAACAAGAAATTGTAGATGTTAAAGATTGCTACTTTACTCAGGGCGCTAGACGTGGGGTTGTTGACATAGAGGGATTTTGTTGTTCAGATGGCAAATTTAAATTGCATGAAAATAGTGTACCTAATGAATTATATGAATTATTTACTTCAAGTTTACCCGAAGCATTGAATTTCAAAAGAATTGCAAGACCTTATAACAATCATTTTGCATTCATATCGTTCCGTGTCAAGTATGGCAAAGATTTGTGTAAGATGAACAAAGACATTTATACATTTAGGGTTCAAGGACAAGTTTATCATCACATAAACCAACTTTTACCATCTAATAATAACCCAATTTATTTACAGTTATACTTTTATGATACTGAAAATGAACTACAAAATTGATTGAAATATTCATTCTTTGAGCAATATTGACATCCTAGGGATTAATCCTCACTCTAAATTCTTTCATTCATTGAGCAATATTGACAATTTACATACATGTGAAATAAAAATAAGATGTGATCCTGGTTTAGACCAAAGAGTCTACAACACACCAACAATTTCAAAGTAGCCACAGTTTGGGTTGATGAGGATCCACCTGAGAACTATAGATTTCGTAATATATCGATATATGGTCATTCAGGCACTTCACATAAAGTACATTATTATTTTGGTTGTTATGATCCCCTTCAATACCCATTACTCTTTTCTTATGGTGAGTTTGGATGGCATGATGGTATTGAAAGATTCAGTAAAGAAACACTTCTTCATTCTTCTGCACAAGAAAACCTTTTAAATATTAATAGCATAAATTTTGCAAGTGAAATAATTGAAAGAGAGGCTCAAGGTTAATAATGTGAAAACTACTTTTCATTTTTTTTTAATTTATGCAATTTGATTTGTTTTTCTTGTAGTTATGAAGAAGGGACAGAAAAGGTCACATGTGCCTTGTTGTGAGTATTATTGCTACAAATTACAAGTTTAAAACTCAGGTAATTGTATTTTGCTCCGTGCTGGTAGACTCTTACAACAATATGTTGTTGACATATATGTGAAATTTGAAACTACTAGATTAGATTACTTTCGAAATAAGCAAAAACAAATACGGGCTGGACTTTATCAAGGAATTGTTGATAGTATTGAAAAAGGTGAAAATAGAGGTTATAAGATTGGTCGTAGAATTATTTTACATCGTCATTCATAGGAGGACCTCGAGATAATAAAAAAAGATACATGGATGCAATGGCATTGGTTCAAACATATGGTAAACCAGATGTCTTCTTAATGATAACTTGCAATCCTAATTGGCCACAAATAGAGCAAGAACTAAGATACAATGATGAAAAGCAAAATAGGCTTGATTTGCTTGCACGGGTATTTAGAGCTAAATTGGAGGAGTTGAAAACTGATTTGTTTAGGAGGCATATTTCAGGACCCATTACTGAATACATATACGTAATTGAATTCCAAAAGAGGGATCTTCCACATGCTCATTTTTTGTTGATTTTAAAATCTAGATCAAAGGTAACTTTAGTTGATTTGGTTGATAAAAATGTTTGTTGTGAAATTCCAGACAAAAATCATTACCCAATTTATATCCTATTGCCGTAAGACATATTCTGCACGATCCTTGTGGAACATTAAACCCGAGTAACGTTTGTATGGAAAATATGAAATGACAACTTCACTTGGTGACAATTCATATACACGAAACAATAGATGGGTTGTTCCTTACAATCCTTATTTAACAGCTAAATATGATTGCCAAATCAATGTAGAAATATGTTCAACTGTTAAAGCTGTGAAATAGTTATATAAATATGTTTATAAAGGACATGATCGGATAACTTTTCAATGAACAAGATGTTAATATTGATGAAATTTCAAGATATCAAACTGCTAGGTGGATTTCTCCACCTAAAGTGATATGGAGAATTTATGGATTTGTGTTGTCTGAAATGTCTCCATCAGTAGTTTCGCTACAATTACATCTTGAAGACAAGCAACTAATTACATATAGAGATTTTAATAACTTGTAGACAATTGTTAGTAAAGATTATGCACGAAGGACAATGTTAACTGAGTTCTTTCATACTACTCTTACAAATGAAAAGGCTAGATCACTTACGTATAGAGATTTCCCTTCCTATTTTGTGTGGGATGCAAATGAACGGATTTGGACTCCTAGAAAGCAAAAGAATATAATTGGTAGAATAGTTACAGCTAATCCAACTGAAGGTGAAATATATTATTTACGCCTTTTGTTAAATCATATTAAAGGATCAACTTCTTTTGAGCAATTAAGACTCGAAAATGGTGTATTAGCATCCACATTTGGTGAAGTGGCTCTTTTACATGGTTTCTTAAGTGGAGATAATAATTGTGAGCTATGTTTAGAATAAGCTATTAGTTACCAAATGCCGCTCTCATTCCACAGGTTATTTGCTACCATATTAACCTTTTGTAGTCCTAACAATCCACATTTTCTATGGATTAGTTTAAAAGTTATATGTTTGAAGATTTCATATAAAAAGGCACCTCATTTAGTGCTGTTCAAATAAAAACATTACAATGTATAAATTCAATATTAGAACCATTGAATAAAAGTATAAATGATTACCTTTTATTTTTTTGATATAAACATGGGAGAAGACGAAACATTGGCTACCATGATTTTCTGAAGAGCTGAGATATGGTGGTAATCAAGGTGACAATTTTGATATGAATACTTCAAATAAAGAGCAAAGTATGCCTATAATACAATTTTACATGGAATTTTAGATGATCATAGTGGAATGTTTTTCATTGATGGCCTTGGTGGGATAGGTAAAACATATTTGTATAATGCTTTATTGGCAGCTGTAAGATCAAAAAATCTCACTACTTTAGCTATAGCTTCTTTCGGAGTTAGCTGCTATGTAATTACCAGGTGGCAGAACTACACATTCTAGTTTTAAAAATCTTTAGAAATAACTAATGATGTTGGTTGTTCAATTAGTAAACAGTCAGCTTTGGCAGACCTTTTCAAAACGACAAAACTTATTATATGGGATGAGGCACCAATGGTAAATTGTTATGCTGTCGAGACGTTAGATGAAATGTTAAGAGATGTAAATGAACAAGATGTACCATTTGGTAGAAAAGTAATTGTATTAGGCGGAGATTTTCGTCAGGTTTTACCAATTGTTAAAAGAGGAAAAAAAAGAAGACATAATGAAAGCGAGTTTAGTTTTTTCGTATTTGTGGCCTTCTTTTACCCATTTACCATTGGTTCAAAATATGAGAGCTCAATTTGATCCATTATTTTGTACATATTTACTATTTATTGGAAATGGTATAGAGAAAAAACACTCATGTCGGATGATTAGACTTCCATCTGATATAACAATACAATTTGAGGAATTTCAATCTTCGAAACATTTGATCAATGTAGTTTTTCAAAATATAGAAAATTACTTAGAAAATTTAGATTAATAGAGTCATTTTAACACCGAAAAATGAATATATTGGTCAAATAAACAATATTTTAAAATATTTACATATTATAGCTTTTATGAAGCCATTGACAAATCAGAACAAAGTACCCAAGAAGATTTTTCTAAATACGCCAACTCCAAATGGTATTTCACCACATGAACTCACATTAAAACAGAGTTCTCCTATTATGTTACTTCGAAATATTAATCCATCTTAAGGTTTATGCAATGAAAAAAGACTTGTTTGTCGAAGATTTGAAAGAAATGTGATTGATGTAGAAATTACTATTGGAGAATATCGTGGGAAGCTAGTATTTTTACCTAGAATTCTGTTTATAGCGCTTGAAAGTGATAAAACTTCAATTCCTTTTAAACGAACTCAATTCCCAATCTGTCCATATTTTGCAATGACAATAAACAAATCATAGGGTCAGACTTTAGACTTCGTTTGCCTTTATCTTTTGGAACCTGTATTTTCTCAGGACAGTTGTACGTTGCTTTGTCAAGAGCTAAAACAAGTGCAGCTATTAAGGTTTTGGTAAAGTCGTCAGACAAACCTACAACACATAGTACATGCACAAAAAATGTCGTCTACCAAGAAATTCTTGCTTTGATAAGATCTTCATAGCCTTTTTAAGAGCATCTTCAAAGCAGTATGAAAGTGTATGTTTTTATAGAAATCGTTGGTTCTCACCGATCTTCCAAAACTTCTATGCTGTATTGTTGCCTTGACTTTATTATGTTAGACTATTAACTTAGAGGATTATTTTCTTAATATATTTAGCTTAAGTTGTATAAATTGTAGTTTCTTACAAAAAATGAAAATGGTTTACACTTCAAGGTTTGAATTGACTACCTAATTGATATAGAACTTTTTGCATTTTTGTTGAAAATAAATGGGTGCAATCAATATCTATTTGTACTATTATTTCTTCCATGACTTAATTATATTCATATGTGCAGGTTTCATTGAATGTGTATTGTTATTTTACGTCAAAGTTGATTTAGAATAGTACCTTGTATATTAGGATATATTTGTTGTGATCCAGTTTTGAAAGTATATTGTTTTCCCTGGAGAATAAATTGATTCTTTGTACAAAATATAAACACAAAGCCATGGTCTCTAGAGAAGCCTACAATACCAGTATCCGCTGCAACTACCAGGGATGGGTCTGATTTTTCAGCCACCACTTGAAAGAACTCAAAGATATGTGTATGACTTCATACCCCATTTTTGCTTCCTTGTATAGAATTTACATCATTGTACAAATCTTAGACTTTATAGATTATTTTAACTTATATCTTCAAAGTAAACGTCAATTTATAGTTATTCTAAAGGTAGAATCACACTTTACTTCATACTAAAGTTTAAATAATTTCTAGAATACATTGAATTGAGTTTGCATATTCATTTATTTGTTTTGGCAATCTATATCTCATACCACAATTTTACCTACTAACTCTTTCATTCAAATTTGTTTCATTGTTGATTATAATTTAATCCAACATTACAAGTGATTTCTTTACAATTTTTTTTGGCATATTTTCCTACTACCTAAGCTTCTTATGGCTAGCACAGGTAGTAATCTAGAGAAGTTGAAGTACTTTCCCAAGTATGTTTGAGTCCTTGTTGATGACGACAAAGATTTTACTCTAAAGATGAGATCAAATATTGAGGAAATGGATTATTTAGGTAAATTATTAGTCTTCATATCTTTTGTGTTAGAAATAGTAAATAGAAATAGCCTCTCTCCTCTCTATTGCAATGTTTTACAAACACTGCAATAGATAATTCACATTTTTTTATATATGCTTTACACACTACTAAAAATCCTATTTTTTGATCCAACAAGTCAAATATAAAACTAACAAACCTGTACCACCAAAATGATAAACTAACAAACATGTTACTCATTAAATTTGTAAAATATTCAACACGTTATCTTCCCCAAAATGAAATTTAAAGTCTTCAAACATATACCACCAATATGTAATTAGAATTTCCTACAAAAATCGAAACTTAAACTTGAAACCGTTGGATGTTCCTTGATTAATACCATTGCCACTAGAACAATTTCTGTCCATCGAGCCTTGCATCAATTGAGACTTCAAAAAGAAACATGTTGTTGGAAAAAGATCGGCCTGTGAAATCAATGAGTCCCGTAGGGGTTTTTTTAGCCAACAAGCACTAAATAACAAATAAACATTCAAATAGCAAATTTTTCCATTTCATTGTGACATACTTAATTGTGACAAATGTAAGACAATCACATAGGCATTCCAGACTTAACACAAAATCATGTTGTCCACACATTAACAAATTACCTACTACAAGAATTCTAGTCTCAACATGAAATCATGTTTCGACCATTCAATAACAAAAAACTTACTGAATGAAACCTAAGAATTAAGCAAGTAACCTATTAATCCTCACTGCCAAAATCTCACTAGCTAACCAACCAGTTACATGAAACCACTTCATACGTACCAACCAACACTAAATACTATTTGGGATGGAAAGAAAATGGAAATAGATTCATGCGTAGATGTTATAAATCCAGAAAATATACCTTAATCAAATAAGTCTAATGCTTCTCTTTGGCCAAGCAACAGTACTTCCCATGACTTCACTAAAAGTGTGGAATTCATCTGTGGGTCTATATAGAGTCAAATTACCCATATATACTTCCTCAACCCAAACCTTCTAATAGTCTCGACCGAGTGGCAAGTGATGCACCGTTGCACTTGGGTTTGTTGTGGCAATCTTCCCTTCTGCTATGACTTCTTCCCCCTCAAACATGTACCAATGCAATAGTTGACATCTTGCATTTGGCATGGGGGTAGTACTCTCTTGAACACCACTTCCTTGGTATGACTACAAATTCATAATAAACACATAGTATTCTTCTTAAACTTAGAATGCTACAAACTGAATATATATTGAATAAACATTTAATAATATAGGAAATGGGAACCTGTCTAAAAGCATTTGAATTTCTTTCCTCCACATTCTGTATAATGATACAAAAATTACAAAAGTTATTCTACATGTAATTGGCTATATAAAGATATATAATCATGAAATGTATAAAAAATAACTACTTATAACCTGTTGAGATAAACTGAGAAGTGCTTTCACTTTTTCTTCTAATGGCCCTACCCTTTGTGACTGAGTCTGTAATTGGCTTTCAAGTTCTCTAACTCTCCCACTACTTTGTATTTGTCCATCCACCTTTGATGGTACAACTCCAAATCTGAGTCCCCTCACTATCCCATTATGTTCAGGACCTAAAACTCGAGCGACAGCATCATCACGGATGGAATCTTCGAAGGGCGTATCGAAAATTGATGCGGCACAATCTTCAATCCTTTTTTGCACTTATGGAAGTCAAATCAAATACTAGCAAGTGATATAACTAATAAATCAAATTATGCTTCATTGAACATTGGTATAATACACATACCAAAGTTTCGACAACTGCTTCATTAATTGATTTTCCATCTTTTCTAAGATGTCCATATTTCCATACTTCTGCTCTTAAATCTGGATTCATTTTTCTATAGTACAAATGTAGTAATCACATAATTGAAGTTGGACAATTCAAGTAAGAAGACACTATTTGGGATCGTAAGATGTACCATTTCATAAGTTACACGTGGATAACCCTTTCTACCCATAGTATGGAGAAACTTCTGAATAGTTTGCATGTTGTCGAACCCAAAATATATGTGTGCAATTGTCTCAATTCTGTTGCGTTGATGTTACACTTTCAATTTCTTTGTGTGTCTAACTGTATGAATTGAAGTAATCTTATTACTTGGTGTAATTGTTTGCATGCATAGTGGGTTGAAATGTATTAATAGTGTGTTTAGGGTCTTTTAGTCAAGTGGAGTATAAATACCTAGGGGATATATTGGTGGTTTGTACTAGGGATGCGGAGTGTGACATTTGGATCAGACGGGATATATGATTAGTTGGAACCTTTATCTGTGAAGAGACCTGGATTAGGTGGAGTGTAAGAGAGGCACTTTTATCACATCATTAGGTGGTGACCCATTATCCACTTAGGTTGGGAAAAGTAATATGTTGATAGAGGATTATCTTGAGGACTTAGGATATATTGTTACTTGCCAGTTAGACATTAGTTGAGTGATCAATCTAGTGAGCCTGGTGAGCGATGAGAGGAGATATGTATCCTTAAGGTGTGAGAAACATGGAATGGGTTAGGAAGTGTGGTGAGATCTTTTCGTGAGGTCATTTATGAATTTTTTTCATGTGTCGGCTACCTATTGATTAATTTAGTGTTAATATATTGTTTTATGTAAACATTTTTTGATAAGATTTGTGTGTTATCCTATATTATATCATCATTGCATGTTTATTTGTTCCTGCTAAATATTTGCTTCTATTTGGGTGTTCTTGACCTTAGCCCTGATGAGTATATGAAGCACGTATGGTATGTGTTTCGGGTCCAAAATACGAGATAAGGTCTGTGATCCCAATTTTATTGATTACCTTGATTATGCAAGTACTAACTGTGTGTTTTAATTGCTTGCAGGTTTATTGGGTATCAAGGTGGAGATTTGTTGGGTTTTAATATCCAATAAATCTCGGGCTATGATGTTAAACATTGAAATATATTTCATAGACCTCAGCCGAAAACTTTGAATCTTGGCCCATTTAACCTTATTATTAGCCCAACTAAACTATAACCTAACCCTACATATATGTGCTTACTCTAGCCATTTTTTAGTGTGTGATATGTGTGTGAAGAGAAAACATTGCTACCTTGGAAGAGAAAATAAGAAGCTGCTTTGTGTTGAAAAATCGATAGTTGCCTTCTTGATTTTGGTCTCCATGTGCCTTATTCTTTGCTTTTCTTCTTGCCTTTGAAGTTACAAATCATTATCGTTATCTTATCCTTTATGAGTAAGATTGAGAAACAACCAAGGTGAATATATTGGTTGTGGGTTGAAATCGTTTGGATTGATTGGTTGATAAAGAAAATTAATGTGAAACTGAGCCCGAAATACATAGATTTGAAGATTCTTGGAGCAAGCTTTTGTGACAAATTATAATATATATAATTCTTACTCTTGAATATGTACAATGTAATAGCAATGTGAAATTGCTTCTTTTTTTCTCTATTTTTTTTTTTACTATGTAGTAGTTTTTTTTTTTCCCTCACTTATCATGGTCAAAAGTATAATGTAATAAAATTACCATAAATCATACATAGTGGCGGACCTAGGAACATAATTTAGCGGGGACGAGACAGAATCATGTAAAAATTACAGGTTAAAATTATGTACTAAAAATTATGTGGACTACTTTTTAAATGTGAAAAATGAAGGGCCTACTTTGTAAATGTCAAAAATGAATTCCACCCTCTGGCGCCTTCATGGATCCGCCCTTGATAACACATGTTTGATTCATGATCATTATGGTTAAAAAAATGAGAGCAACATTAATAACATAATTATTAAGGTAAAATATCAGTTAAATGTAGGAACACTAACCAATATTTAAGGGATTAGATTACTCCTTTAAACAATGTTAGCCTTTGAAAATAGAACTCTAAAACTTTATACGGTAATATATGCTAACCAATAATTTGATTTTTGTATTAGATGCTAGTTCAGATAGCTACAACGAGCCTACCAAATATCTATCTGGGCGCAATGTTGAGATAAAGCATGACTCGAGTATACTGAATTTAGTACTCGTTTTATTTTATTATTCCTTGTAATCTTAAAGTTGTCGATGTTAGGCTTAGCTCTCTTCTTAGCAAGTTGTATTTTTAATTTTTTATATTAAATCAAGCCATAACAAGTGGTCAATTTTATTTATTTATATATTTATTTTTAAGAAAAAGGTTGGCTTAAATTGACATTCTCAGACCACCACCTAAGTGATTGACCACCCCAGCTATCCAAGTCGTCGGAAGTTATCGGCACATCCACTGCCACACAATAAAGGAAGAATGAAAAAGTAACGAATTTCTTTACTTCAGATCTGAAAATTGAAACTGATTTTGAAATCAGATTTGATTATAAGGTTTTGCTATTGTTGTGGTATAAATGGTTGTTCTAGTGAATGAGTAGTGAGGAAAAGCAATGGTGGAAGTGGCAGTTTGATGATGACGGTGGCGTGAATGTTCGATTGCTTGAAGGAGCTGCTAATTTTGAGGTGGTGGTGATGCCTAGTTTTGAGGAGGTATTGGCTAGAGGTTATGGCAGTGATGTGGATGGTGATGGGGGTGGTCGACGAAGGATATGGATTCAAGTGAAATTGAAGCACAATCTAAATTGTGGTGGTGGTGGTGATCAACAGTGGGTAGGAGGGTGGTGGATAGTGGATGGCGCTAGCATTGGGTAGGTGAGGTGATGCCATCTAGTGGTGGTGGTTTTGGGTAGATAGTGGTGGTTGTTGGTAGTTGCTATGGCGATTGGGTACAGTGGTTTTGATTTTGGAGAAAAATGAGATGGGGATGGGTTGTGGCTTTATTTTTTGTTTTTTGTTTTTTTGTTTTTTTTTTTTATTTAATAGAAAAAATGCGTTTTATCCAAAATGTCATTGCCTTAATTGGGGGAAAATAATAAAGTTTTTTTTTTTTCAATTTTAGGAGTCTATTGATTGTTTTGGTAGTCAAACTAATGAAAATTGTCCTTTTAGACTTGAACTGCAAATTTCTTAAAGGTTTGGTACTCACGATGACACAAATAAAAGGTTTGGACAAAGTTAATTAATAAACGAAAGGTTTCGTACCGTGGCTGCAATTTTCCCAAAATTAAAACAATTCTGCTATAGGTATATGGAATGGCTCACCTAACGTGGGATTTAATTTTAAAAGACTCTAAAATTGTAACAAAAAAAATGAAGAGAGAATTGCTCCCAATCTTTTTACCCCATGTCCCAAAAAAAAACCCTTCAAACTATCTCCTACCCAAAGCAAAACAGGTCACCGCACTAACCTCCACCTCCAGCCGGCTGCTTCGATTGATATGCAAGTTTGGCTATTAGAAGCTTTTAAATTTTGTTTAGTTTTAGGATGCATTGCATAATTAGGTGCACTGCTTGGAATTTGTTCTATTTTGAGGATAGTTGACCTATGTTTTTGAGGCTATATCTTTTCCTTTTTAGATAAGAAAACCATATCAAGATTCTGTCTTGATCAAACACCAATCAGGGAAATATAGCATTTGGACATCACTCAAGGTATAATTACAATTTATAATAATAAAAGCATGAATACAAGGTCCATATCAGTGCTGAATTTTCCTGTACCTCGATACAAAATTACATAAAGAACAGCCATATGTCGCTACATATAATTTAGCATCCTTCAAAGCCTGCCTATAATTTAACACCCTTTAACCAACAAAGCAAGGCTTAAATTTGAATGTTCTTGGTGCTACTGGCGTTGCTCTAGGAGTCCATATTTTCTTCAAGTCTCCAAAAGCTAAAGAGATGTCATCTGGGTTTGGCGTAGTTGTCTTCAAATATGAGTTTGACATCAGGTTTCGGTGGGCTTTCGTATTTACACTGTGGCTAGAGGTGCGCGCTGGTCAATTAGCCGAATGTTGGCCGGAGATGGAGAAAGTTGAGTGGCGGGGTTTCTCTATCTATATTTTGGGAGAAATCGTAAATGAAATTAGAAATTCATGATTTTATTAGGTCATTTTCCTTTTCCATTTATTTATGTATTTTGTTCCTCTCCCACATCATTTTATTTTAAATTCCTGTAAATGTTATGTAAGCCATAATAATGTGTCATAGTTGCTTCAATTATCTTAGAATATATTCTAGGTATCTTTGATTTATTCTGGAATGTATTATTGAATTTGACATATCATTTATATTAGGAATGGCTAAAAAAACTCGTTAAATCTGACACCCGCAACCAAACAGGATAGGGATTACCCGCCTAATCAAGTAAATGGACAGAGACGGGGGCAAGGTGAGACATGGTTGTTTTCTGAAGCAGGTATTGGACGGGTACAAAAAATATGGTCCTTGCTTCGCTACCCATCCCATTTAAAATTTATTTTAAATTTAAGTTTTTTATTTAAAAAAAAAAGGAAAAGAATTATCATCTTTTCTAAAGGTAACATAGGTTGTTCATAAAAGATTGGAAAAAAAAAAAAAAGGAATACTTTCACAAACTAAGGACATAAAAGAAACAAAAAAATAAATAAATAAAACAAATAAAAATAAATAAACATGATGGTAACAGAGCAGGGTTCTGCTTCATCTTGCTCTAATAGGATATGGGATGGAGGCAAGGTAATAAAAACATTTGACAAGATGGGAGACATGAATGGCTGATCTACCCACGACCTGTTCTGTTGCCATCCTTACTTTCAATGGACGAGAGAAAAGTTTGCCTTGTGACTTTAGAGATGGCACACTTTCTAATTGATTGGGTTGAATTGTCTTTCCCCCAACATAGAACCCACCCCACTCCATCCCTTTATTTAATTCACAAAACCCCCCCTTTCCCTCAAAATCCAGCTCACCCTTCCTAGAGTAAATTCAATTAATGCTTACCCAACTTTAATTTACGTTACTACTTGTTTATCGAACAATAAAATAGAACTCATTACTCATCTATCTATCTAATTACTTACCTGCTCATTATTCATCACTTTAAACTAGCCAAAAGTGCCACGTTGTATATCACACATGTGAAATCATGTTAAATGGTCTAAAAGCAACTCTCCACTTTCTCGGACCTTCATCTTGTCCCTCCACTTCTCAAACTCTGAATACATGGTCGACTTAATTGGTGCAGCAGAGTCTAGTCCGTGATGTGCATGCCCATTAATTAACATAGTGGATTTGGGAGCGAATTGGCTGGCGATTTTTAGGGTTCTTCAAAGATTTGGGAACGATTTTGGTCTTATGTGAACCTTGTTTGGAAATGCTTCTTGCCACTGGGATATGAAGACAGAGATGCGGATGTCGAGTTGGGTGCAGTGAAATTTTGGATGTTCCCGCGATTCGACGATGGTGACGGTGGATGATGGTAACACTGGGGCTGTTAGTCAAGAATATGTTTGGCTTTAGGCGGAAGTAGATCTTTCGGCTCACGACATTGAAAATTTAGGCTCACGTTCCACTGGGTTTTTGGAGACGAAGGCAGGATTTTGGCTAGATTTCCATCCGATTTATGTGTGTGTGTGTCTAATTTATGTGCCACGTGGAATTTTCATCCATCATTCTGTTAGTTAAAGGTGATGGAAATAAGACGGGGTGATGAAAGTATTTGGATAAATGGGTGAGTAATGATTTATATTTTGTTATTCAGTAAGCAAGTAGTAATGCGCTTGTCTGGGCACAATTGCTGTAGAAGAAAATTAATTTTTCAGTCAACTCACTGATCTCACACCCGTTTGAGATATAGTTGAAGTTTTGCCAATTTTATGAAAGCACATTACTTTAAAATAAACCAAAAGTTTATTCTGCCCTTTTCATTTTATATTATTTGGCAACAATATTTGACTGGCCAGACAAAAGTGAATTGGCTTTGAAGGTAAATTTGGAATATGAGCAAATACTAAAATATGGGTATAGCATATGGTCAGAAAAATATTCAAATATTTGTCGAATAAAATAGTGATATATTGGTCGCAGCAGTCAGTTTTTTTTTGTTATTTTAATTGCTATTTGACAGGCCTTAACTCCCCATTCCCGCTATTTTTCAGCCACATTTTTCATTTCTATTTCTTCTATCTAATTTCTTTTTGGACTTCACATGTCGGAAAACTTCACATTCATCCTCGTCCTCATCGAAATCTAGTATTTCACACAATAATATTATTGAACGGCCCATTTTCCCTCTCTCCTCTCCCTACCCAATTTTCCTATTTCTCTATCCATTTTTCTCTAGTGGAAATTTTGTAAAAGTCTAATTTTAAATATCTCATTTCATAAATCATATTCTAGGTTTACTATTTTAAAAATCAGATGTTTTGTTAATAAATATATTATTAAATTAATTTAATTTATAAACTAACCCTACATTCCTCTACCCCACCTCATTTCCCCCAAACCCTTTCTCTCTCTCTCTACCTCTCATCTTTCTCATTGCTGTCACGGTGTTGTGCGATGGTAATCTGTAACGATGACATCGCTGCGCAGTGGTTGCACTGCAGATTGTGCTTGTAGCGGCCCAGATGGCAACTTCAATGCTGTAGATCGCAGCAGTGGTATGTAGCTGTGGTGGTGTGTGTGTGCAGTTTAGTTGCTATGGGTGCAATTGTGGTGCTGTGGATGAGATGGTAGTGCGGTGGTTAGGTCTGGGTGTGTGTGTGCATGTGCGCCTGTGGTGGTGTGTGTGCGGTTGTGTTGTTAGGCGTGTGATTGTGGTGTTGTGGATCCGATGATGGTGCGGTGGTTGGGTATGGGTGTGTGGAAGAGGGAAAAAGGATGGAAGGGGATTAAAAGGAGGATGTGATGATGATTTTGTGATTTCGTGAAATTCTAATTGGAACGTGGCTGCCCAAATCAGTTTTGTGATCTACTAGTAAGAAGTGAAGAGGTAATGATGACAATTTCGTAAAATTTTGATTTGGATAATGACAATTTTTGACCCGTATCTTGGCATGGCAACTTGGACAGCATGAAATAGGACATAAGTTGTCTTTATTGCTCGTGAAACCATTGATTTACAGCTATTGGTGTGCCGAATGTTATTGTTCGATCGATGGCAACGTCACGTTGGCGGTGGGCATTTGATGTCTTACAAATGTGGCCAGGAAATTAGTTCAATAAAAAATAAATACATTTTAAGCCTCTAATGATTTCTTATTTAGTGAAGTGATTGTTGTTCAAAATCGTGAGTGGATGAACTAAAAGAGAGAAAGGAAGATAATGCCATATGTGTGGCTTATGCAATCACATGGTATAAGTATTCGATGCTTGCGGTCGCATATGCTTTTTCAGTAGCCAAGTGGCGACCGAAGCTATAACCGTGTGACTGCATGACTATAGCCTGTACGATCGCATGGTTATAGAAAATGGACATTAACCATGTTTATTTTGAATATTCTGGTGGTTTTCCTATGAATCTATGCACCTGTTCAAAATGATTTGTAACCACTTTTGTAGGGATTATTGAAAGCTATATAAACATGATGTTCATCCCTAAATGCATAAAAAAAAAAATTCATTATATAGTTCATCCAATTTTCTGAAGAAATTTTGCTACTTTACATAATCAAATTCTTCATTGTTTTCACTTGTTCATTAAGAAGATCACTTTTGCTTTTGGTACCCTTCTTCAAGGTTTGATCAATCCTACAAATATTTGCCAATTTTAATCCTTAAAAGCTTTGAAGAGGAGGCAAATATCATTTGAGGATAACGATATATTCTTCGTGTTCAAGCATTCTTTTGTAACATCCCAAATTTTTATAAACATTGGAATGTTATGAATAACTCAATTTTTCTCTTTAATAATTGAGGAACTACTTAAATAAAAAAAAATTCTTTATTTTCAACCATAAATATCAATTTAAAATAAACAAATGAGCTTTTGAACAAATAAAACTAACAAATAATTTAGAGACATAAAAAGAAAAAAAACCTAAATGTTTATTTTCCTTTTTCCTTCGATCCCCTTGGCAGTCCGCATCGCCAATTCACCATAATTCAATCGAAATAAACATTCGAAAACTCCCAATAAGATACGTGCAGTTTTCATACATAATTATATAAGAAATAAAATTTACACTCCATACCACTCTGCTCTTATGAATTATATCGATGATTAAACGACACACCCACTTTAGGTCCTCTTATAATTCTGTAGGATTTCATCTCTCTTTTTAAGAAACCCGAAAGTCTATTGGCAATCCATGTATATTTAATTGAATATAAAAGTATAAGGAAATGAATACACTTGCATAAAAGTATCTTATCTTGCTAAATAAAATGAATTAATGAACAAAATATAATTGCTCGTGCCCAAATTCGTTTCTCAAACTCTCTACTTCGGTGAAAGTGTATTGATTGACAGTGATGTATGCAAACTTTTAGATTTTCAACACTACTCTCC
>NC_036254.1:9843031-9896576 GCF_002742605.1 Olea europaea var. sylvestris | reverse complement strand
TTGGAGAAGCAAGAAACAAAATGTTGTCGCAAGAAGCAGTACAGAAGCTGAATTTAAAGCGGTGACCCAAGAAATTTGCGGAGAACTGTGGTTAAAGAAATTTTTAGAAGAATTACAAGTTGGTGTGAAACTTCCAATCAAACTATACTACGATAATAAGACAGTAATTAACATCTCATTGAATCCAGTACAACATGATCAAACCAAGCATGTAGAAGTGGACAGACACTTTATTAAAGAAAATGTTGAAAATGGAGTGATTTGTATGACTTATATCCCTACAAAGGAACAAATAGCAGATATCTTCACCAAAAGACTACCTCGACAATCATTTGACGAGTTCATTCGCAAGTTGGATATGATCAACATCTACCATCCAACTTGAAGGGGTGTAGAAAACTGAATGATTATAGGAGATTAGAGGCAATTTTGGAATAGTTGATGTACCATATTTAATTTGTCCATAATTAGGTAGGATTATTTGATCTCCTAATTTAGGAGATTATTTTCCTTTTTTTTCTTCCCTCTCGGTTGTATATAAGTATAGAAATCAAGAAGGAATAAAACAATTCACACATAAAAACGTGTGATTCATTGTCTTCCACAAAGTCATTGTTTTCTACATTTGTTCCTTTACGTAATCAAATTCTCTATTGTTTTCACTTGTTCATTAAAAATATTACTTTTGCTTTTGGGGCTTTTCTTCAAAGCTTGATCAATCCTACAAACTACTTGCCATTTTTAATCCTTAAAAGCATTGGAGAGGAGGCAAATATCATTTGAGGAAACAATATATTCTTCGTGTTCAAGCCTTCTTGGCTATAAATTCATCTTCTTCTTCTTAAATTTGTTCTCCATTGTTGTATTTTTCATAACAGTGTTTTGGGTTTTATTGCGTTGGAGCATTTTGTAGGTTATAGAATTTGTGTTGTTAATAATAGAAACTAAATAAAAGATAGGTTCAAAATCTCTTCCTTTAGTGTGAACGATACACAGTCCCAACTCATATATAGATATGGTGCATATATGAAGATGCATACATCGTACACTGAAAGAAATCCTATCGTAGATTTGGGAGATGTCATAGTATGAAGGTACGAAAATAACCATTTATTGTTGCATTTATCAAATTTAGGGTTTACGGATTGATATGATTTTAATTTTAATTTTTTAGGATGGTGTTAGGTGTAAAGGGTTTGATCAGGATGAAGAAGTTGAACCAACATTAGGACGCCAAATTGAAGTGACTGATATGCACTTTAGGACATTGAGCGACTTGAATAATGTTGTCATGAAGTTGTTCGAGAAGATCATCAAGTGGACAAAAAAATATGTTCACTTGCTCGGGCACTTTGGCTTACTATACAATGAACATGTATGCTCGTATTACTCATTGTTATAATGAAGCATGTATAATAAGTTTGGACAATTGAGTCTAATGGTATAGGTAAGTATATTCTAATTTTTACTTTTATTTGTTTTTTGACGCTTTAATTTCATAATATTTTCTTGTAGTACGGATTTACATTTTACATAGCATTTATTGTTTGACTTTTGACTACTACACAATTACGGAAAATAACATATGAATCGGAATAACCTAAATTTGATATGGAATATACGAATACAAAATATTCTTTGGACATTGAAATAAAAAGAAAAATATGACTGCATGACAACGAAGTCCAACGACAAAGAAAGAAACATGGAAAGTGACAAGTGGGTGGGGTAATAAGAATAATGCTCATTGTACATTAAGTGATGACCGTCATGACTTTCACTCCTCTCACGTGGAGGGACCCACTTCAAATAAATCATATTTTATTCAAAATAGATCCTCCTCCGTGCGAGGGGGTGAATACTGGGGTGGATATCCGATGTATATGTATATAAAAAATCTTAAAAGTTGGGGATGGGCTCTTGAATAGTTTTTGGCGAGATGCAAGAAAAGGATATAGGTTTAATTTTTTTTGAAAAAAAATTGTTTTAACATATAACTCCAGTTTGTTGTATATTAAAATAATATTAAAATTTAAAGTCAACATTAATAATTAATTTTATTCACACAATTCATGGAATTCATAACATTTCAATCGCACATTTATAAAATATTACAGAAAAAATCAATATGAGTCTAGTGAATATCATGTTATTTCTTTGAGGCCGTTTTGTTATTTCTAATGCTGAAGGTCCGCGACCAATATTGTCGCAAAGGAATCATCGAATTGAACATTATAATTTATAAACTATTTCGAAACAAAATAAAACAATACAAATATTTTATTAGAAAAGAAATTTTGTGAAAGGGAGTAAACAAATTGAAAAGTTGGGCGAATGTTGTTGGGAGAATATTATTCAGGATGTGATCATTCGTCTAAAGGGAATGTCTCTCAAGAAGGATTGTAACAATTGAGCAAATTGTGGATTGCATACACGGAATTTTTAAGTGGAATTTACATCCAATACAATGATTTTAATAAATATTCATTTTATACTTCTAAATATTTTTTTATACCAAAAGTACTATTTTTTATGTAGTAAAAATGATAAATGAAAGGGAAAATTGCATCTGAGGTACCAAACCTTTCGTTTATTAGCAGACTTTGTCCAAACCTTTAATTTGTGCCACCAAAGGTACCAAAACTTGAAAAAATGCGCACCCGAAGTCCAAATTGACAAAAACCGTTAGTTTGACCATCAAAACCGTTAGTTGACCCCAAAATTGATATTGACCAAAATTTTGACTGATTTTTGAAGGTTAAAATTGTAACTTTACATTTTTTAACAAAAAAGACAATTAGACAGAAACCGTTAGTTTGACCATCAAAACCGTTAGTTGACCCCAAAATTGATATTGACCAAAATTTTGACTGATTTTTGAAGGTTAAAATTGTAACTTTACATTTTTTAACAAAAAAGACAATTATAATATATATTAATAATTAAATTAAAAAACAAAAATCAAAAATCAAAATATAAAACCACCCACCATCCTTCCCTTCTTCTCCAATCCCAAAGCCCCAAAAACCACCACCGTCACCGTCCACCGCCACAGCCAGCACCACTGTCTCAACCTCCAGTCATTACAAGAATTTGTGTCATACTTCCCTTCTTCTCCAATCCTAGAGCCAAATCCAATTTTATGAATTTGGAATTTTCACTTTTATGAATTTTAGACCTGATTTTTTTTCCTTTATTTTTGGCTGAAATTTGTATTTCAGATGATTGAAGATGCGATTGTGATGCCGAAGGGAAAACTGGATTTAGTTAGTATGCAGTTACAATCATTGAGGAGAAGCAAAAAAATCTCCCATCGAATTTGTTTCGAGACTTTTGACTAAAAATTTCATTAAAAATGAGCTCCCAAAGATCTTCAAAACCCTCAAATCCTTCCAACCAGTCGAGCCCTCCGAGATCATCTTCTGCTTCATCTTCTTTATCGTCCCATTTGGCAATGAGGCTGAAGGATTCAAATTCCCAGGTTAGGGAGGCCTGTTGCAATACAGTTGGCTCGCTGTCTGCACTGTACTTGAAGGGTGGAGGAGGGAGTGATGGGGTGGCATCGCTCTTTGTCAAGCCGTTGTTTGAGGTGATGGGAGAAAATAACAAGGCTGTGCAAGGCGGAGCAGTAATGTGTATGGCGTTGGGCGGTTGACTGTTTATTTGGAGAATTTGAAGGCAGTGAATGGATGGCGTTGGGCGGTCGACTAGTGTTGAAGGGGTAGCATTGGGCGGTCGGTTGGCAAGTAGGGAAGTGAGTGGTTCCTGGTTTTTGGTTTTGGGGTGGGTGTTTGTAGGGTGAAGTGGAGAAGATGAAGTATATTTCTTTTATTTTAATTTTTTATATGAAAAATATAAAGTTACATATTTGACCCTTTAAAAATCAGTTAAAATTTTGGTCAATATCAATTTTGGGGTCAACTAACGATTTTGATGGTCAAACTAATGGTTTCTGTCAATTTGGACTCCGGGTGCACATTTTTTGAAGATTTGGTACCTCTGGTGGCACAAACTAAAGATTTGGACAAAGTCTGCTAATAAACGAAAGGTTTGATACCTCACCTGTAATTTTCCCTAAATGAAAAATCACTCTGTCATCCATTATTTTATTCAATTGCTTAATCAATTCCCAAAAAAAGGAAAATTGCGGTTTCGACATGCTTGCCAAAAACCCCAAATCATGGCATCACTCTTTGAAGAAAGAATCCCAATTATTAATAAACTCAAATCGATTTCCCCCATTACATTACGCTCTCAAATCTTAGATTTATCTCATAAATCTATATTGAAATTTTGCACTCTTTAATTTTTATTGGTGGATGTAGTGAAATTTTTTTACATTCCCGTCTGAAAAATGTCAAAGATTTGACCAATTTTCCTATCTCGACTGAGGATTCCACCCCAAAATCCGCAATAAATATTTTGATTCAGTTGCCGAGGAATTTTTACAGTTTCAATATAAACTCCAATAGCGGATCGAGGCATTTCCACACGAAACAATCTGGAAAAAATGCTTACATCTTTACTAATTTCATCACTCTTCAATGGTTTGAAATTGAAAAATGACAGAACCGAAGAGCGCTTCAATGTTAGGCTTATGCAAGTACAATCTCCTGCGTGAAGGTACACCACATGCTGCTAATACTTTGCACGGTTGGTCAATTGCTCAATAAGGAGTGAAAAAAGGAGAAGAAGAAGATACCTCTCGGAAGGAAATTCGAAAGGTCCCTTAACTTTGGGTTCAATGATCGTTTGATTACCCATAAATAAACGGGATCATGAACAAGTAATAAAGTAGTGTGTAGAGTGTCGAACCCACAAGAACTATGTCTTTGATTAAGTTAAAGCTAATAATTCCCTTAATCGAATAGTAAAGTCGAGTTTTAACTAACACTTTTAAATCTATCAACTAAATAGAAAGCAAAGTAAAAGTTTATCAAATTTGCGAGAAGTATTGCTAAGATGTAGAATCCTCCTTACTACTCAACTTTTAGTTCAAAAATTTAAATTGACAATATGAAATCATATTTGTTGGCTAATGTTCCTAATTTATTTGAAAGCTTCTGTCGATACTTTAAATCTAATCCTACACGTGATTTTCCTATATCTCTATGAAAAATACGAACGTGCAAGAAAGCTTACAACAAGCTAGAACATCCATAAAAACCATGTGAAGCATACACGTATATCTTTATCCTCTATCAAACTTCACAATATTTATTACTATATGCTAATGATCTTATTATCTCTTTTGATGACAATAATACCCACAAACAATTCAATTAATGGTCAGTTAATTGAAAAGCAAACGAAATAATAATAAATATCCAAACAATTAAACAAATTATTTGTAAATTAATTATTCAAACTAAAAACTTCATAACAAGGGTTCATCACATCTTAACAATATTAAAAAGTTAGCCTAGCATAAAATCAAAATTAAACATGCAAAAGTTAAAGACATTACCAAAAATTGACGGAACCGTGAATGAATATTTTTTTTTCTCCAGATTAGGCGGCTTTCTTCTTGTTCTTTTTCCTACAAACAACCGTTTTCCCTTAAAAAAATAAGCTAATGTTTTATGTGTTTTTTCTTTGTCAATTAAGCCGCTGAACACGTGTATTTTCCGTCGTAATTTTCAGCCTTTTCCTCCTCTGTTTGCATGTATAATCTCCCTCAAATTTTCCTCTAATTCAACCACCAATTGCCCTTCAATTTCTACTTTTTTTTTCCTTTCCCGTTTAGCTGCCTGTTTGCATGCATAAATTCTGCTTCTTTTTCTCAATTTCAGCAATTGCTGACTTGTATATATGTAATCACCAAAAAAGATTCCCAATTGTTGATTTGAAAAAGAACACCCAAAGTAGACGCACTTTTTTCTCAACGTTTTTTTTTTTTTTTCAGCAAAACTTCCTTTTAATTTCCAGCAGGCAACTCATTCTTCCTTTCGTGCTCAGCCGTCCCTTTTTTGTGTAAACCAGATTCCAATTCCCAGCCTTTTTAATTCTCTCCCCTTGTGCTGAAATTTCACTGTTGTGATGTGTGTATTCATCAATGGCAGCTTCCCTTTTCTTTTCCTTTTTTTCTCTCCAGCCAACTCCTCCATGTATATGAGTTCTCGTGTGTACATATAATATAATGACAGCAGCCCCCAAATTCTCTCCCCAGGTAGCCTTATTTGTCAATCTAACAATCGTCCAATTTGAGCCCAGGTTAATTTTCGTTAGGGGTAATTACATGAGTACCCATAAAACTGGGAGCATTTAGAAAAGTCATGTTAAAAGTTATTGTGAAGTAAAAAATACGTCTACTTGTGTCTACAAATGTTTGTTTTAATTTTTCTTTACCAATAACCCCACCCTTCATTTTACCATCCTCACACACATCCTTCTCCACCCACCTACAAAACTACATAATTCTATTCACTTTAGTTTTGATAATGTGTACTCATTTGTATTGATAGTAATTTGTATTTTATTTCACTTAAATTTTTTTGAGTTATTATATATTGAAATTCAAATTTGCATGAATTGAATTGATTTCGTATATATATCAAAATTCAACTTCGAATGAATTCAAATGATTTATGCAAGGTGTTTGTGAAAATATAAATACAAATATGAGATTGAGAAAAGTAACATTCTCTTTTTAACGAGGTTGCAATCTACATCATTTGAATTTTTTTGGATCAATTAATTAGCGATTTCTTTTGGATCAATTAAATAGATACATACGTGTAATTTTTTAAAACTTTAAATATGAATATGAATTCAAACATTGTAACACTGTATAAAGTTAAAAGTTAAGTGTGTGTTTTTTTTAATTAAAAAGTGAATACAATGCCACTTTTATTAAAAAGTGATAATTGTCACTTAAGAAAGAGACAATTTCTTTTAAAAAAAATAAATTAACAAACAATAAAGAGTGAAAAAAAAAGTGACAATATATTAAAAAAATGACAAACAATAATAAAAAGTGACGAAACACAAATCGAACACATGTTTGTCACCTAAAGAAGTGATGAAAATTTAAAAAAATTAACAAACAATTAAAATGACAAAAAATTCAAAAAGCGACAGAAAATTAAAAGAAAAAAGTGACAACCCCTCAAAAAAGTGACAAAATATCAATTAAAACCTATGTTTGTCACTCAGATAGTGATAGAAATTTTAAAAAAGTAACCAACAATAAAAAAGTAACAAAATTTTTTAAAAAGTCATAAAAATTCGAAAGAGTGACAAAATATCAATCAAAATCTATGTTTGTTACTCAATAAAGTGATAGAAATTTTTAAAAAAGTAACAAGCAATAAAAACTGACAAAAATTCTAAAAGGAGCCAACAATAAAAAAGTAACAAAATTTTTTAAAAAGTCACAAAAATTTGAAAGAGCGACAAAATATCAATCAAAATCTATGTTTATTACTCAACAAAGTGATAGAAATTTTTAAAGTGTAACAAACAATAAAAAGTGACAAAAATTCAAAAAGGAGACAGAAAAAGTGACAGACACTACTCAAAAATGTAACAAACACTCAAAAAGTGACAAAACATAAATCAAAATCAATGTTTGTCCCTCAAAAAAGTTATAAAAATTAAAAAAATGTAACAAACATTAAAAAAAGTGATAGAAATTTAAAAAAAAAAAAAAGTGACAATAAAAGAAGGGGGACAAACACTTAAAAAAGTGACAAAAATTTTAAAAAGTAACAAGTACTAAACAGTTGATAAAACACCTATCAAACACATTAAAATAAATCATTTTATACAAATTTCACCACTCCATCACCGCCTACAGTCATTATATTAAACCCAGAAACCACTTGTCCAAACTAATACTTTTCAATTGTCTTGGAAAGCCTTGGTGTGCCCGTCACCACAAGGGATTCTACCTCCTTCGAATATTTCGACAGATAGTGTGTTATAGTCGCCGTCAACGTTAATCTTGAGTACGATCAAGAGGATTCAATAATTGAATACCGTTTGACGATGATACCCTCATACACCAATCGAAACAAAGTTGGAAAATGTCCAAAACTAATAGAAAGCGACAAATAAACTATATATAAATACCAGTTTCTTTATTATCATTATAAAGATAAATGGCACCTGGAAACAAGTAGCACAAGTATCTTTCCTTCGACAAGCTTTGTCACATTTGAGAATGTTCTTTCACTGATTTGTGTAGCACAGACAAAGAATATTCCAGGTAGAATATGCATAAACAGTTATGTAATTCCAAAATTATTAAGTTTCAACCCCTCACGCAAGCACTGTTTTTCTCCCCCAGAAATTATCGAACACCGTTGCAAACAATAGAAATTGCAGAATTTAAACTCACAACTACAGTTCAATAAAAAATCCAAATATTCCGACAATAATAGCACAAAACTAAATATTTCAAAACACTTAAACCTAATTGAAAAACCCAATGGGATTGTGAATATAATTTTTTCAAGGAAAATAGAAATTAAAGAACATAAATATTTTACCAAGGCTCTGCGACTTGAGTTTTGAACTCTACACAAGTTATAAATCGAGAATATGAACACAATGAACAATAGATTCCTAATTTGAATTTGGGGGTTTCTGTGTGTGCGTGTTCAGGAATTGGGGGTATTGGGAGGTTTTACAAAGTATTTATTACGTTATTAAATGTTTTAATTAGTTAATAGGGTCTTAATCAAATTAGTTAATTTTTTAGGGTATTGGATCTAATTTGCCCTTTTCATTATCTTTAACATAAAGCACACTTCCCATTCCAACTTCAATTGATAAATGGCCCATCAACCTTATGTTTCTTCAATTTATCCAACAGCCAATTTAGTCCTCGTGTTTTGGATTTTGCCATTTTCTGCTAGTTTTTGCTTCTTTCCTTCACTCCCTTCTTCATTAAAAGAATTTACCTATTAAGTCTTTGTTTGTGCCATATTTTTGGCTCATTTTAATGAAAAATTCGACCGTTTCAACTGTGATGATGGGCCCCTGTACAGTGCACTTATCAGACATTGCAGCAGTCAAGAAGCATAAAATTTCCGATTTTGCCCATACCACGTGAAAGTGCCAGCAAATTGTGGAAAGTCACAGAAGTTGGCAAAGAATAGTCAAAAGGCTGCATTATGAAGACAGTCACAGAAGTGAGCAAAGAATCGTCAAAGGTGTTAGGCATATTTTTGCATTATTAAACACAATGAAGACAGATACAACCACTTACAAGATTTTTAGGTGACCATTTTAATTGCTTAGACATTTGCAAACAAAAAAAAACTCAAAATAACAAAGACGTCCCCCCTTGAACCGAACACAACATAAATTAAAAAAAAAAAAAAAAGATGTCAATAGGCGGATAGTCCCTACAATTATTGTGAATGGAAAAAAAATACAAAGTGTTGAAATACCTTCAAACCAATTTTCACGTTCGACATAAGTACATACACATAACACACGGATAGAACTCTTGCAACAGTGGCGACATCATTGAGTCAAAGTGTTGAAGTACCTTCAAACCAATTTTCACGTGCGGCACGTGAGGTCCCTAAATGCGATCGTCATGGTTGTTGTGCCATGTAATCGCGAAGTCTATTCCACTCATTCCGTTGTATCTCCGACACATTTACTTCGGCCTGAATTTCATCCTCAGCATTAGGTAACTCCACCTCGGCAACGTCATCATCCATTTTCGCTCTTGCGAACGCCTCGTCCACAACTCCCGAACGACGCAGAAAATTGTGAACGACCATAGTAGCTAAGACAACTGCAACTTGTGTTGGGAATGAGTAACTAGGTATACGATCAAGGATTTTCCATCTCTGCTTCAACACACCAAATGCATGTTCAATGACATTCCTGCACGAAGAGTGCCTGAAGTTGAACTTCTCACGAGCATTTTGAAACCTATGACGCTGACCTGTTCGTTCATCGCGAAACTGCTGAAAGTGATACAATATTTCTGAACCTTTGTACGGGGCCATATACCCTAGCCGATGAGCAAAACCAGAATCCACCAACTAATACTTTCCCGTTGCTGGCTACGAAAATTCTATCTCCGGGCTGTATATAGCACAAGCTAGAATCTGTGCGTCATGCATGTTCCCAGTATAACCATCAAGCACGAATGTGAAACATAAATTGAAATCATATGCGGCCAACACATTTTGGGTTTATTCCTATTCGACCATTGAAGTTCACCCGTTCGTGACGCAGGAGCACGACTTGCATATGTGTTTCGTCAATAGCCCCAATACAATCCTGAAATAGTGTATGCTTATTCGGGTCCGGCTTGTGTGGCTTGACATCGTCATTGTAGTTATGCGTCGGTCGTATAATAAGTTCAGATAGCGACACGACGACATGTAGCACCTCTTTGAAGAATTGACAGACAGTTTGCAAAGAGTGATTGAAAATCGTTGTCACTTGCCGATATCCCTTCCCATGTGTAAGTATGCATAGGAACATACCAACTTTCTCATAGATATCTACCTGCTGGCTACTTGTTAAACCATATTCGTCTCGCAACAAATGTACAAAGTGGCGCAACATTGGTGGGTACATTCGGAACTCCTAGTAGCACATCTTTCCATTCCCGCTCATAGCCTCCATCATGAACATGTGCCCATTTCTGGAGAACCGGAATCTTCGCACCCGATTTCGGTGTGTGCAATAATAGATCTGAGCATCGGTCCCTGCAATGGCTAAAAATGTGACCCAAGTTGTCACGTCATTCGCAAGACGGTTGAACAACTCATCCTCGAGCTCTTCTTCTACGTCAGATTGGTTGTAGCACGCAATCAAAGCTCAGATCACCCATAGCATACCACCAATCCAGGAACACATTATCGTAATAAGGTTCTTGGCCATCCATTAGGGGACATTCATTTATATAGGGGAACGCAAAAACTAAGTTTGCCTCGTTGTAGCAAGTGGGCTAATTGATTGGGAAAATGAAAACAAAAAAGACAAAGGCTGCATGATTGGTGACATGTTATACAATAAAAATGGGCTGCAAGATTCCCTGCAAAATGAGTACATATATAGGACATGCTATTCAACACGAGTAAAATACGCAACATGATACAAGTTGTAAAAAAATACAATGAATAATCCTATTTATACTAACATTCCCTAAACCTAATTAAAATTGGAATTAAACTCCTAAACTATTGTAGAAACATAACTAGACTCCTAAGAATAAATCCTATTAACTTGATCAAGGTTTGAGAGTAATGGGTTTCTCCTTTATTATTCTTCAATTTCTCCTTTAATTTAACTTGATCAACGTTGAGAGTAATGGGTTTTACAAATTTGGCACAATTGCTCCCAGTTTGTTTGGCTTCCTCTACCTTTATGAAATCTCGGTCTTTGAGCTTACTACCTCCATCATATTGAACTCCATGACTTGACCATGTATTCATATGGTCTTATTGGCCCAAATTATTTCCAATTTCTCGCCCGAACCCGCCTTCCACAATCAACCAAAGCACATCACAATAGTAAGCAACACATATTGACAATAGTAGCTACATAACATTAGTACAAACACAAGTGTCCAACCCGTCCATTTATGAGTAGGTAAAAGTACAGGAAAAATTAAATGTTCGGGTGTAGCACTACAGTATTACATAAGTATGTAGCAAACAGTGAACTCCTAATGGAGTGATTTGCTACGCTCATTGAACTGCCATTCAATCTATTTGAACTTTTCGTCTGCATCTCTCATGACAGATAACATATCCCGATAGCGCTTCTGCGCTAGGAGTGTGCAGGCATAGAAATACAGAGGGGTGCGACGCTGTAGCCGTCCTGCTGCGAGCAACTCCTCAATACATGTAGCCCCGGCGTTCTCGTTATCATGTATGACACTATTGAGCTTCGCGGCCACTTCTTTGGCTGCAATGGTCGCTCGTTCCACGAAAAATGAGAGATCACGGGCTGAAATTTTCTTGTGCTTTCCCTTTCGTCCCTTCGTGGACGATTGTCGTTTCTCACCACTTTGAGCACTCGAAGTGTTCATACTTGCTGGACCAGTTCCACCGTCTCCCTCATCGCTAGAATCGCTGTCCTCTCCATCAACAGGAATGTCATCCAAGAAGTCCCCTGCTGCACTATTCTCAAACACAGCTAAGCCCGTTCTAGACAACAGGCTCGGGGTCGTTGCATACTTGTCACCGTCGTAGCTTTCACCAAATAGCACGCGATAGCGGATGTAAATCACACTCACATTTTTGTCCTTGAAATCCTTGTAGTCTTTGTTCTCCTGCAGTAATAGATGCATGAAAATTGAAATATGCTATAGACAAACATATCCTGGTAGGAATGAAACTCAGCAAAAATCATATTAATGGCAGGAAAGAAACTCAGCAAAAACCAGATTAATGGACTCAAGAATTTCATGTTTTTGGGAAAAATTTTCATCAACCAACTTGCAGGGATTTTCTTTCACATTCAATCTACCATTCAAGAGGATATTACTCAGTGATGTTTTTACAAAACAAAGAACTAATCACTCAACCGAGACACAACCAGAAGAAAGTCACATGAAGTTTCAGAGATTGTCTACAGAGACTTTTCTCTCTCAATCTTTCTTTCTCTCTCAACAGAAAATGCTCCCCTCTTGCTCACATTCTATTCTCGGTCCTCTTGGTCTTATTTATAGCCACAGATCAAGAGATATACAAGAAGTGAGTGTGTGTGTGTGTATATATACACACACACATCAGTTATAACGACTACCAGATTACAAGTAACAGTTTCATTGATTCTAACTAATTGTTACCCACTTAACTGATTGCCTAACTGTAGTGTTCAACCAACCGAATGCAAGAATCAATTAGTTGCAACATGGTATGCAGGGACCAAATTTATAAATCCAAAAGAATCTGATAAACCTGTATTAGAATTGATCAAAGAGACTACATGTGGACTGGGGGTGGATTACTGTTATGAGTGCACTGGAGTTCCAGAGCTGCTAAATGAAGCAATTGAGGGATCCAAAGTGGTAGAATTCCTCAAATCTTCCTGTCAATTTCAATATCAGTAATGGCTTTTCCTATTGATCATAACATAAGACTAATTTCTTTTTAACCGTGTCATTTAAATAGGGACTTGGGACAATAGTTTTCATTGGTGCAGGACTTCATTTAAGTGGGGAGCTCAAATACATTCCACTCTTGTGTGGTAGGACAATTAAGGGGTCCATTTATGGTGGAGTAAGACCTCAAATAGACCTCCTTAAAATAGTTGAGAAATGCATAAATAAGGTATGAATCCATTTCGAGTTTCACAATGAAATCTAGAAGCTTTATTGATAGAATCACCTCGTTTAAAAATTTAAGTTGTTGAAAAAAGAAAACACACCTTCGTCACTTCCCTAAAATTATTGATTATGCCTTCTTGTACATGGACTGAAAAAAAATGTTGTTTGAATAGAAAATTCAGCTGGATGAACTATTAACCCATGAAGTTTCACTCGAAGAAATTAACAAGGCATGGGAGCATCTAAAGCATCCTAGTTGTGTTAAAGTTGTTATCAAATATTAGAGCGAATCAAAGTACATAAGCAGAGAAATAACAAAAGTCGAAATCAGAACTTTGTTTGCTTTTCATATGGCATGCAAGATTAACAACTTCAGTTTAATTTCCAGCAACAACATGGTATGTGCATGCTCAAATAAACAACAACAAACTACCCTATAGTTGCAAGGCACATCGATTTGTGTCTGGGTTGTAGGTTGTGGTGATTAATGGAAACGTTACAAACGCTGCAAATTCAAAATTGGCGCCTTACCCTGATTTTTTGCATCCAAGGAGAATGTAACCCGTTGGTAGATCGTACTCGACCCCGCTGCAGGATAAGAGTTCGCGGAGGCGTTTGTGGTCATGACGCATTGTATCCCAGTGGTTGTGGAGTTGTTGTTTTGTCCAATTGTGGCCGGACGACGAATTGAATAATGCAACCACACACTCCCAGCCTTGTTTCGTGAAACACCTGCCATGGCAATGGCCTTCAGCAATGGCAATTTCACAAGCTGCTATGAACGTCATTCGTTCTGCCGGCTTCTACCTCACGTTTCTTCTTGATTCTAAGCCCCTGTTTGCAGGAACTCATGCATCGGAAGATTCTTGCTATGGGTCAGAGCCCATCTATAGAGAAGGAGGGCCAAGTGGTCGGAAAAAGAAAAAGTAAAATATGAATCGTAAATGGTGTGCTTAGTCGTTGGCTTACCTCAGTAGAGTGTGGATCCATGAGGTTTGTCGTCGATTTCAACCAGAGGCAGCAGGGATGTAGACGTTGGACTACCGACCTTTTGCCGATCGAAAAGAATTTGTGCAGACTGGGACCACGAACGCACGCCCAAACGAAAATGAATCCGAGACGGTACCTTGTATTCTTGCTCCGTTTTCGGTTGATGGTCGCTTCCCGGTGACCTTTGCGAAAATCACGCAAATGAATGGAGGGTCTTCTGCAGAAAGTGTTGCTGGAGACAAAAATAGGACTTTAGTCACTGGAGAGAGTTTGGAGACAGAGTGTTTTGGGAAAGTAGTAGAAGGGCAAAGGAGGAAAGAATATATATTTCTATCATGTGACTCTTTAATGGGTGTCAGAGAGCTGCAGGACCAAACGGTCCAATTTTTCATTAAAATGAGCTAAAAATATGGCACAAACAGGGGTTAAACATAAAAACAACAATTTAGGATATAATTTGTCAAAAGAAATATAAAATATTATTGTTTTAGAGCCTGAATAAGTGTATGAAATACACTTATCATTCAATATGGATTCGACAGTCCGATGAAGGTTTGAATTCGGTGGAGATTATCAAACAAAAAAATGAGACTACATAGACTCCAACGTTTCATATTACCCTATTGATAACAATGTTGTCAAACTCAAAGAGCAAGCTTGACAAGTGCCCTGCCATTCGAGACACAAGTTTTGGTAACAGAGTAACAATGGCAAAAGGTA
Source organism: Olea europaea var. sylvestris (assembly GCF_002742605.1). Classification (NCBI taxonomy): domain Eukaryota; kingdom Viridiplantae; phylum Streptophyta; class Magnoliopsida; order Lamiales; family Oleaceae; genus Olea; species Olea europaea. The sequence continues at coordinate 9,881,614 of NC_036254.1, read as the reverse complement.
AATGGATAATGTAGCCCTTGACTTGAGCTTCAAGAAAAAGAAAATCGTACAACATGAAATCCCATGGGTTAGCTAAATTTTTTCAAGTATAGATATTTATTATGTTATGTGATTAAATGCGTGTTCTTATGTTATGATCAAATTTTTTACGTGATAATTGTTATGTATCATAAATGATTAGATGGTGAATATCTTACATTCCATCTATACATGAAAAATCATTCAAAATTCATGTTGAATGTGAGCCAGTGTTTACGTATTTTTTATTTAGTGTTTTTATACCCCATATAGTTGTTAGTAAATTTGAGAAGCAAAAACAAAATTGTATCGTATCTTTAGTGTTACATTGAAATTACACGTTAGCTAGATGATGAAATGAGTTGAAAGATTTTACCTTGCACATGTCCATGCCTGTACATGAAGTTCATTTGTCTTTTATACATAAATATTTACTTGTATTTTGATACTTTTTTGGTATCTTTATGCAGTTATGTAAGAATCTAGATTTGGAGGTTCATATTGCCCTTTTTATACACATTAAAAATTTATTTTGCTCCAACATTAGGCATCAACCAAACGATTTTATTGTCATTTTCCATAAGCACTTTTCAAACTTTTTTTTATTAAAGAACATATTTGGATGTAAAACCTAGTCTGCAGTTTACAGATATCACTTTGTCAACAAAAAAGATTAATAATTGATTGGTAGCTACCCCTAGTTAGCTCTATAGCATTCAGTGACTGATCAGTGTGTAGTTATCATAATTAATTGATTGTTCCATGTACGTATCGATAGTGATATGTTCCAAATCATGAACTGACTCTTGTATTGTTGGAATGGTAAACGATGAATGCATCGGAATGTCAGAGGTTAGTCTATGTTCCAAATCAGGAGACAACTGTGGATATGAGCTATCCAAATGGAGGTCAAATTTAACATCACTAATGTTCAACAATTCCTTAAAACACGCATCGGATAAGCCGTTAAACGGAAATCCTTCCTCTTTAACTCAATGTAGAAATGGAGTGAGTTTTCATTTGTAATCATAATCGGGGATAGTTCACCTTCCACTTCGTATTCTATTTTCAATCCAACAATGCTACTGTCAATCTTCATCTCAACAGATAACATCTCAACTAGTTAAACATATTTGCAACCAACAGGTAAGAGCAAACTATTTCGCGCGGGTTAAGTCGCTAACAATTAAAAAGGATCAGACGATTGTGTAAGGGACGAAAATCTCTTGAGACAAAGTCCCAAAAAGGGGTGTTCTTTTATTGGCGATGAACTTTACAGTCGGAAATGAAAAACAACGTGCCTCCAAGGGGCGCAAGCGCACGAGTTACTGAAAGAAAAGTGTTTAAGTCTAAAAACTAAGGAAATGAAAATTACATATTCTCTGTTCGAGAGTTTTTGATTCGGTCTTTTGCTTCTATGTCCTTTCTCCCTTTTATACTTCATAGACGATCTCTTTGTGATTAACTACTCTGAAAACTGCTTGATCGTCCTATAACTACCCACTTTCTTCGTAATGGCCATTTTGTCATGGAAATTGCCTTTTAACTGCTGCCATTATCTTTCATCGTTCAACCGCTTTCGATTGAATTCCTTGAATCGTGGAACGTGATAGGGCTGCTTTAACAACTGCTTTGATAACTGCATTTCTTGATAACCACGACGCATTATATTTGTTGATACCTTGGGCGACTTGGAGGTTTGGGCGAGAATAGAGTAACAGCTCTGGGCGACCGTATGACACTCTATTCGTTCAGATTCTGGGCGACTTGCAAATTTGGGCGATGACATTACCGCATTCTTGGGCTTCCTTTTTTGGGCCTTCATCTTGCTTTGTTCGATTGGGCTTCGTCCTTTGGGCTATCTGATTTAGGGATCCTCTAATTGGGCTTCACTCCTTGGGCTGAATTTTTATGTGTCAACAATTACCCGCCAATATGGCAGAATTAATAATAATTATTAAATTTTGCCATATTCACTTTGTGTTTCCAGCAACACTCGAAATTCCCAATAATTTCAATCATTGTTTCCTTCTATAACTTGAAAAGGTGCGTCGTTTTGCAAATCCTTATAAACCCCAAACACGCCATTTCACTGTTACCAAACCACGCCTCATATTTTTGCGTCTCTTTCCAGATTCACTGTTCATCTTTTGCTTCCTTGCTACGTAACCCTGAAAAGCTTCGTTCCTTCTCCAATGGCTGCTTCACAATCTCAAGCTAGCGATTCCTTTAGTTTTGACGACTTTCAAAGACTTCTGAGTCGCCCATACATAACCCCAAGTTTTCTCGCGCCCGCCGACATTGGACGTAATGAGTTTTACTTGAGTCCTTTCTTCAACAATGCGGAGGCAGTTGAACAGGCGGCGGTGGGTCAGCTGTTTCCTTGCACTCATGGCCCTCATTTTCTAAACTCTCTGCTGCTGGGGCCACTTCGCGAAAGAGGTATTCGCACTTGGCCTAAGTCTGATGTAGCTTTTCGTAGGTGGCATGCTCGCCTTGTGGGTCATGGTCCTACTAAGGCACTTTTTGATAGCGCTAGGATTTCTGATTTGTTAGAAATCTCTATTCGTCCTCCTACTTTTGATTCTGCACTTTTTTCGATTGCTTTGAGCTTTTGGTCTTCCGAGTATAATACCTTTATTTTCCCTCTCGGCCCTATGTCTATTACTCTTAGGGATGTTGGGGCCCTGGTGAATCTACCACCTTTGGGCGATACCATTTTTCCAGGTATCTTAGTTTCTGGTGGCGCCCCAAAATTTGGTAAAAACTATACTGATTCTTATTCAAGCCTTCAGACCTCCACAATCATTCGAGCGCTGAGCCTACCCATACTGAGCGAATGGCCTTCCTTTTAGTTTGGCTTTGTATATATGTGTTGTGCGTACCAAGTATAAAGCCTTCTCTGAGTTATTTACCTATAGCACACGAATTGGCGCGTGGTAGGCCTTTGAATTTATGTTCTTTGTTTTTGGTTGCCCTTTATAGAGGCATGGCCTCTCTTCAAGCTCAATTAAAGAATGGTGCATCTCCCACTGGCAGTGGACCCCTTTGGTTCACTCAACTGTAGTTGAGATCCTATTTTCCATCGCTGGGTGCTCCATCCATTTCTCGCCCTTCTGCTAGCTGTTATGGGCTAGCCATGGAGCCCTTGACCCCTGTAAATATGTCCAGAAGGGACATTTTTTCATTCTTTTATTCTTTGGATTCAATCCCTTCCTTTTTTCCTTTTCCTCCTTTTTTGACTCCAAATTATGTACATCCCCCTTCCACTATAGATAACGCGAGCACCTCCCTGCTCACTTGGATCCAGTTTTTAACCGGGAGGGAGCTATTTCATGATATTCTAACTGGGACTAATGCCAAGGCAGGGGTAGAGATTCATGCTCCCAATTTTTTGCTCGCCAACTTGGTTTTGGCCAAACTTGGCCTGTTCCTCCTTGCTATTCAAAGAATTTAGTTGACCGTTTTCATACCATTACTAAAGCGGAGGCAGAGGCTATAGATGCTCGTAATCACCTTTTAACCAGTCATTTTTCATTGGCCCCTTTCAATTCTAGCCACGCCATTCACCCTCTTTTTGAACAACTCTAGTCATCGGTAAAGCGCAGATTATTTGCGACTGAGGCCAATCGTGCCTTTCATTCATTAGACCAACCGAGTATTTCTTCTCCTCCTCCTATTTTGGTCACTCCTTTGTCTATTCGGATCCCCTCTCCTTCTCGTCGCACTAAACAATCTGCTCGTCCATCTTCTTCTCTCCCTGCCAGGCCTACTACGGCCAAGAGTGCTCCAAGCCGCAAACGACCAGCCTCAGCATCTCCCATTCTGGAGGATGATGTTGATGATGATGATGATGCCCCTCTTATCGTCAGGAGGAAGGTAATTAAATTGGTCTATTTACAAGTATACTTTTCCACATTTGAAGCTTTTCTGTGTACTGATGATCTTTTGGACTTTTCAGAAAAGCTCAGCCTCTCCTTCAAAGGCTTTGGCATCGACAACTCCTGCTCCATCATCCTCTGCTGAGGCTACTTCATTCAAACCGGTTGATGAGGGGGCTACGCTTAAAGAGACATCTTCAGTCCTAGAATCCTCATCACAACCCATGGATGAGCCACCTTATTCCCAGGGCGTCAACCCCCCAAACATCGAAGCAGAAGGTAATTCAGTTTTTTGATGTCTTACCTTTGCTCGTGCTATTGGTTTCTGATTTGTTGCTCTTGAGCTTTGCAGATACTCCTATGAGTCCGCCCGTTGTGGCAACATCTTCTCGCCCGGACAAGGGAAAGTCCTCAGGAATGGATGAGTCGTTGGTGGCAAGCTTGGCTGAAGGCGCGCCATCTTCTACGATTGTCGACGAGGTAGTCTTTTGCTTCACTTCTATTTCCACCTTGTTCGTTGTAGTGAGGATTTTCAATATTGGCAGTCTTCTTTGCAGGATGCTGACAGGATTGTGCGGTCTATCCAAGACTTGTTCGCTTCCTGGGGACAAATTCAGACGTTTCGCACTGCTCCATCCGATCGTCCTACTGCTTCTTCAGAGGAAGACTTGAAGTTCCTGAAGGAATTGATATTTGAGTACGTATCCTTCATGGATATGGATATTGGAAGGGCTAGTGCTGTCAGGCACAAGGATGAACTTGAGCACTTGAGTGCGAAGTTGGAGCAAGCATTGACGCTTCCGTCGCTCAATCTTTCTGCTGATTTTAAAGCGACGTTGAAGGTTATCCACTCCGAGGTCCTTTCTATGCTGGCCAAGAATACTGAACTAAAGGCCAAGCGTACTCAATATCTTCAAGCCGTAGCTGAGAAAGAGTCTTTGCGTATGGAGATTAACAAGGCTAAGGACAAGTTGAAAGAAATCTCCTCCGAAGTCATGATTGAAGACTCTTTGATGGTTAACTTGGCTGCTTAGATGAGGGAACTTCAAGCTAAAATGGACAACTGCAGGGCGAGGATGGCTGCTAAAAAGAGCAACGCCTCCCAGGGAATTGAGCGAACTAAGTCCTTGATCGAGCAGTACAAGAAGTTGGAAGTTGATGATGATGACGTCGCGGCTGAATTGAACATCACTTCCTCTCGACAGAACGAGGATTGGGAAAAACTTAGGGAACGAATTCGTTCTTTATGGGGTAGATTGTAATTAAGACATACGATGTCTTTTTTCTTTTGTAATTCGATTTTTTCCTTTGTAACTTTGTTCATCATTAATGAACATTAACTTTTTGTGCATTTATTTGACGTTTATTTTTTAGTCGTCAATTCTTTAAGCACTTAACTGCTTTGCACTAAGAATCTTGTCCATTCCCTTTTGATATTCCCACTACTGTTTCCAAAACTTAGGGCTATTTAATTCCGTTTATTAGACAGAAATGTGGCTGTTCATATTCTGTCTCTTCATCTTCACCCCCCTATAAATGCTTCGCATTTTTCATCCTCTATCTTTATCTCTTCATTTTCTTCTTCGAAATCAATTTGCTGCCATTTCTTGGCATTCTGATGATCAACCTGATTCAAAAATGGATTGTTTAGTCCGTCCGTCTTATATTTACTTTGATGTCACCTTTGGTATGGGAGGTATAGGAAATATTTTCTGGCCAGTAGCGAAATTCTTTCCTGCAAAATTCTTCCCATCGTCTCTTTGTTCTTCACAAGGAGTCAATGATGGGAGGCAATTTTTGGGCTGCTTGTGGGCCACTTTGCTTGCCGAGAGTGCTTCTCAGCTTGCCTGCTGAGAGTGTTTCTCAGCCTCTTTGCTCGTCATTGCAGCGATGCATTTAGGAAGGTGGTGAGCCCAGTACACCCTCTCACTCGGCAATCCCACCATTGCAGCGATGCATTTAGGAAGGCGGTGGGGCCAATATACCCTCTTACTCGTCAATCCCACCATTGCAGATATGCATTTAGGAAGGCGGTGTGAAGCTTACTCAGCAATCAACCGGGAGGTCATCTTACTTTAGTTGTATTTTGTAGCACGTCCATCATTTGTATCTTTTGTATTCTTGTAATGAACGTTTGATAATAAAGAACATTATTCGAACGTATTTTGCTCTGTCTTTATTATCTTTTGATCGTCCAGAATGTTTGATTATGTTTTTATCTGTTCACATTCCCATAAAGAAGGAACATATTTTTTCAAATATTTACCGTTAATGAATCTTACGTGCTTGGTGCCATCTAAATTTTCCAAGTGGTACGCCCCATTGGGCAACACACTGTTTATTTTGTATGGTCCTTCCCCATTGGGCGACCACTTCCCGTACTTTGGATCCTTGGTATCCAAAGGGAGTATCGTCTTCCAAACTAGTTCGCCCAAGCTGAACGACTTGGCTATGACTTTTTTATTATAAAACTTAGCCATTCTTTGCTTTTGAACTTGCAACCTATCTAAGACGTCCAACTTCAATTCGTCTAAACTCAACAAATTTTGAACTAGTGATTCGGCATACTCATCATCATTCAACTCATGCTGTAAGCACACTCGAATTGATTGCACGTTGATTTCCATAGGCAAAACGGCCTCCTGTCCATAAACAAGTTGGAAAGGAGTAACTTTGGTACTTGACCAAGGTGATGTTCTATAAGCCCATAAGGCCTTGTTCAAACATTCGTGCCAATTTCTGGCGTTTTCGTCTATTATCTTTCTGATGATATTTTTTAGAATCTTATTAGAAGATTCCGCTTGTCCGTTGGATTGAGCGTAGTACGGTGTGGAGTTTACTAACTTAACCCCAAACTCGCTCAAAAATTTGTTCAATTGATCCCCATTCAAAGATGTTCCGTGATCTACCATTAAAGTTAGTGGAATTCCAAACCTATAAATAATGTGATCACGAATAAACTCTATAACATTCTTCTGGGTGATCTCTTTCAAAGGTACCGCATCTACCCATTTGGTGAAATAGTCGGTTGCAACTATAACAAAAGTATGTTGCTTAGACGACGAAGGGTAGATCTTCCCTATCAGATCTATCGCCCAACCTTTGAACGGCCAAGGTTTAATAATAGGTGCCATCTCTTGTGCGGCGCCCTTTGTATTGGACCATGTTTTTGGCATGCTAAACAACTTTTTGTATACTGAACGCATAGTTCTCCCATCTTTGGCCAAAAAAATATCCACTCATAATAATTAACCATCTTATCCTATGGCCAGCTTGATGAGCTCCACATATCCCTTCGTGCACTTCAGCCATGATCGTCTTGGCTTCTTGCAAACTTACACACTTTAGTAATACACCATCAGAGCGTTTCTTAAACAACTCTTCATCTATTAGCGTGTAATTCAGCAAACATAGCTTTGTTTTCCTGCTAATTCCTCCATTAGTTTCTTTAAGGAACCCTTTAATCTCTGTTCTCCAATCCACTGCATCTCCATCTTGTATACAGTGAAGTTCAATTTTTCTCGCCCTTCTTTGAATCACGGGCAATATGATTCCATATTCACAAGTAGACTTCCAATTCAAAACCTTTGAGTACCCTGATGCCATTTGGGCTAACTCATTTGCCATGTTGTTATATATCCTATTAACGCATTGGAGTTCTACTTGATCGAATTCTTCTAGTAATTCTTGGGCGATCTCGTATTGACTCATAATGGAATCACTTTGGCATTTAGAATCACTGATCAATTGATGGATCACCAATTGAGAATCGCCCCTAACGATCACATTTCTTATTCCCATATCTATCATTAGTTCTAGACCTACAATTAAGGCTTCATATTCGGCCTGATTGTTGGTGCACATTCTGTCTAAAGTGAATGCAAACTTGTAGCAAATCTCTAAAGGATTAATTAACGCTACTCCTACTCCTGCACCTTTAGAGGTTTTTGACCCATCGAAATACAACACCCAAGGTTTTAATTCGAACGAATTGATTTCTAATTCGATTTCTTCAGGCATGTCAAGGCATGGATGATTGGCTAGAAAGTTAGCCAAAGCTTGATTTTTGACTGCCTTTTGAGGTATATATTGTATTTCGAAATATGATAAAGCTAGTGTCCAAAGGCCTACCCTTTGGTGTAAAATAGGGCGCGAAAATATATACTTAACTAAATTTACTTTAGAAATCAAATAAACGATTACGGACCGTACATAAGCCCTTAATTTTGTACATGTAAAATACAATGCAAAACATAATTTTTCAACAGCAGAGTAATTGCATTCACATTTCGTTAACCGTCTACTTAAATAGTAAATTGTCCTTTCTTCACCAACTTGGTCTTCCTGTGAGACCATTCCTGTTATTGATTCTTTTTCAACCGACACGTACACTTTCATTGGCCGTCCTTGGATTGGTGACACCAACACTGGTGGACTTGATATATATGTTTTCAGGCTTTCAAAAGCCTTTTGATGTTCTTCTTTCCAGACGAATTCGTCCTGATTTTTTAGCTTTAATAGCGACGAAAAGATTTTAGTTCGCCCTGCACAGTTAGAAATAAAGCGTCTTAGAAAATTTACTTGGCCTAGAAACCTTTGCAACTCCTTTTTTTGCTAGGTGGTTTGGCTTCTAAGATAGCCTTCGCTTTATTTTTATCAAGTTCAATCCCTCTCTTGTGTACTAAGAAACCAAGAAAGTTCCCTGCATTAACACCAAATGCACACTTCAAGGGATTCAACTTTAGCTTATATTGCCTCATTCGTTCAAACGAACATCTTAACTGTTCGAAATGGTCATCTTCTTTAATGGACTTGACCACTATGTCATCCACATACACCTCAACAAACTTGCCTATCATGTCATGAAAGATTAAATTCATAACCCTTTGATAAGTTGCCCCTGCATTTTTTAGGCCGAAAGGCATAACCACCCATTCAAAACATCCTAGAGACCCAGGATATCTAAAGGCAGTTTTGTGTATGTCTTCTTCAGCTATATAGATTTGATTGTATCCTGAATACCCATCGATGAAAGAATACATGACATGTCCGGCAGTTGAATCTACTAAAGAATCCACCGTGGGCACTGGATACTCATCTTTGGGTGTAGCTATGTTTAAATTTCTAAAGTCTATACACACCCTTAGTTTACCATTCTTTTTTAGTACTGGCACAATATTCGACAACCATTCAACATATCTGGCTGTTTTTATAAAACCTGCTTTCAATAATCGCTCTATTTCTTTCTTAATTTCAGGGAGCACATTAGGAGCAAAACGCCTAGGAGGTTGCCTATGAGGTTTAAAACTAGGCTTAGTTGGTAACCTATGTTCCACCAAGTCTCTATTTAAACCAGGCATTTGTTCATATTCCCAAGCAAAACAATCTTTGTACTCTTTTAACAAAGCGATTAATTTGTTACTAACCTCTTGGTCGAGCATCTGACTGATGAACGTTGGGTGATCTTCTTCTTCATCGCCAATATTTACTTTGATCAGAGGGTCTTATGCTTGAGCGTAACCAGGTTTGGCAATCCGCATCACTTCGTCGTCCAGTTCTTTTGTAAGTACATCCTCTTCCAAACAGTCCACTTTGTTGACTTCTCGGTCAATGCTTTGCTCTAACTCGAATACTGCCAACTTGTCCTTCAGTGCTTTTAGGGCAGTCTCTTCCTTCGCTTTGTCATTGCATTCCTTATTGAAAGCCATTAGTCTGGCTTTGAAGGCCTGAATGTCGGCCATTTGCTTTTGTAACTTAAAGTCCATTCAAGACTCCTTAATTATTCTTTTGCCAATTACTGGCTCTTCCAGGGCCACTATATTTGGCCTCATCTGTTTGAACATCTCAGTGAGTGCGTCCACTGAGAATGGTTCTTCGCTTTGCGCGACAACCTGAGTTTCTTCCCCGTCTTGTACTACTCTGACAGGTCCATAGTTTTCTTCGTACATGAACTTCTCCACCGAGTTTGCTTCTGCAACAAAAGGCCTATGGTCGGCCTGTACCACCTCTGCTTCGCCTTTGTCATTCCAAAAGATCAGGCATTGATGGAGCGACGAAGGTATACAGCGACTTCCGTGTATCCAATCTCTTCCTAGGAGCACGTTGTAACTAGTAGGACCATCTATTACAAAGAAGACAGTGTTCCTAGTAGTCGTACCTATAGTTATGTCTAATGGCATAACTCCCTTAGCTGAAGTTGCTCCTCCATTGAAGTTAGTGAGGATGACTTCTGTAGGAATCATGTCACCCTCTGTCTTTGTGAACTTCCTCATCATACTAGATGGAATGGTGTTTATAGCTGCTCCATTGTCGATAAGCACTTTTGCCACTGGGACGCCGTTAACTAGAGCTTTAACATTTAATGGCCTCAGGTGTTTTGTCAATTTCATGGCTGACCGTTTAAAAATAACCTTTTCGGCAGCCTCTATTTCTACCTCTTGCTTGTTTTCTGTCGAATTATCTCCTTGTGATAAGTCGACGTGCAGTATGTCACGCTGATCCTCTGTCTCCTGAACTTCCTTCTTACTTTTTTCTAATGCTTCCTCATCAGTTATCCAACCTGTGGGAGGGGGCATTATCCTTGGAGGTGACCCATACTTTTCAGAGCGAGGCACTCTCTTCTTCCTTTTGGGTGTCCCGTATAGTACGTAGAAATCGAAAGGACGTCCAGATGGCTCCCCCAACAAGTCTACTTCGCGAACTCCCTCTTGATGTAGTTGCTTAAATAGAGTATTGCGCGATACTCTTCTCTTTTTCCTTTCTGCTTCTAGGTCGATTTCTTCTTTAATGTCTGCCATCTCATCGTCCTCCTTGTCGTTGTAGGCCTCTCCAGAAGTCTGGCCTTCTTCACATACCAACACGCAGGCTTCTCCTTCGTTGTCCTCCCTCTCTTCTTCCTTTTTCTTATTCTTGAATTCATTAGCCAGTAGGTAATTATTGGCCACGACAGGAGGCAACGTACCGAATTGGATAGCAAGGGGCTGATCTGGATCTTCTTCATCCCTTTTGTCCCTCTCAAACCTTGATCTCCCAGAAGAGGTTTCTGGCAGTTCCTTCATTGATTCATCTGTACCAATTTCTTTACTACCTTCGAGGATGTTCTGATTGGCTACCTTGAGTAGTAGAGGCGCTTTAGGATGTGGCATTCCTTGTTGCTGCCTCATCATCCGTCCGTAGTTTCACTGGAAACGCCTTTGTTGGGTCCTAGTCATCTCATCGAAGGGTATTGCCCTTCCTGCACTGTACTGGAATGAATGCCATACATTTGGCCGGATAGGTTGCGGCCTAAATGTTCTTCCAGTATCTGCTGGTCTGTACTACCTTTCAAAAGGCGGTCCTCTATAGAATGACGTACCTCGCCCTCTACCAGGCTGAATGTTTGGGAAGAAGGCAGGGCGATGAGGATGCTGCCATGTCCCTGGTTTCTCCGTGTCTCCATTTACTTCCCTTTTACACCTTGCACACAGGACGTTTTCATCCTTTTTTGGTTCTTTTCCTTTGATTCGTTCAAAGACACTGGGGTGTGTTTTAGTATCCTCTTCTCCATCATCTATGACCAACTTGAATTTTGGCAACTTGTTCTTGAATCCAGACGTTACCATGTTTACCCCAAGTGGCTGTGGGAAAGGATTCTCGTCCACTGCCATCTTTTTCTTATCATCGAACGTAATTCGTCCTGATTCAATGGCATCCTGCAATACGTGACGGAAAACCAAGCAATTGTTAATCAAATGTGACCATGCATTATGCCACTTACAATATTTTTTACCCTTTATTTGTTCAGGGTTTGGCAATTTGTGCTTATCGCTCAGCTTTATTTGCTTATCCCTATATAATTTATCGAATATAAGGTCAGCTTTGGTCACATCGAACGAGAACGTTCTAGCCTTTATGTTTCCATCCTTTATGGGCTCATCTTTGCCCGATGGTCTAGGCTTGGCCATTATGGGACAAATATATGTATCCCCTTTTACCAATTCGGCCAAACACATTTCGGCCTGATCGTATGATTCGTCGTCGATGGTATGAACGTCAAAATTTGGGTCTCTGTAATAAGTCCCTTTACTAGAATTTTTCATTTGTTCTTCTTCTCTTATCAGTCGCTCATACCTAATCACATTCGCACTCAACTGGAAAAGGTCGGGAAATTCCTTGTCCTGGAACTTCTTTTTTAAATCAAAGCTCAAGCAGCCTTGTGCGATCTTGACAAATTCTTTTTCGGATAGAGGCACAAAACACTTGCTTCTTGCTGTTTTGAACCTTTGGAGAAAACTTTCTGCCCATTCATTTGGCATTTGACGTAAATTCGCCAAATCAGCCAAAGTGATTTCAGACTCAGTTTTATAAAACTGAGCGTGAAACAACTGTTCCAGTTGTTGCCATGTTTGAACAGAGTTCGCTGACAAGTTGATGAACCAGGAGAAAGCTACTCCTGTTAACGAACTAGGAAAAAGTCTCATTTTATGGTCATCGGTTACATCACCACTTTGCAACGTGAATCGCCCTATGTGTTCTAGAGTAGACACCTCTCCTAAACCGATAAACAATGAGAATTCTGGCACTTTGTACCGGTACTAGGCTGGTCTACCCAATTAGGATATGGCTTTGTGTACGTCGGCCTAATGACAGTACGTACCCAAAAACCATCTGATCCTGCACGATTTCCATAATCTGGTTCCTCAACATGACATTGGGATTATATGGAATTCCTACAGGCTGATTAACCGGTTGGTTTGCATGAGGCCTGATGTTTGGTCCTTGATTGGCAACAAAATTACCATAATTAGGGCCATTACCATTAGCCTGGACATCTGTTCCCTCATTACCACGTGGAATATTCTGTCCATTGTTTGGGACATTATCTCTCACGTTTGGATTACCCCCCAAGTTAGATATGCCATTACCATTGTTTTGATTTAACACTGTAGTATCCCCTTGGTTTGAAGTAGAGGGACCAGAAAGCGGTTCTACCCCTTGATTCGGATTTAGGACAGAGGGATTATGTCCCACAATTGTCCTAGTTTGAAAGTGGTTTGTAAGAGGTATAGCCGGTTGACATATTTGGCCTACTAACTTATTCATTGTTTCGTTTAACGTCTTTACTTGTTTGGCCATGTTGTCATAGTGTGCATTCCCATTTTGTGTAAATCTTTCCATATTATGAATACTTCGAAGATTTACCTGTTCAACGACGTCCTGTGTGAGTTCTCCAAGTAATGCACGCATGGTTCGAGGACTCAACTCCGTCATTGGTTCGTAACGACTGTTACTGCTCTGATTTTGTCCATCTGTTCGTGGAGAGGCATGCTGCTCCTCATATCGCTCGATTACAGACTGGATTCCTCCCTGACTTGCTCCTTCCTTGTCGGATCTCTGAGGCATATTGTTTCTTCTTTTGTACTTTCAACACCTAACACCATTGTCCCACTGGGCGTGCCAAATTGTTTCGCGCGGGTTAAGTCGCTAACAATTAAAAAGGATCAGACGATTGTGTAAGGGACGAAAACCTCTTGAGACAAAGTCCCAAAAAGGGGTGTTCTTTTATTGGCGATGAACTTTACAATTGGAAATGAAAAACAACGTGCCTCCAAGGGACGCAAGCACACGAGTTACTGAAAGAAAAGTGTTTAAATCTAAAAACTAAGGAAATGAAAATTACATATTCTCTGTTCGAGAGTTTTTGATTCGGTCTTTTGCTTCTATGTCCTTTCTTCCTTTTATACTTTATAGACGATCTCTTTGTGATTAACTACTCTGAAAACTGCTTGATCGTCCTATAACTGCCCACTTTCTTCGTAATGACCATTTTGTCATGGAAACTGCCTTTTAACTGCTGCCATTATCTTTCATCGTTCAACCGCTTTCGATTGAATTCCTTGAATCGTGGAACGTGATAGGGCTGCTTTAACAACTGCTTTGATAACTGCATTTCTTGATAACCACGACGCGTTATATTTGTTGATACCTTGGGCGACTTGGAGGTTTGGGCGAGAATAGAGTAACAGCTCTAGGCTACCGTATGACACTCTATTCGTTCAGATTCTGGGCGACTTGCAAACTTGGGCGATGGCGTTACCGCATTCTTGGGCTTCCTTATTTGGGCCTTCATCTTGCTTTGTTCGATTGGGCTTCGTCCTTTGGGCTATCTGATTTAGAGATCCTCTAATTGGGCTTCACTCCTTGGGCTGTTTGATTTGGGCTGAATTTTTATGTGTCAACACAAACCAAAATTCCTCAATTAGCAAGTAATGAAGATGTTTATGGAGTTTATTGCTTCAACAAGACAGAAAAATAGAAGATATATAACAAACGAATAGACTTGATAAGTAGAACAATCGAAAATATCACTATCTGATGCATTTTATATATTCCTGACACCACCATGGTAGGTACTATCATGCCATCTTATACATTAGTGAATAGGAGTATCTAAGCATTTTCTTTAGTGAAAAATGTGGTTTTATATCACCATCACCAAAACCTTCCACCTAGATAAAAAAAATTTATATTCACAAGTGATGAGTTTTGTATCGAATGATATTATAAATAAAATGGAACATAGTCATAAATATTACACAAAGGGTAATGGCGTTATAATCACAGACAACGTGAAAAATCATACAATATAACATTTACATGTTTATTAAAGACAAACCAAGCTATCAAACTAAAATATACCACAAGGTATGATAGATTTGAATTTCTACTTTTAAGAGAAACCATGAAACCTATTATGATAAGCACAAATCAATTAAATTTCAATGGTAATATAACTGTGTATAAGTGATATTTCAAATACAAACATAAATAGAGCTTTTAAATTAAACTGCTACCGGACGATAACCATAATAATTTCCAATTGCCCAAAAAGAATGCGATTAAATAGATTATCAAGATCTGGAATATTCATGAGCAATAAATGAAATGAAAAAAATGTTACATGTATTTTCACTTTCTTAAAAATTTATGGTAGATGTTTCAGATGAATCACCGATCAGATGTATATGGATAATTGTATTTTTATGATACAAATTCGCCTTCCCTTGATGAGTAAAATATTCTGAAAATTGAGTATTTTGTATTTAAATCTCCTTAAATTTAGCAATATGATTTAATGCAACATGTTTTTAATTCCTATGATTTTTTCAGTAACATATTTGAAAAAGGAAAGTGTAATGCATAGTACTTTTGGAATTCCAATGGAGTTTTGCAGTAATTTTGGTCATTAAATGGTTTTAATAGTATAAAATGAATTAGTACCCAATTTTTAAAAGTATACCTGTATTGGGTTGGCCCTGCATATAATATCGGGTTAGCCAAGGCCCACTGACAGTCTGAGAGTTTATAAGTTCAACCAAAGAAAACCTGTTCCAAACAAAACGAAACTCAACATTCCGACTCCCAACCCACCCTACCCCACTGTCAGTTTTCGACCGGCGATCTGTGGCAATGATCTCTCTAACATCGGCCGAATTAAACTACCTTGTCTTCCGTTACCTAAATGAATCAGGTTTCTCTCTGTGCCACACTCTTCGTGTGCGGAAAACTTCAATTTCTGTTTTTTGTGTTAAAATAGGAAATGAATTATATCAATTTAATTATATGTTCGACTGAAAGACGGGAATATAATTTACTGTTTTCTTTTGGTTCTAATTGGGTAAAATGTAATCCTAATATCCTTATTTATGCCTGAGATGTGACTTTTTTAGTGCTGTTCGTCTCGTGTGTTTCTTTTTCCCATTTTGTTCTTCTACGAATTGTTTATATTTACCTTGAAAGTTTTACTATTTATTGTAATATCTGCTTCAAAGTTTCAGTTGAGTAAGAGGATTTCTTTTATGTAAAAATAAAAGGACTAAGAAAATTTGACGTAATTTGTTTTGCATCCTCTTACACGGAAAATGGAAGACAAGTAAAGAGAATAAATTTATGGAAGACAAGTAGGGTTTAGTATTATCTGGCTTCAACTACGGAGTGGGGGGGAGGAGGAATGAAAGGGGAGGATAGTGCTAAGTAGTAACAGGTGAATTTTCGAATTATGGCTCGCAGACCAGTGCTTATGAGATTATGTTAGCCCTGAAGAAGGTGACGGTGGCAATGCATGTGGACTTAACTTTAAGAAATTCATGTTTTTCGCTAAAAACATGAAGGCTCTGAAATGAGAATTAAAAATTTGAGCATTGAAAGCAGAAGCAAAATTAAAATCTTTGCCGGGTAGAATTATGTAAAGATCTCATGTCCCTATTTTTTAAACGAAAATAATTTGTTGATGTGCATCTTAGGATTATAATCTGGCCACCTCAAAGTTCTTACTTAATTTAGAATGAGGTGGATAAAATTTTCTTGCCATATGGAGAGCAAGCTTGCAAATTCAAACGAGAAATATGAGAATGAGGTGGAGAGTATTAGGAAAAATTGGAAGCGTTGGATACTAACTAAAATTGTGGGTTATTGGAGGAATCTTTGTGGGCCAAAAGTATGAATTCGAGGAATAAGATGGAATGAGTAAGCTAGGTATCCTTGGACAAGTATTGTGACGTAGTGTCATGATCTAAGAAGAGAGGGAACCTATTCAGAGAAACAAAATTGTATTCTAAAGGCTTAGTATACTTTGTTTCTGAAAGGGGGAATGCTAATTGATGGCTTTTGCATAGGGGACAAGCGTGACGAAATGGAAAGGTGCATTTGGAGATAATTTGTTTTGACTGGTCAATATTATGCATTTCATGTTATTTCAGGCAATTATGCCTTACGCATGTAATTGAAAGGAGTTTCACTTAATCATTATGAAATTATCTACAGCCCCTTGATAGGGTGTTTTTGCAATGCTAGTGATCACAATCATAATGACATGTTATGATGATTCTTAAATAGCATTTTGACAATAATGATCACACAATGATGATACAATTATGATAGATGGTATTATTACGATGATATGATATCTTGAGGTTAATAATTATTTAATTGGGAATTAGTAATAATGTTGTGCATCACCAATGAGGTTATCCAACTTTCCTTAGTGTCATCCAGGATATTTTGTAATATAAGCTTAGTTGGAATTTGGATTCCTTTTTATGAATTAATTTGGGATTATAAAAGCTTTTTTTCCTTTTTTTTCCCTTTTTTTTTTTGGGGGGTCAAAGTATGTAAATTAAATTCAATTGAACAAGAAGCCAAATCTAGAATTCAGATGTAATAAGGGAAATATAGTAGCCAAGATGATCGGTTGAAACATCATTAAATGATGTTGAGAACACTAGATTTAGGACTGTTGTTGATAAAATTGTAAGAATAGTTTATATAGTGAATTCATGAAACATTAATGAAAGTTTAATGGAGTAAATGGTTTAATAAAGCAAGTGAAAGTAATTCTTTAATGTTGGTCAATCACGCTTAAAATGTATATATTGAAGTTTACTTATATTTATTGCTTAAAACAACTATTTGAGGCTTACACCTCGAATCCCACATCATGTGAAGCTTTCATAAAACACCTCTGAGCTTACTTCTTAAAGGCCATCTGTGAAGCTTATGCCTCGAGGCCACGTGCGCTTTCCATGGATTTTGTTATTAGCTTTAGCTTTTTGGGCTAATTTTTTGATAATCTAGAATGTCTATTGGGTTCTTTTATTTTCTTTTTCATGTCCTTACACGGAAGGACATTGAAGGGAAAAGGGAAGGAGAATGAATTTATGCTAGTAGAGGATAAAGAATGAGAAAAACACTGATAATTAAGAGGAAGAGGATGTTGATGATCACCTTAACGACTGATGATATAAGAGTACTCTAAGTTGTTTTTACATCTATTAGTATGTAATATACTAACGATTTTGATTCGTAATTACTAATTTGAGAAGTTATTATTTGCTAATTAATAAAATTTAATTTTTGTTTGGAAGTCAGACTTTATTTTTTTCTTTCGTTTTATTATAGATTTTAATGGTTAACTATGAGCATATTTTTCTATTTATATACTGTTTTGATTTTTTTATCAGATTGCTTTGAGGCTTACGCCTCGGTTCCCAATTAAGACTTTTTAAGATATGCTTATATTTTTGTAATTAATGAAGTAAATGAAGCATTGGATGAAGTTGGATATATGTTCAAACAAGCTAGAAGCTATAAGTGGAAAAGAGCTGGTTCTCTCTCTATCCATCAAGTGTGTGTACAAAATTCCATCAGTATGTAGTACTAAATAAAGTAGAGAAAAACAAAATTTTTATACAATTCCTTTGCAATTATCATCTCTCAGAATTCATTGGATAAATGTACATTTTTTTTTTTTTTGGGTAGTATGTGAAATTCCTAGAGTTCCAAGATTCTTTGATTGTTGATCATGTGCTGAATAAGGTTATTATAATGTCATGCATGTCCGACCACAACAAAATATGAAGCCAACAACTAAGTTTGAAAATCAAAAACTTACGTGAAAATCAAAATAGAACGTTAAGTAAGTATTTATTGATTTGAAGAGTGAAGCTTTAAGATTTAAATTTTCTTATTGAGATTAGATTTATTTTAAAACCATCTTGATTTCATAAAGAACTTCTGAGTTTGAATCATTGATTCATTAAAGTAACAGTGTCAAATTGAGTAGAAACCATGTTCTCTGAGTGTAATTTGGGAAAAAAAACTTTTAAGTCTGAAATACTAAACCACAATCTTCCCAATTTAGCTGTAAATTTACATATACAGTTAGCAAATTTGAATTATTCAAAAATCTTCCAAATCTTTTTCATACCTGAATTATCCAAGAACCTTAAGTTTCAACTTATATGTTAGTTTGAGCATGTTAGGTTAAGCTTAAAATGTTTACATATAAGTAAATAAGTTCGTCAGAGTTAAAAATAAGTTACTTATTTTGATAATAAGATAAGAGTTGCTTTCATAATACTTGAGGTTGGTTTTTATTTAGGGATAGGAAGAAAAATATCAACATTTAAAGTCATTGAAAGCTTTTTACTATATTTTTAAGCTTAGCCTAACATGCAAGTGCCTTCTCATTTGTATGTATAATTAAGCTGTTCAGCTTGGCTATGCTTAAAAGCTATGATGCATCTATATGGGCATGTGGGTTCGACACGCGTTGACGCGTAATATTTTAAAAAGCACTTATATGACATGTTGTCAACACATTGATTAATTTTTTAAAATTCTTCATTTATGTAATATAAATTTAGTTTTATATTTGTTATTAATTTTTCTTGTTAAAATATTTTAAATATAAGTACATATTTGTTTTTTAATAATAAATTTAAATTAAAAATATATAATATTTTTTATGAAGGAAGAATAATGATTATGGTAGAGTGTCAAGGAGTGTAGGTATCCGATACGTATCGGACACGGACACGTTATCCTAATTGAAGTGTTTATGCAATAGAGCTTAAAAGTTTACTTTTAAGTAAAATTACTTGTAAGTAAAAAGTGAGTTTGAAAATAAATAAATATTTTATTGGTTAAAGTTAGAAATTAGTTACTTTGATAGTTGTCAAGATTCATTTTCAGAGAAAGTAATCTTTTTACTTAAAAAAGTAAGGAAAATGAAAGTTAATTGAACATGTTTTTGTGCGTCAAATATTACTGAAAGTAATTTTACTTTTTTATTTTTATTTTTAATTTTTAGCCAAACGTGCATCCTTAAATTTTAGGTCCCTGAGTAGATCATGCCAGCTTCTCTTGGTCAGAGTAAAATGTAGGCATATTGGGTTGGGCCAGGCCAAGCCCATGGACACCATCTTTACTGGTATGAGAGCGTTTATGTAATTTATTGTTCCACAGAAATCTAACCTTCTGTGCCAGAAAAGAGAACCTTTGCTGAACATAATGCCCTGTGCCTCAACCACTTTCCGACAACCCATTTGTACATGCAATTGGTGATTTGCGACAATGATCCCTCTAACCTCAGCCCAATTTAATGATCTTATCTTCCATTATCTTCATGAATCAACTACTTTCTTTCACACACAGCATGTTGGTGAATGTATGTTTATAATTCTTGCCGTTTTCCTCTTGTTATTGTCAAAATTGCCCAGTAATCTATTTTTTTATGTTGATATAGAAAATGAATTCTAACAATTTTAGCCCCCGTTTGGTCCCATTTTTGGAAATGAAAATGAGTAGGATAGTGTTTTTTTTGAAAAATGAGTGGTTGAAAAAAAAGAAAAATTTTAAGACTTATTAATGTCGGAGATTTGAATTTTTAGTGCTGTTGGGCCTTTATTATTATTATTTTTAATTTTTTTCTTCATAGAATTGTTTATATATACCTTGGAGATGTTGTAATATATGGTAACATCTATTTAAGAGTTTCAATTGAGTGACGGGAATTTTTCTACTATCAAATATGAAATAGAAAAAGAAAGAAAGAAAAAAAGGAAGACAGAAAAAAGTAGAAAATTGGATGACATGGTTTGTTTTGCCTCCCTGAATAGAAAAGTGGGAGACAAGTTTAATAGTATGAATTTCTGGGTAGAGTTACAGAAATGTTTCGTGCCACTAGATGTCATAAATGAATATATATTTTGTTGACAAGATTCTTAAGTTCGTAATTAATCACCTAAAGGCTAAATAAGCTGAATAAAACTTCCTTGGTGTTGAGTCCTATTATAATGACATCATCTATGTAGACGAGGATGTAGATGTATGAAGTAGTAGGAAATTTGAGAAAACGGAATTGTCTGCAATGAAGAGTATAAACCTGTTGAGATAGGCTGTTTTAGTCTATCAAACTGGGTGTTGGATGCCTGCTTGAGGCCATGAAGTGCCTTATGGAATTTGCAGACAGGAGAGGGTGATGATTGATTAAAATCACGAGGTTGCTCCAGAAAAACTTCTTCCTCGATGACCCATGAAGGAATGACATCAAGTTGTCTCATACACCATTTTTTGCAAGAACTGTTACAAGTATAATAACAGGATTAACTATTTTTGTCAAATTACAACCCCATCTTAATGATATTTTTTTGGCTACTAACTGAGCCTTGATTGAGACACTATATCATTGGCATTTCTCTTAATTCTAAACTGCAACTTGCACCCTACTTCCTTTCTGTCAGAGGGCTTTGAAACCAAGGTCCAATTGTGATTCCTTGTTAGGCTTACTCTTCAGTCGTAAGAATCTCACTTGGCAGCTTGAGTAGATGTAGGCTGAGTCGTTTGAACAGCTTCTGATCCTGTTGCAGCAGTTAAAGAGATAATATTCTTTGGTTTGTAGATCCCTAGCTTTCATCTAATGACCATAGAATGTTTGAGGCTTGCCTGTCTCTTGCACTATTGGTGCATTAGCAGATGTATCATCATGCTGGGAAGGGTGTAATGGTGTAGAGGGATGCTAGGGAATATGGATTTTAGATGAGGGCATTAGAAGAGGATGAATTGAAATAGTCTCAAGATGATTTGATTGGAGGCTGGGAAGGGCAATCAGAAGAGTGATCAAAGTATTCTGAAAATGTGAAGATCTTGTTGGGCTGGCTATAGTCATACTGGGGATTGGAGGTATTAGGAGAAGATGAGGAATAAGGGAAATAGCTTTGATGGAAGATAACATGGTGAGAAATGTAGACTCTATGATCATCTAGTCATACATTTTGTAACCCTTATGTTGAGTGTTATTTGTATTTAAGATTTTGATGTGGATAAAAGGTGCAACCATATGTTGCTCAGACTCTCCATTTTGGAGAAAGCATACGTGTTGAACGCGACAAGGATAAGGGTAGAGGATTGGTGTCGGATCCTTTAAATAAGATAGTCCTTTATATCATTTTTGTTATTTTGATATTGAATTTTAAATTGTTTCTTATTTTTCTCACATTTAGACTTGAAATGGAATCCTTGAAGTATGGTAATTGCAATTTAATTTTTTTTTCTCAATTATTAGTTGGGAAAGTATATATATATACACACATATATACATAATCTAAAATTATCAGTATATAAATTGCTAACAAAATTTTAAGTTTGTGAGACATAACTTTCCGTGTCAAAATTTTGGATCATTTTTCAAATGTATCCTCACATCCTAGATTTTAGAGAGAAAAGGATCCTACTCCTAGATATATACCTGTATTGGATACCCATACCGGAG
This sequence comes from Olea europaea var. sylvestris, assembly GCF_002742605.1. NCBI lineage: Eukaryota > Viridiplantae > Streptophyta > Magnoliopsida > Lamiales > Oleaceae > Olea > Olea europaea. The sequence goes on along the minus strand of NC_036254.1, from coordinate 9,859,627 downwards.
TCCAAGCAACGTAGTTGTAACCTTGGATTTTAAGTTCAGAATAATTAAGATTTATGTGAAAAAGGACTTCAATGGGACTTTTGTTGTAAAGGAGTGGAGTGGATAATCGATTATTGAGATTGACTGATTTAAGAAACGCTGGAGCTTAAGTGCCGTAAATGACTGAGCAAGAAGAATGAGAATTTTTTCACCTATTCTGTGCTTTCACTCAGCCGCTCCATTTTGGGCTGGAGTATGAAAGCAAGACAATTGATGAGTGATACTAGTTTTTTTCCAGCTTTGCTGTTGAAGCTTGATATTCACCTCCACAATAGGTAAGTCAGGTCTTGATTTTAGATTTTAAAAGAAGTTCAACATGAGATTTGCATTGAACAAAAGTCTGAAATACATTGAACATATTTATTAGGGTAAAATATATATGTATATCCTGTGTATGGGTAAATATATGGGACATAGCATCTGTCACCTTTTGCAGAAACACTAGGTGATCACCAAAGGTCTGAGTGAATTAAAGGCTTAGTATACTTTGTCTCCGAAACAGGAGTAATTAATGGATTTTGCTGAGGGGACAAGCATGACAAAATAAGAAAAGTGCATTAGAAGATAACTTTTCTTTAGACATGGAGAAAACGTTTCTGACAATATGATTGGATGGATGTCTAAGCCGTTTGAACTATAAAAGAAACAGGTATGATGACATTTGATGACATTGGTACTTTGAAACAATAGAAATTAAACTAATATTAGTAGGATACTCCATGACAGCTGGTGATATATGATTTGAAGAAGATTAGTGGATGTGCCATTGATGTGGAAGGATTAACCAAATTTGACCGAGTGTGCACTGGTAAGCAGAAGAGATTGAATTCATGGAGACCTTTATTGAGCTTTCCTTGGAGTAAATTTGTTCTCATTTCCACTTGACAGAAGAAACAGTTGAATGAAAATTAAGAAAGACATTGTTATTATGGGTACATTGTGATACATTAATGAGTTGTTTGGTCATTTGAGGCATGTCTAAATGGTTTTTTAGTTTAATCTCTTTAGATGAAAATGATGGCAAAAAGGTTGATGAACTAACAGGCAATGTAGGCAAAACCATTACCATTACCAACATGCATGTGTGCATTTCCTAGATACTCGGAGCGTTACTCAAATGACTTGTTGCCCCTAAATCTTGGAACCACAATCCTACATTGAATGTGCCCTGGAAAGCAAGAAAGGCCTGCATGTTTCCATTCTGCTGACTTTGACCTACTATTGCATTGTTGTTTCCACCACTAGTGTTCTTTCTAGTAACGTACAGTTTGTAGATTGGTGCTTGACACTTGTATAACATGTAAAAGAGTCTTGTTCATTTTTGAAGGGTCGGATGTTTGTGTTATGTTGGATCTCGTGCAGTGCCGACGTGAATACAGCATGATAACTGAAGTGTCTGTGTAATGAAGGCAATTTATGAGGAGCTAAAAGTCTTGGAGCTCTTCTCAATGTTTTCAGATAGCGATAAAGGTTGTATGTGAAGTACTTATCAAAAATAATAATAATAATAATAATAATAATAATAATAATAATAATAATAATAATAATAATAATAATAATAAAATAAATAAATAAAGCTTGTATGTGAAGTGAATTTTCTATGAAGTCATTGATTTATGCTTTGTGTTAGAAGCACAACACTTCTTACACTTTAGTACTTCAAAACTTTAGGACAAGTATTCTCCAACAAAAGGAGACAATGCAGGCAATAGAAGGATCAATAAAGGAATTTTTAATGGGAAAATCGCCGACTTTCGTAGATACTTTCTATCTGCAAGCAGTCCATCATTGACTCTAATTTGTAAAAGAAATGGCGTTTAAATCAGTCTTCGGTGAATTTTGGTATTTTATAATTTCTCGTTTTCTATGGTGTTAGGTTTGGGTTAGGTCAAGTCATGTTTTTGTTGAACCCAAATTGGTTAGTCTCTAATAGGAAGCATAGTCCTATTAGAATTAGAAAAGTAGAATCCTAGATAACCTATTGTAATGCCTACATTTGGTTAGAGACAACAGTTTTGAGGAAATTTTAACAGCTTTTGAAACAAAGATAGTGCGATCCATTTCTGACCCTAAGGTCGATGCTTAAATTTTCTTCTTGGTCCATTTTTCTTTCCTTAACTTCTAGCCATGGTGCCTTGATTATCAACTGGTTTTTTTCCATCCTTAACCATCAAGCAAATCATAATCCTTTAATCACAATCATCTAATTAGCTTTCAACTCTTTTAACTTGGTCCTGTAACTGATTGAACTTCCTTGAATCCTATTTCATTCATTGTTATGTTTATTAAGGATAGCCGTTAAGGATGTCCTTCATCACTTTGTTTCTTTCAGAGGTTTTTATAGTGTATGTTAAGTAGTTATGTTGCATTGATAGTCTACTACTAACAAGATTGTGGTTTTTTATCTTAGTCTAAATAATAGGAAATAGCATTATTAGGACGTTAACCTTGCATAGACAAAAACTGACGTAAATACTGAAGAAATGATTAATAATTAAGGGGATTTTTGTGATGCAAAAGTTGAAACACTAAACACTGTTGTTTCCAAAAGAAACTCTGTATCACTCTGATTTTTATTCAATGGACCTCTCCTCTACTGTTCATTCATAACTGGTACAAATGGCTTCTTTCAGGGTTCACACATTCAGCTTTTGCTCTAGGATATGAGGCAGGGATCAATAAAAGCACAATTGATGGTAATTTAGTTCCACCAGGTGCTCTTGTTACCTATGTTCAGAAAGGAATTCAATACCTTGAATTAGAAGCAAACTTGACTAGTGTAAGTATGTGACTGATGAAGTGGTGGGTATTGAGTTATTTGTTTTCTACATTTGATTATATTCCACTAACTTAGAATTGTTAACACATTCAGGATGATTTGGACACAGATGAGGATTTTCAGTTCCTGCAACCTTTGGATCTTATCACGAAAGATGTATATGAACTTCGAAAGATCATAAAGGAGAGAAAAGAGAATATGCAGAAGGATAAAGCTAAAGGAAAAGAGAAAGAAAATGCTGAAAATGACAGGGAACGTGAACCTGAAGCTGCAATTGAAAAAGAGAAGGAACCCGCCAGAGGAAAAGAAAAAGAAAAACAGCCGAAGGAGATAGAAAAGGAACAAGACAGTGAGAGGATAGATAAAGAAAACGATAGAGGGAAGGGCAAAGGCAAGGAAAAGCCACAAGTGGATGCCACTGGTACAAGTCAAAATGGAGATAAGATTAGCGGCAGACTCGAGGAGAATGAAATTGATGGAGGTAATGTACATATTCCTCTCACTTCTATTCATGCACCTGTACATGTCAATAAGAGACACTGACACGGACACGAGCGTATGACACAATAAGTGTCGGACGCTGATGTGCTATTTCTGAAAAAGTTCCGGCACAATACGATCCCAACATGTTGAATAAAATATCATTTAAAAAAATTTTTAATTTAAATTTTATATTTATTGCATCATATATATATATATATATATATAAATAATTAAATAACAAACAGAAATCAAAATAAAATTTGACATTAAAAGAAAAAGATTTGATTTCCTTTATAAGTTTTGTTTTATATTGAGGATAAAATGGTAAGTTAAATGGTAAAAAATTTAATCAACATAAAAACCTACCATTTGCTTTGTTAAAGGGTAAAGTTGCAAAAAAAGTTACCAAAAAATACTTTTGCAGGCATTTAAAGTTTTGAGGCCCATCAATTTGAATGGAAATTACGTGTAGGGTTTACTTCCTTAGCTGCAGCCGTAAACACACTTCTCTTCTTCATATCTTCTTCCTCCTCTACCATTTGTGCCTTTTTTCCAGCCGTTACTACAGTTCTTCTTCATCAACACGGCTGCTGTAACACACCTCTTCTACATTTCTTCTGGTCGTATGTTTTCTTCCAGCATTTTTTAAATTTTTTTTTTCTTCCACCCGTCTACATTTTTTCATCTCCGACATGCCATAAGGGACCTGCAACATGCGTCGGCGACAGTGTCCGATATACGCGTCGGACACCGATACGTTGATGCCGGCAGCTTGCCGGTGCTTCCCATTGTCAACACTCTTAGGATGTAACAATTAGCATGCTCATCTAAGCTTGAGAAAAGTTAAATACTTTTAAGTAACTTTTTGTCTCCGAACATATTTGAATGACTTACTATTTTCTGCTTTTAAGTAAATAAGTTACTTTTTTTGTACATAAGTTGTAACTAAATGTCAAAATAAGTAACTTATTTCCTCCTTGTCTGATAGAAAAAAAAGTTCTACAATTACTTATTACTTAAATTTTAAAGCTCAGCCAATCATACTCTATGACCACAGAAAAACTTCATTTTTTCTGTGATCTATGATTTTGGTTAGTTTAACTTACCCTATCTGTTTTTATTGAATCACAACAGGGCCAGAACCTATGAATATATGCACAAGTTCAACATCTTTGCCCTATGAAATCCCAAGTAGTGATGTGTTTTTTCTGCAGGGCCACACCTCTGAGGTATAATTTCTTTGCATATTTCTCGTTCATAATCCCCTATTGCCTTCATTTATTATTTAAATGCAATAAATTATCTGAATATTTTTTAAAGCTATCTGTATGATGAGTTGCATGTTCCTCTATTCTTCACAGGTTTTTGCATGTACGTGGAATCCAACTGGTTCACTCCTTGCTTCTGGGTTAGTGTAGCCTCTAAAATTGCTTCCTTACTTGGTACATTTAGTTAATACTATTTTATTCACCCATCCTCAGAAATATGGGTTCCCATCTAGCTGTTTGGAGAAGTAAATGTGTAGGATCTCAATAAAAATATGGACTTTAACATTTATATAAATAATAAGCTGAAGAGAGCTTTTTATCCATCCCCAGAACACAATTATGCACTCATCTTAGACATAAGATCATGTAAAGAAATCACTTTTAAGTCATTCTTCTCCGTCATCACAGCTCATCATATTTCTACACTTGCGTGCTTAAACACGTATCATCGCAGATCGCAGTTCATAGACAGTCTCTGCTCTCCTTTGATCTCATTGAGTTGTCAAATAATAAAGAACTACGAAGCACCTTGATTTCTTATGCATCGCTTATATAACATCTTGATAAAAGAATCAGAATCAAATCTTTTATTGTATAATATTTTTAGAACTCTGAAAGGCAAAAACCTTTGCTAAGGCTGATTTATGTTGCATGGCTGTGTAACTTAAATATTTCCAGGAAACCAAAAGCTTTTCAGCCTACCTAGAAAGACTTTAGGAAGTGAGAGAATAAGATTTTAACATAGATTGCAATATTAAATTTGAGATGAGTGCTATTTCTAGTGAATTGCTTGAGATTGTGTAATTCAATGTTTTGGGGGTTTCATTTCTCTCTTCTTCATTAAAGTTTTTGGTTCCAGTGGTTTTGGGATGAAACCTTGAGGAAATATGAGTTCCATGATAATGATTGATCATTGGATGAATTTCAATCGTGCCAACGTGAAAATGTTGAGTGACAAAGTTTGTTCAAGCAATGTCCTAAAGGTTTTCTAAAATGGAAAATGAAGAAAAAGGACAAATGAAGAATGGGAATAAATTAGTGTCAGAACTAAGAAGGCAAACTGTGTATTGATAATTTTTGTTTCTATGTATTTCATCAGGTCCCTTGTATTTAAATTGACACCTATTTGTTTCTGGCAACTCTGGAAATGTTTTCTGGCAAACTCATTTTCAATTTTTCATCTTCTGTTATTACATGTACTTTTTTACTTTTTATTTTTTGGAATTTTAATATTAGCAAAATAATTGTCCAGATCTTGTGAAGTTTCTGCCTGAACTAATCTATGTTCTATAGCCTGCTTTTTGTGAATCTAAATGAACTTGGTGCAAATGCCATAAACAAAAATTGCAATATTAGACGATAATTTGACTAAATATATAGAACTAAAAGAATTTTGTTGTGCGACATGAAAGAAGTTCTAAGTTTTTTATTGTATCTGGGCAGATGTTTGATTTAATTGCTGTATCTTTCTTCCTTAAAGAGCTTCATAAACATTATAGAAAATATATGTAGATAAACGTGTTTTGAACATGTATACATTGTTTCTCATTTCTGCCAAAAGATGCGACACTCTTCAGTTTACTGAACTCAGTCACATTGTTGTAATATTACACACCTGCTCAGTCAATTAGATTTATTGTGGAGCCCTTTAACCATCATGATTGTAGGATTGGCTTTTATGGTTGTTATGCATGTAAAAGCAATTCATGTACATTGTAACTTCCAAGAAAATGATGTTAAGTTTCTCCAAAATCAAAGCACACGATAAGACTTTTTTGCATTTTCATCTATTTGAGCCAGAGCTTAAATGGATAGGCAATACTATTACTTGAATGATCTTTTTCTTTTTCATTTTGTTATCTTGTTTGAAATTTTTGTAGAAATTGGCACAGTATTTAACCATGTTCAAGTTGGTGGTGTTGCTCGATATACCTTTTTTTTTTTTTTTTTTTTTGCATAAATAGATTTTGATGTAGTTACACTATTCGAATGATTTCTTGATGGGGAAGATGGCAGCATGAACTGTAATTCTGCGAAGTTTGAGTCTTCTGATTCTATTGTGTACTTGTTTTACTAGGTCTGGAGATTCGACTGCTAGAATTTGGACAATTGCAGAAGGACCATGTAGCTCTACCATGCAAGATGGCCCTTTAAATGTTGTTGTACTGAAGCATTTCAAGGGTAAAACAAATGAGAAAAGCAAGGATGTCACAACACTTGATTGGAATGTGAGTTTTCTTACATAATTTTTTGTGTGCTCTCTCTAGCATCCTGTAATGAAATGAATTTCTGAAATTTCTGAACTTCTTTATTGTTCATTGTAGCATTTAGTTCTGACAGGGTTTTGCATTAACTGTTGTCTTCTGAGCCTCGATTTGATGTCATTTTCTTCTTTTATTGTGAACGTCTCTTGGTGTAGGTGGAGGGGACGCTACTTGCCACAGGTTCGTATGATGGCCAGGCAAGAGTATGGAATAAAGATGGTAAGATTTTTCTAATGCTAATGATCTGAAAATGATACCACTGCAAAATTACTGTATTGTTCATATGCGATTCACAATGGTAGAGAGAAATGCAGACAGAAGAGAAAGGGTGAATCAGAGACTCAGGAGAGAGACTCGGAGAACATTTAATTATGTTTAGTGTGGGAAAATTTTAAAAGTGCTGGTCCGCATTTATACTTAAAATCCCTAGTAAAGTGGAAAGTTACTTTAGAAACAAACACGGAATATTTTTTAACTTAAACCAAATAATCATGGAAAGAAAATATCAGATACTTCAAAATCACTGGAAATAAGTTAAAATTTCTTTCTTTGTAACATAAGTACTTATTTTTGCAAATCTTGTCTTCATCAAAATCGTCTTCATTTTTTCCTGGTTTAAAGGAACTCAACTCAGGTGAGTAACTTTCAATATTGGTACTATATATTTGGATCAAGAGGGATGTCCTTTTGCTGAACAAGAAATTTATAAAGAACTCAGATGAAGAAGCATAATGATCTTCTTAGACATTAACAAAGAAATCAACTGTTGACATGAAAGTAAAGCAGCTCCATAGAACTTGAACAGAGGATGGTCCTGTACAGACAAAATATATGCTACGCTAGGGGCTCGAATGTGCTATGGTAGCGAATTTGAAATCTTGGCTTATTTTTAATGTGATGGCAAGTTGAGTTCCAGCCCTTCGAAGCATTCGAAAAGTATGGAGTGAGCATGACTTTTTTAACAACAATGTTTATTGTAACGCCTAAGAGAAATAAATATGCACCATAACATAATAACCCCTTTAAATTCTCTGTGCTTGCAATATGTATCAGTGGCAAACTTATAATTTTTATTACTTGCAACAGTTTTTCATTTTTGTAATCATGAAATCATGAATATGTTCAGTAAAGGCTTAGGCTTGATCAAAATGGCAGTAACCTATACGGCTAAACAATGTAGCAAAATGGGAAGCACGTACCCTTGGATCATGGCATCTATTAAACTGTTTATTTACTCTATCTACAGCTACTAAAATACAAGCACGACTTCTAGCAATTTTAGGTTACCGTAGAACAAAGCTAACGCTAAAGTGAGTCCAAGGGATATATGGAATTGAAAGTGCTTCTATTTGCCTACTCAGCTTTTTTTATAGGATTTATCACATGATAGTCAACTTTGTTAATTGCAATCTTGGCACTATGTCTATTGCATATTGAGTGTTTCTCATCTCTGGCAGCTGATAGTTAATCATCAAATGAAATCAAGGGGCCTCTGGAAACGAAATTAAGTGAAGCTAGAGGTTCATAAATCAGTTTATCTTAAGTTTTCAGAATATAGTATCTGGATATTTATTGCTGCAGGTTTCTTGGTGTGTGTGCTTGTTATTTTACTGATGGGCCTAATATACATTTTAGAAGCTCAAATTTCGCATGGAAGAGTTTTAGGTCCACCCATGTACACCTTCCTTTTCATTCATATTCTTGCTATGAGATGATGTCTTCACATGTGAACTCGATTATCTCCCCATTCACTCATGGTAATATCTACCCCCATCACCTTGAATACCACCATAAATCCAGTCTCCAAACCCCTCCCCCCTCCCTCTTTATTGCTCCAAGAACATTGTGCACTTTTTGCCGTGGTTCATGTCTCAATCGCCTCATTAGGAGCCTGGTCTTGCATGACATGCTCCACTCAGAATTGTCTTTCATTCTTCTTGTGATATCTGATTCCAATTATGAAGCCACCATAAACAAAATAATGCTAGAATTTAATTTTTCTGGGTAGCCGTAGGCAGTCATTGTAGAAACTAATGGGAAAAGTAAATATTTAACTTCATTCGTTTCAGCAATTTGCAAACATCCTGGAAGAGTATCCATTATTTGCTACACCAAAAATGTTCTATAAGAGAAAAGAATACACACTTGAACATGAAAAGAATGCCGCCTGCCCTTAATCTTAGCATGTTTTCTCCTTTTAAAGAAAACTATATGTGTTCTTTGAATAACAATGATGACACACTATTTAGGAAATGGATGGACAAGAGTGGATCAAGGGACATCACTCTTAATCAAGTCAGGCTTAACAGTGGTGCTGGGGTTTTCACTGTGAGTTGTTCTGGTAGCATTGCCCCTTGCTGATCTGGAATGTGACAGGCCAGACTGAAAAGTTCTTTTCTAGAATAATTATACGTTCACATCCAAGGATCACTGCTTCTTTTTATTAGTTTTTGTGGATTTTGTTGATGAGTTGTACTAGTTTTTAGAGAGTGAGTTGTTCGACCCTTTCAGTATGGTGTTGCATCGCACCCTCTTCTGATTCTCTTCCTTTCCGTATGGAAAATGCAATGAATTTCTGTAAAATGGTATTACAAAAATGTTCATGAGGTATTAAATAGAAATGTGTTTAACTTATGAACTGATTTTAATCTACATTATCTTGGTTTTCTTTTCGTTTTTGATGAACTCAGTGGAAAGATGTTGATCTTGTTGATATCTTGAGTTGAAAGAGTTTATGCCCTAATACTTCCTCATAGACATGCTTGAAGTACATGTACACAAAAATGAGCACTTCTTTGGGTGGAGAAGTGGAGTAACTTCTGTTGATAATTTATTGCTATATATTCCACTAGTGCTCGAGAAAGCCAGATCACCAGTTTGCTACCTACTTGTTTAGAAACTATATTATTCAGTAGTTTTACATTTTTATTATGTGTATAATTTAGTATTTGCATTATAAATGGCCAATATATGCTGTTAATGCTCATGATTTGTTCATAAATGTATTTTTTATCCAGGGGAGTTGTTCAGTACTTTAAATAAACATAAAGGACCAATTTTCTCTTTAAAGTGGAACAAGAAAGGAGATTATCTTCTTAGTGGGAGTGTGGATAAAACTGCTATTGTGTGGGACGTTAAGACGGGCGAATGGAAACAACAATTTGAGTTTCACTCAGGTCTTTAACGGTCTCTTCTCTCTCATTTTTATTGTTGATTGTTTATATTTTGTCACTCAACTCATTCTATGATGTTTCTTTTAAACTTAGATTTGTTATGAAATGTTATTGCAGCTCCTACTCTAGATGTTGATTGGAAAAACAATGTTACATTTGCAACTTGCTCCACTGATAGCATGATACATGTTTGCAAAGTTGGAGAGAACCGACCTATCAAAACATTCTCTGGGCATCAGGTTTATTTCTGCTGTTACATATTCTTGAAAATGTTCCTGAATAACTATTTTGCAATAATGTATATTTTGAACCTATAATTTTTTAGGAATTCCTGTCTAAGTAATAATGCCGTATGGAATTAGTTAATGTTAAGTGTTTTCTGCACAGTATGTGTTATTCTTCCCATGGCTGGGAATGAATAGGGAGTTTGATCCCAAGACACCAATTTGATCCAAGGCACCGATTTGATCCCAATAATTCACAAGGTCAATTGAACTGCATCATCTCATGTTTCCATACAACAATTTATCACGTGTATAGTTAGTACACTTTGTGCTGGCTAATCAATTTTAAGAAAATTAGTGCAGAATAATGTGGAGCTAGATTTCTAGATAAGGAAGTTGTTATTGTATTAAAATTCTTTCTTTTTATGCTGTTATTAATATCTAAATATGATATGTTACTTCAGGGTGAAGTTAATGCTATCAAGTGGGATCACACTGGCTCCCTGCTGGCTTCATGCTCTGATGATTCTACTGCAAAGGTAAGAGACATTCTCTCCGTATGACTTATAATTTTTAGTAACTAGTCACTGCTGCTTGTAATTTATCTATCTGAATCCATAATTAATGTGTCCTCATCTCAAACAAGTTTAAACTCTAGAAGAGGTAATTTAAGATGGTAATGGTGGAAGGTACGGTCATGTGTTTCTCACTGCCGCTCATTTAACATGTCTTGACTTAGATGAAAAATGAATCCAGCCTCGAGCAAGTTGAAAACTAAATTTAAATGAATAAAATTGTTCATGTCTTACAGCTTAAGCTTTAGATGAGGTGGTGTAATGGACCAGCTTCCATTATGCAATTGATTTCTTGATTTATAGTCCTGCAGCCTTTCCATGAAATGGACTAGGAAAACTGTGTAGTTGGCAACATTAATCCTTTTCCTGCTCTAGAAGTGAAATCGAACTTGTATATAATTGGCTGTTGACTCATTGATTAAAATGCAGATATGGAGCATGAGACAGGACACCTGCATGCTTGATCTGAAGGAGCATGCCAAAGTATGTCTTGAAGCTTTTATGTTTATTTTTATTTTCTTTATTCGATTAAGACAGCTGCCTTTCTGACACAAACATAATATTTATAGGAGATATATACTGTTAAATGGAGTCCTACAGGATCTGGTACAAACAACCCAAATAAGGAATTGGTGCTTGCAAGGTATAAGTCTGCACTCTGGAAGTAGAATGTTAGTATTGTGAATTGTTTGGTAGTTGAATGTTAGTATTGTGAATTGTTCTGCCCTTTTATTGGTGGAGATTGTTGTTAGATTATCTGAGGGGGGTAGGGTATTAATATTTTCAATTAAGGTTGGGAGAGCTGTTACAAATGTAATACCCTTGTCACTATTTTGCTGATACACATAATTGCAATCATAAATGAAAGAGAAAATTATCTTTTGGATCATTACCTGTTCTGTGTCTGTCTGTCTCTCTCTTTTCCTTTGTAAGACTACGAATTACATAATCCTCTTTCATGTTAAATTCATTTAATGCCTCCTGCACTGGAATTCTGGAACTCGCTTATGCGATGTTCATTTTGTCAGTGGATTTAACACAGTGGAACATTGTATATACTGGAATATCCACTAGAAATATTTTGCGGCCAAGCTTAAAAGACATGAGAATAGAATCAAGCTAGGGGATCCCAGAGAGATTAGCATAAATGTTCAATTGTGAGATAAAGCAATTTATCTATGGGAAATTTTTCTAGCTAGTCGATTTTTCTTTTGGCTAAAATTATTTTTGTCTCCCACCATAATTTTTATGAAATATGGCCATTTAGTCATGCAAAATGACAATAATGCCCTTTGTATCAAAATATTCTCTAGGCAATCTGGGCTAAGTTTCTGAGGAAGACTTGAGTAGCTAAATTGACTGGAAACTCTATATCAACTTTGCCTTGTTTGACAAGAATGCCTTGATGTTTTGAAATTTGTGCAATAAGGAAGAGAGTTATCAACTTTGCCTAGTTTGACAAGAATGTCTAGATGGTTCAAAATTAATGCAAAAGGGAATATGGAGAATTTGAGATCATTTTTGAAGAGATAAGATATTTGTCTATTTTTTTATTTTTAATTTTTTTATAAAAGGTATTATTAACCGAAAAGTAGTGGACACCTTTCATTTTATCATTCAAAAAGTATTCTATGGAGGAAATTTCCTTTGTCTATTTACTGTTGAGGGGGAAAATGCTATAGTTATGTGTAATATATATAATTTTCGTACTTATTTAGTTTCTTTTTTTCTTTGCTTTGTAGTGCCTCTTTTGACTCGACCATAAAGCTGTGGAGCGTGGAAGCTGGGCATCTTCTCCACAGCTTAAATGGCCACAGGTAAGGATCCTAGATAATTTTGTTAAATCGATGAAACATGGAGTTTTATTGAAGCCTTCTAATGACTCTAACAGGTGAATGGTTGGGAGATATTGGTATAGAGCTAGAACGACAGTGTCCATGCATATCATTCTAACGACTTAATCATGGTCATTATGTAGTATGTTTGGCTAAGCTTAAAATAAAAGGATAAGTACTTTTTATTTCCTTATATGTTGGTATAAATTATATTTTTCTTTTAACTAAACATAGTTAATCTAATTACTTTAGCGAAAGGGGAAAATTGTCCGGACCTTTGTTATTTTAGTTAGGTTTGAGTCTGAAAGACGTGAATAATGTCCCAAATTACGAGAGAGATGTAAAAAGCTAGCCTGATTTCGCCTATTCCTATTCCTAAACAGAATAATTCTTTACTTTACCATAAAAAATAAGTAATTTATTTCAAGTTTTACTTAACAAAAATTTCATTTATTTCAAAACGTTTAAGTGAACTTTTGTGAGCTTGTCTCATAGTGCTTGATGAAAAACATTGAATCTTTGTTTCTAAATATATATAAATGCACACACCCACAAAAATGCTCGAGTTTCGACCTTTATCATTGTTAATTTACTTTCTGTGATATGATAAACGTGAAGTGATTCTGATATTATGATGTGCTAATTAAATGTAGGGAACCGGTTTATTCGGTTGCATTTAGCCCGAATGGTGAGTATTTGGCAAGTGGATCACTGGATAAATGCATGCACATATGGTCTGTGAAGGAAGCTAAGATTGTGAGAACTTTCAGTGGAAATGGTGGAATCTTCGAAGTTTGCTGGAACAAAGAAGGCGATAAGATTGCTGCCTGTTTTGCAAATAACGTGGTTTGCGTTATAGATTTTCGTATTTAGCAATGGAAGAATTTCCTTAAACTGCCTCATGTCCGAAGCTCATACTTTGGATCAGAGAATAGGTTGTCTGATGATGTTTTTAGGTTTTTGGTTTCTCTACAGATGTAGAGAATCTGGTATCTTTCTGAATCAATCATTCTGTAGTTTGATGAAATTTGTTTTCCTGCATCAATGTCATCAAATTCTCTACTCCCATCATATGTTTGGAAAGAAAGATTAAATATTATTCGATTGGTTAAGAAACGAAACAAAGTTGAAACCTTATTCATTAGACTATTGAGTCATATCCAACATTATGTATAGATTAATAATATTAGTACATCGTTGTGTACAGATGTATGACATGGAAGAGAGATTATATTAATTGAGGTTCTTTTCTTTCCACGTCTTCTTTTCTTTTTCTTTCTTTTTTCATATTATCTGTTTGTACATTATTACTTTTTTTCTCTCTCTCTCTCTTCCAAATCATCCATCTGTACATCATTATATATTCAATGTACGAATAGCATTACTCTTACGTATATAGAGTGACGGCCTCATGAATAGTATAGCAAATTGCTTAAGAAGATTGGAAGGTTTGGAGTTCTTTTCATTGGACATTTGTAACTTATTAGCTCTACAATCACTCAATGTATAATCGGCTTTCACTTCTCCGCTTTGGATAAAAACTGATCTCCATTTGCTTGTAGGTAGGTTATTTGAGTTAATTGAAGAATGGGTTTAAAAGAAGAGGCTCATCTTCAAAAAGTGAGCAAGCTTTTTGATTCGTATAATTAAACTCTTTTTCTAAATATTTAATTTCTGGATTAGTGGTTTCATTTTTCTTTTTCCCCAAACCTACTTTTGTTTACTAACTTCGAGAAATTCATAATGTTAATTTATTATTTGTGAAAAACAACTTTGTTTGCAATTTTATTAAGGTTATATTTTTAGGTACAATTTAACTAAAAGATTATGATTTATTGTTTTCTTGAAAGGACGTTGAAAATAAATAAATAAATAAATAAATTATCGAATTCTCACTAACCAAATGGACCTTGCTTCTTGTACAAGGGCATGTACACTGTCCCACCCGCCCCGAGGGGGTGGGACCCAAACGTGGGCCCCAATGTGGGATCTCGCCCCATGTGAGGGGATGAGGTGGGCCCGTGTACAAAGGGCTCTATTCTAACCAAATTGTATGGACGAGCCTTTCAGCATTTGGCCTGTTGAATTGCACGAGTACTGCGGATACTTGGAAAGTGTCAGTTATGGCCAGAAATTTGAAATATATTGCCAAACAGTTAAACCTAATGATGTGCGTCAAGCACATGCGATTAGCCTGTACAAACTGGCTAGAGAAGTCCGCATCATTTTATATTGATTAATAATTTTTACTTGGAATTAAACTCGATTGCAAGCATGTTATTGAGGTCCTGTTTGGTGGCCTTTAATTGCGAACGACTATTTTTTTGAATAGTGTGTATATATATATTTTTAAAGAATTTGTAGTTAAAAAGTAGAAAAAAAATTTAAGTTTACATATAGAATATTTTGTTGTGTAAATATACGGTTAAAAATGAGTATGATAAATAAATTAAAGTAAATTAAAGGCCACCAAACAGGGGCTAAATTTATTTAAAACACACTGAAAATACAATATAAGGTCTAGCGTGAGACATAGATATCCACTTACCCAGTAATATCTTATAGGAAAAAGCCACGAGTACAAGGAATTCTTGATAGAATATCTACCTATGTTGACGTGGTCGTAGATGATTGAATTGATTTCTTTATTTTCTTTCCATCTTTCAATCAATTGCAACCACGCGTTATCTGTCAAAATTTTCTGTTAGTTTTTCTTGTACTTGTAGTATGATTCGTAATTGATTTATCTTACAAATCAGTGTAGGAAAATTACTAATTGAATATACATCTCTAGATATACTATACAATGTGATTCTGTTAAGAAGCAATGAAAATTTTGGACTAATACCATATTAAAGAATTCATGGTTGGGATAGAAAACATATTACAAGGAAAAGATTGAGGAAAAAATTGCTTAGGTAGTCAGACTGCACTAAATACGAATCCTGCACTATGGGTCTCGACTGTTTTCGTACATTTAAATTCTTTGACTCTTCGATTCTATGCTTTCCTATCTCTTTGTATTCCTTTCGTGTCCGGTAAAGATATATGCCTTCAAGTCATTCAAATTTTTTAGAACTATGACGAGAAAATTTACATACACTAGAAAACGCCTATATTGCTTGCTAAGTGATTCATACAACTCCTCTAATCAATCAATTTGATAATTTTCAAAATTAATTATCCACGGGCAATCACATTAGTTTTCACTAGGAATTAATCAAGAAATACATAATGTATGATAGCATTAAATACGAGTCTGAATTGCCTCAAGTGCCAAGCCATGAGAAAGATAGATTCACAAAAAGATCATAGTGAATTTCAATTCATTAATGTGGAGAAACCACATTCGAACCTATGGTTGGCAAACTGACGACAACTTTTTTACAATTTGATTGGATCTTTCTAACTCAAAATACATGTGTTTGTCACTACCTGTAGTTGTCAAGAAAGTTCACCAACTTCTGCTCTGTCCTACTTAACTAGAAGAGATGCCGCAAGAAACAAAGATTCTTCTAGTAAGCAATCTTTACAAGAGCATTTCTTTATGCTTACAGCACATCTTGAAGATTCCATTCATAGGCTCCAAGGATATCAACAGCCTTCCCTCCATTGAAGTTTCTAGTGATGGACAACATCAAAACCAATCTAATACATGGCAAAATTATCTCCATATATCGCGTTACTTGAAGGTGAACAAGGTGAAATCAGAAGTCATTGAAAAGATTCATGATTAAGAGTACGTACTCTTCTTTTTCATGACTTATTCCAAGTTATCCATTCCATTAAAACTTTGTTCTTTTTCATTATAGTTTATGACCGGAATCATTAGCTGCCCGGGTGTGGGCCTTAACTTGGTGGTGGTGGTCTCAACGCATGAACAGTCGATATGTAACGAGAAGCGACTTATCAAGATGGATGTAATTTAGTGATGTGCATATTATTTTGTTTAAATT
>NC_036254.1:9840252-9841509 GCF_002742605.1 Olea europaea var. sylvestris | reverse complement strand
GTTTTCACCTATAAATACTATTGTTCTCACCTTCATTTTTCACTTTTACCCACTGTAAATCAGAGTTCTGCGAGGTCGTGCTCAAGAAAAACAGTTTGGGAACTTCTCAAGTCGTCGGGAACTCCAGGTAAGGCTTGAGACTTTAAGCTATTCATAAGCTAGGTCTTAAGTTTGTTAAGTGATGTCGAGTAGTAAGGGTCGAGAATCTTCTAGCAGTTCTAGTAGTAGTGAGGACGTAGGGACCTCGATAATATCGACAACTATTCCCCTAGAGGCTACTCCCGAGGCCCAGGTTAATATGGTTTTTGAGTATCCCGACGAACCCTGTAGGCTTAAAGAGCACTTAGTCATAGCTGCAGCTAGGGAATATGGTATAATGCCTAATTGCGATGTTAGATTTCCTGACCCCGAAGATAGGATTATTCGAGCACGACGATGGGAGTTTGTTATTTTTAGGGAGACCCTTAAGGCTGGCTTTAGGTGGCTCCTTCACCCCTTCTTTATTGCTCTGTTAGTCGAGCACTCCATGTGCCCGGGGCAGTTAGTGCCCAACGCTTGGAGAATGCTCGTTTATTTTTTTATAGCATGTAGATACTTAGGTATCGAGCCCAACATTAGCCTCAGTAAATTAGTGTTCGAGCTTAAGAAGCATCCTCGATACACTTGTTTTGGCTATCTCTCGACGATTGGGGGCTTTAAAGTCCCGAGGATGGCGAGCTCTTTAAAGGGGTGGAGGGAGGGGTGGTTTTATGTTATAGCCCAAGAACCCGATCTTTCTTTCTGGCCTGATTGGGGAATCCCCGACGTCGAGAAGTTCTGTGAGGATCAGGTGTATCCGGATGTTTTGGAAGAGCATAGGAGGATGCTGGTCGGGCTCAGCCCCCTTTTCTCGACGATGAAGGAGATTGGGGAAGAGGTTTTAGACCTGGCAGATATTAGAGGCGTCGAGGGTAGGGATGTTCCTTTATTATTATTTTTTGAAAGATACCCTGACCTTGTGCTCGTTCTAAAATGTTTGTAAATATTTGCAGGTATGTCTTTTGATCCTCGGGCTCTCCGGAACTTTGTCAGCACAAGGGGAGGTGCTCCTCCACAGGGGCATCCCTCGAGGAAGAAAAGCAAGAAGAGGCCTCGAGGGGCTCCTGAGGGTGCGAGGGGGCCTGGCGAAACTTCTCGAGCACATCCACAAGTCTCGACCCCTCTGCAACCGAACCTCAGATCTCCAACTCCTCGGGTCGTCACTCCTCGGCCTCCTTC
>NC_036254.1:9836391-9839953 GCF_002742605.1 Olea europaea var. sylvestris | reverse complement strand
GGGATGACTTGGTTGCAGCAAAGGATGAGGTCGAGGGCGCGAGGCTCGAGCTCATCCAGAAGACAGAGGATTTCGGGCGCGAGCTCGAGGCTGTCAGGGAGAGGGCTTGGGAGGAGTTTAAAACCTCCGAGGACTGCGACAAGATAAAAGGGGAGTATGCGTCGGGGGCGTACTTCCATGCTCTGAAAGAAGCCCGGGCCTTCCTCAGGCAGAAGTTGCCCCACGTCACTCCAGACGACCTGAAGACGGTGCCTTCCATTGCTGATACATTGGAGCTCTCGGGTTCGGAAGATGGAGGAGGATCGGGTGGAGATGATGAGGATGGTCTTGAGGACGACGTTGAGATCGACATCAGCAACCTCGACCCTCCTCTTGGTCACATTGGATGACTTCCCCACCCCGATCCTTTGTAATTTTTTGTTTAATTTTGACAATGTAAATTGATCGAGGACTATGTATGTTTAGTTAATTTATTCGAACTATTTATCTCGACCCCTTGGACTCCATACAATCGAGCAAACAAATTGGAAACTTACTACTCACGCGATATTGAAGTGTTTACTCGAGGATTCCACAACTCGAGCGTATTTAAGGGATTAAAAGGTGAGACGTACATTCTCGAGCACAAATAAAAAATATGATGATGTGACATTCTCGAGGACTGTAAACCTCGAGCACAATTAATCTTAAAAAATGAGGCCATTCTCGAGGACTGTAATCCCGAGCACAACTAAACTTTAAAAATTGAGTGACATTATCGAGGACTGCAATCCTCGAGCACAACTAAACTTTAAAAATTGAGTGACATTCTCGAGGACTGTAATCCTCGAGCACAACTAAACTTTAAAATTTAATTGTGACATTCTCGAGGACTGTAATCCTCGAGCACAACTAAACCTTAAAAAGTTGGGTTGTGATTTCCTCGAGGACTGTAATCCTCGATCACACTAAACTTTAAAAAGTTGTAATGTGAGGTTCTCGAGGGTGTCCAAAATGATGTGGGATTTTTGTATGTCCCTGGGCGATACTATAATGGTTTACACTTGAGTATATGATCAAAGCCTTTTGTGCTTGCGCAGGGCAAGGCTTTGGTGCTTGCTTGAGGCAAGGCTTTTTTGACTGCTTGCCCAGGGCAAGGCTTTTTGTGCTTGCGTGGGGCAAGGCTTTTTAATGTGCTTGCGCGGGGCAAGGCTTTTCTGAGTGCTTGCGCGGGGCAAGGCTTTGGTGCTTGCTTGAGGCAAGGCTTTTTTGACTACTTGCCCGAGGCAAGGCTTTTCGGAGTGCTTGCGTGGGGCAAGGCTTTTCTGAGTGCTTGCGCGAGGCAAGGCTTTTTGAGTGCTTGTCTGGGGCAAGGCTTTTCTGAGTGCTTGCGCAGGGCAAGGCTTTTTAATGTGCTTGCCTGGGGCAAGGCTTTTCTGAGTACTTGCACGGGGCAAGACTTTTTGAGTGCTTGCCTAGGGCAAGGCTTTTTGAGTGCTTGCCTGGGGCAAGGCTTTTTTGACTGCTTGTCCGGGGCAAGGCTTTTTGGAGTGCTTGCGTGGGGCAAGGCTTTTCTGAATGCTTGCGCGGGGCAAGGCTTTTTGAGTGCTTGCCTGGGGCAAGACTTTTCTGAGTGCGTGCGCGGGGCAAGGCTTTTTAATGTGCTTGCCTGGGGCAAGGCTTTTCTGAGTACTTGTGCGGGGCAAGGCTTTTTGAGTGCTTGCTTGGGGGTAAGGCTTTTTGAGTGCTTGCCTGGGGCAAGGCTTTTGCTAAAGGGCTGTCATACCCGAAGCTTGAATTTACTGATTTTTTCGGACTGGACTTGGATTTATATTGTATTCAAGCTGCCTACGTACCCAAACGGGATCAAACCGAACGTAGTTCATTACAAAAGAGAACGAAAAACATGCATGAGCACGCAGGCCCGCTAAACTAGAAATAAAATGCAGAAAAAGAAAATCTCCTCAAAGGCGTCGGGAATTTTACTTGTAATATATTTTTAGATTGTCGGCATTCCAGGGCCTCGGAAGAGGTCTGCCCGAAGTGTCTCTTAGGCTGTATGCTCCTTTGCGAACCTGTCGTATGACCTCAAAGGGCCCTTCCCAGATGGGCCCGAGCTTCCCTGGGGGGTGGCCTGCTGCTTCGGCCCTCCTCAAGACCAAATCGCCAGCTCTGAACCTTCGAGCCTTGACTTTGCTATTAAAATGTTTCGCTGTCTTAGTTTGGTAAGAGGCCACCTTTATAGCGACTTGCTCGCGTACTTCTTCCAAGAGATCAAGATGTTCAGTTGTATACTCCGAGGTTTCTGGCACGAGCCTCCTAAGGCTTGGCAGTCTAATTTCCACCTGGACCATTGCTTCAATGCCATAGGCTAACATAAAAGGGGTTTTTCCTGTGGTTGTCCTATGAGTTGTTCTATACGTCCAAAGTATAGAAGGCAGCTCGTCGGACCAAGAACCCCTAGCATCGCTTATTCTTGTTCGGAGGTCTTGCAATATGATTCGATTTGTTACCTCGGCCAGACCATTGCTTGAGGATGCGAAACTGATGTCAGACGGTGATCAATCCCAAGGTTTGAGCAAAAGTTTCTAAACTGTTGGTTGCCAAATTGCCTGCCATTGTCGGTGATGAGGACTTTTGGTATCCCAAACCTGCAAATGATAGACCTCCAAGTGAAGGCTCTTAGCTTGGGCTCCAATATTGTGGCGAGAGGTTCGGCCTCTACCCATTTTGTGAAGTACTCTACTGCTACAGCAACAAACTTTAATTGACCTCTTGCCACAGGAAAGAGGCCGAGGATGTCAACTCCCCATTGTTCAAACGGGGCCGAACAGTTAATGTTGTTAAGGTCATCGGCTGGTGAGTAGATAACATTACCAAACCTCTGGCACCTATCACATCTTTTAACATATTCTGAGGCGTCTTTTTTCATAGTTGGCCAGTAGTATCCATATCGTACGAGTTTAAAGGCCAAGGCCCTGGCTCCTTGATGATTCCCGCACACACCTTCATGAAATTCAGCAAGGGCCTGGGATGATTCTGATGGCCTGAGGCACCTTAGGTATGGAAGAGTAATACTTCTACGAAAGAGGACACCGCTGATCATGTAGTACCTAGGAGTTCGGGCTCTGATGCTTCTGGCCAACCTGGCATCGCTTGGTAGACTTCTGCTTGTGATGAATTCTATGATCGGGTCCATCCAGGATGGTTCGTTGTCAATGTCCATGATGTCGAGGATTTGACTGATGCTGGGTTCTGTGATGATTTTAATGTGAACCGTTCTGTCAAGGCCGTCTACCCCCATGAACACAAGCCTGGATAATGCGTCGACTTTTCCGTTGTCCTTTCGAGCAATTTTTGTAATTTCACAACTCTTGAATTTTCGTTGAAGATCCTGAACCTTCATACAGTACAAACTCATTTTCTCCTCCTTCCTTTCAAATGATCCTTCAATCTGTCCGACCACTAGTTGTGAATCCCTGAATATCTTTACGAACTCGAGCTCTAGGCAAAGGGCTAGCTCAAGAGCAATAACGACGGCCTCATACTCGGCCTCGTTGTTGGTGGCTTCAAACTCGAACCT
>NC_036254.1:9775953-9835789 GCF_002742605.1 Olea europaea var. sylvestris | reverse complement strand
GGTGAGTGATCATGAAGCCCAAGAACTTGCCCGAGGCCACGCCAAATGCACATTTTGCGGGGTTCAACTTCATTCCGTACTTTCGCAAGGTGTTGAACACTTCTTCAAGATCTGAAATATGTTGGTCCACCTGTTTGCTTTTGACCACCATGTCATCAACGTACGCCTCCACATTCCTTCCAATCAAGTTAGCAAAGACTTTGTTGATGAGCCTTTGGTATGTTGCCCCTGCATTCTTTAAACCGAAAGGCATGACCTTATAACAGTATATGGCAGAATCGGCCATGAATGAGGTCTTTTCTTGATCTTCCTCGGCCATGAGGATTTGATGATAACCAGAAAATGCATCCAAGAAGCTGTATAGCTTATGTCCAGACGTGCTATCCACCAAGTTGTCAATTCGCGGTAGGGGATAACTATCCTTTGGACATGCTTTATTAAGATCTGTGAAGTCAATGCAGACTCTCCACTTACCATTGGCCTTCTTTACTAGAACAACATTAGCAAGCCAATCGGGATATTGGACCTCCCGAATGAACCGAGCACTGATGAGTTTGTTAATTTCTTCGCGGATGACCTCCCGACGCTCTGGGGCGAACTGTCTTTTCCTCTGTTTTACTGGCCTGGCCCCTGGGCTAATGTTAAGCCTGTGGACTGTAATTTTAGGGTCTATCCCTGACATATCCTCAACCTTCCAGGCAAAAACGTCAATGTTGCGAGATAAGCAACCAACAAGTTCCGTCTTTAAGGTGATGTCAAGATCCCGACCAATAGTCACCTTCTTATCATGCTCGAGCTCAATTTTCGTCAATTCTTCGACAGGGGCAAGTCTGAATTGTTGCCCGTCCTCGGGATCAATCCTTGAGATTTACATGACGTCGTTATTTATTTCCCGAACGCTGGCAACATAGCATTGTCTGGCAGCTGTCTGGTCTCCACGGATAACCCCAACGCCATTACGTGTTGGAAACTTCATGGCCAGGTGGAAGGTGGACACAATGGCTTTAATCCTGTTCAGGAGTGGTCTTCCCAGAATTGCGTTATAGGCCATTGAGACACGTACCACTTGAAACGATGTCATCTCCGTAACCTGTTTCTGGCCAGAACCCAAAGTTAGTGGAAGCTCGACGACACCCTCTGGAGTGATGACTCCTCCCCCAAA
Organism: Olea europaea var. sylvestris; assembly: GCF_002742605.1. Taxonomy (NCBI): domain Eukaryota; kingdom Viridiplantae; phylum Streptophyta; class Magnoliopsida; order Lamiales; family Oleaceae; genus Olea; species Olea europaea. The sequence continues at coordinate 9,834,627 of NC_036254.1, read as the reverse complement.
CCCTTGGAGAGGAGTTTTAACTGCTTTGAGTTGCTGAGATGAGATACCCATTTTGGCAAAAGCTTCTTGTGAAAGTATATTGGCCGCACTCCCGTTGTCAACCAAGATCCTCTTTACTTCAAAATTGGCCACAATCGCTGAGATTACCAAGGCGTCATCATGTGGAAGTGATACGCCTTCTAAGTCTCCGGTCCCAAAAGTAATATCCTCCAGCTTTCCCTGAGGCATCCCAGAGGCCAAGGCATATCGTCGGGCATATTGTTTTCTTTCCTTGTTGGAGTTTCCTCCCGAGGCAATACCTCCAATGATGATATTGATGGTTCCAGCAGTAGGTTGACCATCCCTTTTTGCCTCAGGGTCTTTTTCCCTGCCACGATCATTCCTCGGGCGTTTGTCGTTACCGACGTAGGAGCTCAGGAGTCCTCTTTTAATAAGGGCTTCAATCTCCCGTTGCAGGGCCTTACAGTTCTCCGTGGTATGCCCATGATCCCGATGGAACTCACAGTACTTGTTCATGTCCCTGGATTCGGGTGGTGACCTCATTCTGACAGGCCATTTCAGTTCCTTCATATCCTTGATCTCCATCAATATATTGGTCTTTGACGTGTTTAGACGTGTAAACGGCGTCGGGGGAACCTCCTGTCTCTGTTTTTTCCGATGCTGTTCTTCACGGGGGTTCGGGTCATGCTGTCTTTTATGCTCGACCCTGTCATGGAATGGTCCAACCTTTCTCGGGTTCAGTGTTTCCTCCATATTTATGTACTTTTCGGCTCGGGTAAGAAGCTCGGTGACTGTCTTTGGTGGAGTTTTGGATAAAGACATCTTGAAAGCCTCACACTTTATAGCATATGTGAGGGCAGAAACTGCTGCAGTTATGTGTAGGTCGGGAATCTGAAGTCTTTCCTTGTTGAACCTGGTCATGAAGTCACGTAGGGTCTCATTTTGCCCTTGTCTAAGTTGCATGAGGGAAGCTGCTGTCTTCCTGATGCGTTTGCTGCTTGCGAAGAAAGCGGAGAACTTGTCCGCCAAATCCGAGAATGAGGCTATGGAGTTGGACTCTAAGGTTGAGAACCAATCCCTAGCAGCATTCGTCAAAGTTTGCGGGAAGGCCTTGCACATCACATGATCTGGTGCAACCTGTAGATTCATGACGTCCGTGTATATGTTCAGATGATTGATTGGATCGGTGGTCCCATCATACTCTTTGATCCTAGGATACTTAAATCTGTCCGGCAAGGGGAATGTTAATATCTCGAGAGTAAATGGAGTGTTGGGACTGAATCTTGTCGTCCCTTTATTGCCCTGAAGTAGGCCCGTCGTAATTCCTTCTTGAATAATCCTAGCGAGTTCCTCGGACTCCATGGTCACTGATCTCGAGGCCAAGGTCACATGTGGTATACCCGAGGCCCCTGCTCCGCCATTGTCAGGGACGTGAGCTCGAGCTCGAGCATCAGCCATAAAACCCCCCGGGGTGCCGGTGTGGGTGACGGATGCGAATTTCTTTGACTTAGCAGCTGAGTCAGTGTGGCGACCTGTTGTCTGAGCTCTTCAAAGGCTCCAGTAGTGACGACTGCCGGTTGGGGCTCTCAGTAGTGACGACTGCCGGCTGGGGCTCTGGCACTTCTGATGATTCCTCTTGAGGAACAGGGATATCCTCAGGAGGGGGTTGGTTTGGAGCGGATGAGCTTGCGGGTGGAAGACCTGATCGTGTGTTTACCATGGCTTTTGGTAGCGCTTCCCACAGACGGCGCCAATGATGCTACCAAAAATCGTACCTGTAAATTTTTCGAGTTTGATGACGGATGTTGAGCACGAACGTGATCTTCCGATACCTCAAACAAAGGCAACGAGGTATGTTCTCGTCGCCCCTCCGATGCTTAAGTCAGAAAGGGAAATATATGCGTGAGGCTATGTGCTGAAGAACAATGTAAAAACCTACCTGAATAATGGCCCAAGGTTCTGCTTTTGTAGGAGTAGGTAGTGTACTCCTAGTAGGATTGTGTTGGTTGGATGTTTTTATCCAAGGGAATTTCTATTATAAAGAGTGTCCTACTTGTAATGGAATTGTTTGACAAGTGGTGTCAGGGTTGATGTAAAATCCTTGGGTGTTTAGGTTTGTAAGATTCAGACGAAACAGTTTTTGCGTTGTCATTTTCGGATTTCCCGGAGGACGTGCAACTTTTTATACTATCGTTTCTTGATCCATCGGAGTTGGCCTCTTTTGCGTGTACCTCGAAGAAATGCTTTTCTCTATGCAGGGATGAGAGTCTCTGGTTCTCTATGTGTGACCGGAGGTGGGGCTCCTGTACCCTTTTGAAGAGATGGGGTCAGGGCAAAATTTCGTATAAAGACTTGTATAGGATTCTTAGTGAGTATGAGAATCTCATTGGCTTCTGGCGGCGATATAGGATCAATACTACTTCTGTTAATCTCCGCATGGCACTCTCGTGTATTTTGAGTGGGGTCCGTTTTATATTACTGGGTCAAGAATTTCGCCTTCAAAAAACGGATCTTATGAAGTAATTAGATCTCAATTTTTGTGGATTTGCGTTACTTCCAAGGGGGAGCCCGCGAATTACTTGGATCCTGAGGGGAGATTCGAGTTTACTGATGAATTACTGATGGATTCAGAGAAGTTAGGGTGTTCGGAGAATGAGTTGATTCAGGTGAATATGATTTTTAAAGGCAAATGCTATGTGGTAGTGGAGGAAAATTTGGGATCTTTGAGGTTGGGGAAGGTTCCTAGTTCTGGTCATGTGAGAGCAAAGGAGTATCAGAATGAGTGTCGCTCCCCTCGGGACCAGTTGAGGTCGGAGATTAATCAGTTTTTGGCTAAAAGAAGGAGCCATGATGAGAAAGCAGTGTCGAGGAGGCAGAGGAGGGAGAAGGAGAGCCAGGAGAGGTTGAGGAAACGGGAGCCAGAACATCTTGTGAAAATTCTTAATTGCTCGCCCACGCTTGCACGGCCATTGCAAGGCCTCTGGAAGGTAGCGAATCTTGCTGAAAATAGCTTTTTGGTTAATTTGTTTGTTTCAGCAATGTTTTGATTATAGTTTAGACTGATCTCTGACTTGTTAAAATAATATTTTTGGATTGGTATTTAAATAAGGTCCTTAACTTGTTCTCTTTTATGTCTTAAATTGGATAGTAGAATGATTATTTTAATAACATGTAGGATAGCAACAATGGAGCCTGACATGATAATCGAATCCTGCAAAGTTGCCCTGCAATGGCCGTGCATTAGGTTTCATTAGTTCCTATACCTACTTTACCCCTTTCTACGTTTAGATTGATAATCGAATCCTGCAAAGTTGTTCTCCCTCCCTTACCCCATAATATTAGCAATATACCTGCACAACTAAGATTGGACCCAAAATTTGGTTTACCAGAAGTTCCTCAAAACAATTTCCAAAACAAGGTGTGACTTCGTCTCTCACTCAATACCCCTTTTAAAACGTTCCAAGCATCAGCTACCTCCACTTTATACTGCTTCTATTTATGTCCCACTTCCCCTCCTAAATCAGCTGACTCGTGTTACCTCTTTGCCATCCACAACCCTTCTCAATCCCAATGTTTACGGAATCTCATACCTTAAGGCTCTCCGTTGTGTGAGGCATTCATTAGGCGCATTAAAGTTTATGCTCTAGGCTTACTCATTTAATCATTCAGGTTCATGCCTTCGGGTGCCTGAGGAGTGTGCTCCTAAGGTGCCCTTTTTACCCTGATTGTTATTGATCTCTACCATTTAGCTGGTTCTTTGCATTCTCAGAATGTTTTGAGGGCATTTGGGGCCCCCCCGGGGGGGAGGGGGGGTTTACTGACAATCCAACCTTAGAAACTGAAAGTAAATAATTTAAAAGTTTAGAGAAGAAAAGAAGTGAGGAGACCTGCAATCCCTATTTTTGGACTACTAGAGCTGAAGTGAAAACTCACCTCACCAGTCAAGTGACATTGTAGATTTTTGGTGGTAGAGGAGTGGCAACATGAAACCCTTTTTTTTTTTTTCTTTTTTATCATGTTGGTTGTCTATGATTTTGTTTTCTTTCCTTTGTGTTTTCTTTTCTGTCTGAAGTTAAAACAAATAAAAGTGTGCGAACAATTGGTTAACTTTTTCATTTGATTTTGGATTATTGGTCTTGGTTTTATGATTGCTTTCTTGTTGATTTATCATAAACTACTTTAATGTTTCCGATGGAATATTAGTATAGATATTATTAAATATAGCTTCTAATTTTAATGCTTATTTTAGAAAAATTGATTGTGGTTTGATTTAATGGTTTTTATTAGAAATCTCCTACTTAGAATAAGATAATTGAAACCTATATAAAGGGGACTTTAGCAATATGATAAACAGAACTTTGATATATAAAATAAATAAATTTCCTCTTGCCCTCAAATACACTTCTGGCCATGTGGATTTCCTTTAGTTGCTCTTCTTTGCAAACCCTCGTGATCACACAAATCAATCACAAAATCACTAGCATGGTTGTCTCAATAGGCTTTGAAAGATGAAACGTGATTTGGTTCAAATTGGGACATTTCCTTAATATGTAACTATGGCTTTACTATATTGAGAAATTTTACACTTCACGAGAAACATATTTAGTGTTAAATAGTTATAAATATTAAGCCATTTTTTGGTCCCATTATTTCCAAAATGCATTTTTCTCTCTCATATTTTCAATTATATATTCCTCAATAAAATAATAATACATGCAAACCCAAAATTTTTCCTTATTTTTTAACTACACATTCTCCATCAAATCATTAATCCAAAATGCATTTTTGGTTAAAAATGGGCTCAAACAAGGTCTAAGCTTAATTTGTGTTTTATACCATCCTGTGGCTAAAGTTTGTCTCTACTTTCTCATATTGAATTCTTTATCAAGGTTTAGGCCTCAGCCATATGCCTAGGGTATATTTTGTCATTTCATCATTTCTGTTCCATTACAACCCTTTGTGGTTATTTTACGCAATGAACAAAACAAATCAAGACCAGGTAGCCGGTTCATTCCTTTTCCAAATCCCTTGCCATATCCCACAATGCATTCCTATATACCAATTTGCAGATGACCCACTTACACTGTTGATGTGTTTAGTTTGAATTCTTAATCCAGGATGTTAACTTTTCTGCAATCGTAGTGTGGTTTAATCTAACTATATTTTATCATATTTAACAAGATATCTCATTCTGGAGCTATAATTAATCATATTCAGTTCTATTTTTCTTCAATAATCTTCTCAAAGGCTATGATGTAACTTTTACTTTTGTAACACACTGTAGAATCTATCCCAATTTGTGCTTGCTCAAAATGGTCATCTGGCTAGGCCTTGGCCTTGTAAATATGTTAGTCTTCAGAAACTGTTTGATTCTTTTCTACTGCATTGCAGCCTACTTGATGCTTTTTCTGCTTGTCGCTACCGGGAATTTGTGATGACATGAGCTTGGATTTATATCTTATGTCCTATGATGACATTGGGGGTATTGCTTGCCTGAAAAGTTGGAGAATCAATAACTCTTTCCTTTCGTGCCTCTATATTTTGGTCATCTAGTACTACATTTATTGACCCTCCTTTTTCTCCTGAAGAAGATTATACATACAGCAATCGCATGCATCCCCGGCCGCCTGCAGAATTATATCACGGTGAAGATAATCTGGTATGTTCAGATAATGGACCTGTCTCCCACATGCTTTTCATCAACTCAACCTATGATTCGGACATTCAAGACTTCTCAGGGCCTACTACAAATCCTCGGTAGTGCGGGGGAAGAATTTGGCTTTATGAAAATGGAACATTTGGTTTCAGGTTTCTTCGAGACAATTACATTACAGACTTGAAGCATAGTGCTAAAAAAATGGTCACCTTCTAGATGCAATAGATACTTGTAATGATTGATTGCACCTGCGGACGTATTTCTTCTTTTGGATTGTCGTCGTATAAATTTAGTCGGAACTTTGATGAACTCCTTTGCATTATTTTAGTATAGTTTTCAGGGTAATAAACATAAATTGGGTGGAACATGTTAGTTTTCTATTCCGAGGTTGGGGAGTAAGGATTAGAGAATGGCAATCACTAAAAAATTGGTGTTCTTGAGATAAAAAAAATTCGAGTAAAAGGGGGACAAGTTCTCTGTTCTCGATTTTTATATAGCTGAAAATTCTGTAACCAAAAGAATTTTTAATTAGTATTCTTAGAAAGTTAGAATGTACAAGAAGTATGAGTTTTGTGCCTAGGCCGTTCTATCTTAGAATTCTTTGAACGCTTGTTTTTCATAATGACCCTGCTTCGTGGCTAAACTGTGTGTATCGTCCGCTTTGGAGGAGTTTGAGCTTATCTTGCTTCTCATGGATTTTTATCGCGTTGTCCAGTATTTGAATTTTTTGACCATTATTTCACTATTTTAGCTATCATTTTTGAATTCTTCCCTCAATGTATGACCCACTTTATCTCTAATAGTTAAAAAATCAATTAACAAAATCTCTACCAAACAAGCACTTAAATTTAATCTTGATACTAATTGGAAGGTTGTTCAACTAGAACAAAGATTCAACTTAAATATCTAATCAGGCATAGGTCTCGGGTTCAAATCCTTGAGGGTACAATAGAAAGTCGTGAGGGATTAAGAGAACGGATGCTCTAGCAAAGCAGATAGTATTGACTTGTGATTGAATATAATCTTAAAGTTTTGGTTATAACAAACAAGTTAATATTATTTATTAATAATTGAATTTAAAGTGATTATAGTCTTCAAAGTACCCAATGATAAATTGATTGAACATGGTCAAAAAATGAAAATCAAGAGTATTACAAATCGGATCCATGAAGAAGGTCAAGACTGAAGTCACACATTCAATACAATTGCTTCAAGAAAATATCTTAAAAGGACAAACATCAACCAAAGATTACGATCAAGTGCTTAAGTGCCACATGTCAAAGAAAGATCAAAACAAGAGCCAAAAAGCCAAACTTCGAAGCAAGATCAAAGACTAAATTTCTTAGTTCAAATTCAAAGGCACTAATATTTTGATCTTTAGCAATGAATGATGAAAGCCCAAAGATCATTTTGTCCATTGAAAGCTATTTTGACTATCACTCACATAAAATATTTTGATCAAAAGTAAATTTGATATTCAAAATAATGGTTGAACTTAGATCATACTTTTAAAACATCATTTACTTTGAAAACTAGTTAAAAAAACCTTCCAAATGTTTATATTTGTCGAAGTATTCAAATCAAATAAAATGGGGTCAAAAAGGGATAAATCGACCTTTACCAACTGGTCGTCAGGTTAAATTGTACGGAAGTAAGGTTGGTGCAATGATTGGATTTTTTTTTACCATTGTGATTTCAAATGCACTAACGGCTATTTTGGTGGTCTAGACACAGGGTTGGACGTCCGGTTGATAGTCTAGTTCAACAAATTGTTTTCCCTTTTGAACTCCATAAATTCTCTCAATCTTTTCATTCTTTGCAAGAGTTTCAAGAGCATTAAGTGAGATAGTTTGAGAGAATTTTTTAAGCCTACGTTGCATTCATTTCATTTATTTCTTTATATCAAAAACTTTGATTGATTCAAACTCTTTTTATCGTCTTCATCAAAGTTTTTCATTTCTCTTTTTGTACTTGACATATTTTTATCATTCATAAAATAGAGATATATTTTGAAGAAAAGTTTTGAATCTACATTCCATCTATTTCTTCCACTTCCTTGTATTGAAAACTTTAATTGATTGAATTAAACTTCTTAAATTACAATATTCATTAAAGTTTCTCATATCTCTTTATATACTTAACTTACATCTATATCATTCACAAAAGAGAAATAATTTGAAGAAAATCTTTGAACTTACATTGCCACTATCAAACTTGAAAAACCATTATATTCACCAAAGTTTCTCATCTATCTTTTACTACTTAATTTATTGTTATTATTCATTAAAAGAGAGAAATATTTTGAAAAGATTTTTGAACTTGTATAGCACTTCTTTCATCTTCATCTTCTCATTGAAAACCTTGACTGATTGAATCAAATTTCGAAATCATCATATTCATCAAAGTTTTCTTACCTAATACTTGAGCTTTCATTTATTGCTATTCATTGAAATGTTAGTTTCTCTTAGCACTTAATTCATTTGTATTATTTGTTGAGAGATAAATTTTATTGTAAAATCATTGCTCTAAATTTGTGGGCCCTATTAAGATCTTGTGAAAGCTCAATAGTATAAGGATCAGTGCTCTTTGTTGTACGTCATTGTATGAATCATATTGAGATCTCGTAAACTTCAATAGTATGGGTCAAACTGAGTTCTCGAAATGCTCATTAGAGCGGGTCAAATCGAGGTTCCGTAAACCTCAATATTGTATAAAAATCGGTGTTCCTCGTTTGTAATCATCGAAAGCATTGTAAAAGGTTGCATTGCACTATAAATTAATCAATATAGTGAAAATGTCTTACTCATATCAAAAAGCTTGGTAATAGAGGACGTGGATCATTACTTTGGATCGAACTTCTATAATTATATTTTTTGCATTATCTCTACCCTTTTACTTTTTCTTATTTCATTTACATTTATTATTTGATTGACCTACTTGTTTTTTATTTGCTTATGATTATTATTAATTGACCAACGTATTCTTAAATAGTCTGATTTAAGTTTATTTTTAGAAAAATTTCTAAAAATTAATTCACCCCCCTCTTGATTTGTTATTTTTGGGCTATCAATTGGTATCGGTGCTAGGTACTCGTTTTAAAATTAAGATTTTTTTAGTATTGAGTAATGGCTAACCATAATATTCTATATCTTGAGGGTATTCTACAATTTGTCATTCTTTTTTTGATAGCACTCATTAATAACTATTGAAATGCTAGATATTATATTATTTGGGAGGGTCTTGAATATGGTCCTTATGTGTCTACTAAGTTTATTAAGTTTGATGGCAAATAAGACCAAATCATTCCAAAACCTAGAGAGGAGTATGATGAAGAGGATAAAAGATACTTGTCTTTAAATGCTAGAGTAAAAAATCTACTCTATTGTACTTTGGATAAAAATGAATTTACTCATCATACGAGTACTAGCAAAGGAGGAAACGAAGGAGCTTCCTAATCACCAAATTGTATTAAAATATGCAATTAATGAAGACCTTGAAGGAAAAAAGTCAAGACGAAGCTTCCAATATGTGCTTCATGGCTACTGGAAATGAGGTAAACACAAATGACAATTCTTCATATGATGAATTATCTACCTCATATGATGAACTCTTTGAAGAATTTGAAAAAATTGTTCTCGAACACTCTATTCTAAAAAAAAAATGATTCGAATTATTCACAAATTTACTCAAGGTAAGAAAAATTTTGATCTAATGTCTGGTGAGCAAAAATTTATTTTTGATAAAAGAGGTATTGGATATAAACCATTATTGAAACAAAATTCTTTTAAAAATTTCTTTGTTAAAACCTCTACTTCACCTCTTCCAAATGTCACATGTAGTTTTTGCATCAAAAGTGGACATATAGCCTTCAATTGTTCTATAAAAAAAGAAATTCACTTTGAAGGCAACACACAAGTGAATTCAAAAGTCCACAATCTCTAACTACCAAGGACCTAAAGTTATTTGGGTACCAAAGATAAAATTTTGTCGTAAGTACCTAAGAAATCAAAGAGCAAATGTTTATTAGATAGTGGATGCTCAAAGCACATGATTAGAGATCTAATTTTGTTATCAAGATTCAAAAGATAGACGGTGATCATGTCACTTTGGGAGATAATGCCAAAGGAAAAATCATTAGCATTGGAATTATTGGTAATCATTCGTCTCCCTCTATTAAATTGTTCTCTTAGTTGATAACTTTAAACATAATCTATTTAGTATTAGTCAATTGTACGATAAAGATTATCATAATCTATTTAAAGATGTGATGTTTGTACGATAAACTCAATGTTTATGACATAAACAGTCTTACTTCGGCTATGAACATAATTTATCAACTCCTACAACGCCTCTACACAAAAGGATGTAATAGAAAAGAAGAGTTGCAAATTGAAATAAATGGCTAGGACTACGTTAAATGAAAATGGTTTATCAAAATACTACTGGACCGAAACTGTTAACACTCTTGCCATATTAGAGTCTTTGTTAGTCAAAAAAAATAAAAACCCCTTACAAACTTTGGAAAAATAGAGTTCACAATATCGGTTACTTCAAAGTATTTGGTTGTAAATTTTATATCTTGAACACTAAAGAAAGTTGGGAAAATTTTGATTCAAAGTCTGATATTGAAAGTTTTATTGGATATTTATCTATTAATAAAGCTTATGAGTCTTCAACAAAAAAACTTCAGCTGTTGAAGAATTCATGCATTTAATATTTGATTAAGTTAATTCATTTGATCAAGAGAAAGGTATTGATAATGATGTAGGTTTGAAAATTCCTTTTGAGCAAATGAACATCCAAAATCAAAACAATGAAGATCCCAAAAATCTTGAAGATCAACATAAGGAAGAAGCAAATGTACAATAAGATGAAAAAACATCTTTCGAAATACGAAATGATGCATTTTGTCCCTTATCTTTCAAAAGAACTCATCATTGTTGATCCTTCCAAGTATGTAAGTACCAGGTCTTCTAATACTAATTATTTTATTAATTGTACTTTTATATTTTAAATTGAACCAAAGAATTTTAAATAAGTCAAGTTTGATAAATGTTGGATTCTAGCTATGCAAGAAGAAATAAATCAATTTGAAATAAATCATGTTTATGATTTAGTTACTAGGCAAATTACCAAAACATTATTGGTACAAAATGAGTTCTTAGAAATAAATGAGATGAAAAATGGGATAATTGTATATAACAAGGCTAGATTAGAATCTATTTGCATGCTTTTTGCATTTGCTTACCATAAAGAATTCATTCCTTATCAGATGAATGTTTAAATTGCATGTCTAGAACTCTTTGTAAAGCAACCCCCAGTTTTTGAAAAAATCACAAGTATCTGAATTACGTTTTCAAACTTACAAAAGCTCTTTAAGGTTTGAAGCAACCTCTTAGAGTTTAGTATGAAAGATTAAGCAAATTTTTACATTCAAATGGTTTTTTAATGGATAAAGTGGACACAACCCTCTTTATCAAAACAAAATATGATGATATGATCATTGTTAAAATTTATGTTAATAATTTTTTTTGTGCAATTAACATCACACTTTGTCAGGAATTTTCTAAATGTATGAGCAACGAGTTTGAAATAAGCATGATGGGAGGACTCAAATTCTTCCTAAGACTCCAAATCAAACAAACTAATGATGGAATATTCGTAAAAATAACAAAATATCAAGGTATTATTGGATCTCTTCTTTACTTAACCGCAAATAGACTCGATATTATGTTTAATGTGTGTATATTTGCTAGATTCCGATTCAGTTCTAAAGAATCATATCTCAATGCCGTGAAATGAATCTTTTGATGCCATAGTGGAACTAGAACCTTAGCTTTTGGTATCCAAAGGGCACCCACGTTGACTTACTTAACTATTCGGATGTCGATTGGGCTGGTTACACAATTAATCATAAAAACACTAGCAGAATATGTCATTTTCTAGGCTTTGCACTTGTGTCATAGTCTAGTAAGAACAAAATTCCATTGCAATGTCTACCTTAGAAGCTGAAAATTTCTCGGCTAGTCATTGTAATGCATAAGTTTTATGGATGAAACAAATACCAAGTGATTATCATTTGTTTTTCAATCATATACCTATCTTAAGTGATAACACTAGTATCCTAAACATGTCAAGAAAATCCCATTTTACATTTTTGAACAAAACATATTGAGATCATACACCACATTCTAAGAGATTATACACAAAATGGAGATATTGAACTAAAATTTGTTAATACGAAAAAATAATTGGCTGGCATTATTGGTAAACCTTTAACACTTGATAGATCTTCATGTATTCGAAAAGGTTTGAAGATTAATGATGAATTTGAAGTATGTGGCTAATTTGTATTCTTACACGATTGATTCATTCCATATCATTGGTTGAAATTTAATTTGATTATGCATTTGACATTTCATCGCTCATTCTTTGATTAATATTTTGATATAAATGTGATGATTATCCTTTTGTTTAGACTCGCATTTATTTGGCACTTCGTGTTTAATTGAGGATGACTATTATTTTCTATGGTTGATTTAAAGTTTTGATCTTATACGCCATACTATTGTTCTCATATGTGCTACCTTTTTTGCTTACGTCAGAAAGGAGAAATTGAGTAAGATAGATTTGAAAAGCAATGAAATGAGGAAATAAGAGAGATGATATGCTTTGAATGATTAAATGAAACACTTTGAAATCAGTTATTATTTAATATGTTTTAAATGGATGATAGTTAATTTGTAAAAAATAGAGAGAATATGTTCTAAATGGACAGAGGACCACGGAAGATTTAGGTCACTCTTGGATAGATTAGAAACGCAATCTCCTTTTGATGGAGACATGGTTTCTCATATCTACAGAGAGGGAAACTAGGTTGGAGACTCGCTTGCTTTAGAGGGTTGGGATCACTAGCGCTATCAGAAGTATGTACCATCCGACCTACCACGATAGATTAGGACATTGGTGCAGATCGATAGACATGGACTGCCTGGCTTTTGAGGTTTCTAGATTAGGTTCCATTTTTTACATTAATTCCAGTGTAAAGAGAAGTGGCACTTCCTTATTTACTACAGTAAGTTCTTTTTTATTCACTTGCAATTGCTTTTTCGGAGGTCCAGTTGCCTTTTTCCCTGTATTCTTTATGTTTATTATGTATATATATGGTTGGTGAACCTTAACCCCCATCAACCTTCCTCAGTGGACTCTAAAAAGTCGCTAAGGATATGTGGATGTCTTCATTTTAAAAAAGTTAATCTTGTTTACTAATAATCGAATTTAAAGTGATTATAGACTTCAAAACATTCGATGATAAATCGATTAAAAGTCATCAAAAGATCAAAATCAAGAGCTAAATTCATGAAAAAGGTCAAGATCAAAGTTATACATTTAGGACAAATCTTTCAAGAAAAGATCTTAAAAGACAAACATTAAAGAAAAATCAAGATCAAGAGCCTAAAAGCCAAAAATAAAATAAAATAAAATAAAAAATAAAAGAGAGAGAGTCTAAGAGCCAAACTTCGAAGAAAGAACAAGGATTAAATTTCTTAGTTCAAATGTAAATATACTAATATTTTGATCTGTAGTAATGAATGATAAAAACTCAAAGATCATTTTGTGCACTAAAAGCTATTTTGATTATCACTCGTAGAGAATATTTTGATCAAAAGTAAAATTGATTTTCAAAATGATGTTTGAACTTAGACGATATTTTTAAAACACCATTTACCTTGAAAACTGGTTAAAAATATCTTCTAAATGTCTACATTTGTCAAAATTATAAACCGAATTAAATGAGGTCAAAAAAAAAATTGATCAAACATGCTACATCTGGCCAAACATTCGACTACATCATGTGGATGTTCGATTGGTGCAATGGTCAATTTTTTAACCATTGTGATTTCAAACGCATAATGGGTATTTTGGTCATCTAGACACAAGGGCAGAAGTTTGGCTAGTTATCCGATTCGAAAGATTATTTTACTTTTTGAACTCTACAAATACCCACACTCTTTCCATTATTTACAAGAGTTTCAAGAGCATTAACTGAGATATACTTTTTTAGCAATTTCACAAGCTGCCACATACTCAGCCTCCATGGTGGAATCGACAATACATGATTTTTTGATACTTCTCCAAATAATGGCCTCACTACCAAGGGTAAATAGTGATTCTGATGTAAACGTGCGAGAGTCCTTATCAGCCTGGAAGTCCGAATATGTATAACCCACAGGAACAAAAACTGGTGATGCATAAACTTGCATATGATTCATTATCCTTCAAAGATACTTAAGGATATGTTTTATAGCAACCAATGTTTCGTGCTAGGATTAGATTGATATCGACTCACCATATCAACATTATAACAAATGTTAGGTCTAGTGCACAGCATAGTATACATCAAACTGCCAACTATTGACCATAAGGTATCCTACTCATGCACTCATCTCCTCATGAGTCTTAGTGGACTGATCCTTAAATAGTTGGATTCCATGTTTGAAGGGAAAAATACCCTTCTTGGAATCTTACATGGAAAATCTGACAAGTATTTTGTCAATAAATAAATCTTGGGATAAAGTTATCTACTTGTTCTTTTGATCTCTTAAGTTCTGAATACCTAGAATATAGCTAGCTTCACCTAAGTCATTCATATGAATCTATTGGACCAACCACACTTTTGTAGATGATAACACTCCCTCATCATTTCCAACGAATAGAATATCATCCACATAAAGCACCAGAAAAATTACAATTTTGTCCTGTATCTTCTTATAGACACAAAGTTCGTCAAAGTTCTAGTCAAAACCATATGTTTTAATTACCTCGTCAAATCTTTTATTCCAAGATCTTGATGCTTGTTTCAACCCAAGAATGGACTACTGAAACTTGCAGACTTTGCTTTCATGACCACCTTCTATATATCCATCTGGTTGTATTATATAGATACGTTCCTCAAGATGGACATTCAAAAATGTCGTCTTGACTTCCATTTACTAGACCTTATAATAAAAAAATGAGCAGCAATGTATAAGAGAATTCGGATGCTTACGATGCCTTCTCGTTGGGTAAAGCCCTTAGCCACTAATTATGCTTTGAAAGTTTCTAATTTCCTATCAACTCCTTTCTTTCTCTTATAGACCTACTTGTATCGGATGGGTTTTATTCATTCTGGTGAATCTACAAGTTCCCAAACCTTATTGGAATGCATAGATTCCATTTCAGTATTCATAGCTTATTGACATATATAATAAGGCCAATTGTAACCAAGATCAATCATCAGAGAGATAGTGTCAAACAATACATTCATTCAATTTGAAGGGTGTCAATAGAAACCCAAAATAAAAGAAAGCCCTTGTCCAATTGCATCCATATCATTTATAGCCTCCTTATATGAAGTCGGAACTTCAACTTGTATTGTAGAGATTACTTGATTGGACTCTCCGACTAAAAGTACCTAGAATGTGGTTTGATGACCTTCTGACTTTGACTAAAAGGTAATGGATCATGTACTATGGCATCGTTTGAAATTATAACATTTTTATCAATGTTGGTATCACCATTAAATATTGCCATTACCTCCTCAATACCTTCAAATTTTACTTGATCTATGAGATTAGATGATTACTCATCTCTCCCATTCAAAGCACATTGTTAAGGTATTTTTTTTACGCCAAAGGTTGTCTATCACGAGATTGCATTTCAAGATCGATGGGATAAAATTGTTCCTGCTCATTTCTTCCAACACAACCTTACTCTTGAACTGACGTTCATTACTATACTTATCCTCTAGAAAGGTTGCATTTGTGCTAATGAAGACTTTCGGATCTAGAGGACTATAAAAATAATATTCCCTAATTCCTTTAGAGCATCCCACGAACAAACATATCTCTGATCTGGACTCCAACTTTTTTGCCTTCCATTTCAATACATGAGCTGGACATCCCAAAATTCAAATATGATGTAAATTGTACTTGCACCCATTCTACAATTCCAAGGGAGTCTTTGGAATAGATTGAGAATGAATTAAGTTAAGTTCATATGCTAATATTTCCGGTGCATATTCCTAAAATGAGATAGGTAGAGTTGCGAAACTCATAATTAACCTAACCATGTCTTTTCTTTTTCAAAACACCATTTTGTTAGGTGTACCAGGCGCACTCAATTGAGGAACAATACCATTTTCATCAAGTGGTACCTGAAATTCTTCCGAGAGATATTCGCTACCTTAATCTGATCGAAATATCTTAATACTCTTACCCAGATGTTTATCGACCTCAGTCCAATACTCTTTGAATTTTTCAAAAGCATCTGACTTTCGACCCATTAGGGATCTTATCTGAATCTAGAGTAATCATTTGTATATCCTTTTTGCTAGAAAGGATCTCTTGCTCATTTTGCCTTCCAAACAAGAATCACAAACTAGCAATTGTTCGACTTCAAGTGTTTTATGTAGACCATCTCTAGCCAATGTTTGTATCTTGCTAATGTTAATATGTCCAAGTCTAAAATACCATAGATATGTATCACTAGTATGGTAAGACATTTGTTTGTGGATTGTAGAAGTAACATTTATTTCATTTGTTGCATAATTTAAAATATAAAGATTGTTTTATCAAATATTCGGCACAAATAGAAGCTTTATTCTTTAAAATATAGAGCGTATTGTGCACATAATTTATAGAATAACCTTGTCCTGTTAGACAAGAAACAAAAATCAAATTCAGCTTCATTCGCGGAGGCATAATAATAGTTTGTAATAATTAAATGCCTGCCACTACTGAAATAAAAGTAAATTACTCCTACTACTCTTGCCAGAATTATAGCTCTTAAGCTGAAGAGAATTTTAAAATGGACCTCAATGGGCTCTTTGCTCTCTTGAAAGACTTGCATAAACATGCATATATGATTAGTGGTTCTAGGGCCTACAACACAGGAATTTGTAGAGTTGACCACCAAACATGACTCAGAAATAAAAAACTCACCAACACTCTGCCTTTTAGCTAGTACATTAGGGCATTATTTTTTTTCCAATGTCCTTTCCAACCATTGTAGAAACACTTGCCTTTCAGCGTTACATCTAATTTGGGATCTCTTCCTCTTCTTTCCAACTTCGGCTTCTAGTTTTGAACTGGAGGAGCTCGCAATTGCCGCATGAGCATTGCCACCCTTACCCTTAAGGCCACTTCCACATTTTGCAAATCATTCATCAACTCAATTAATAGTATATCCATTTTGTGGAAGTGATAGTCCATAGTAAACTATGAAAACATATTAGATAAAGAAATCAATACCACATCAACTTGAGTTTCCTAATCAATAGTTGTACCCAGATTCTCTGCCATGTTAAAGTGTGCAATCATAGTCAACATATGTCTTTCACAGGCATTTCAAGTTTCATGCGAATGTTCTGTAAGGTACGAACAGCCTCAAAATGCGCCCTCCTACTTTGATGTCCATACATGCCCTTTGGGCATTCTAGTATGTTATAAGAGATCACCTGACTTTCAAGCTTTCCCTATAACACAACATGGATGCAAAAATGTAATAACGAGTCATCTTGTCAACTGCAATCACTTATTATACGTAGCAGTCTTGGACATGCTTGTTGTCTCAGTAGGTCCCTCGGGACATTCTTCTCTGAGCACAAAATCAAATTTTTTTGGTAACACGCACAAGCATTAAATTGCATTTCCAATTCACATAATTATCCTCGACAAGTTTTGGTATTTTGTTTTATTATAAGGGAAATGCGCTGAGAGACATTTCACTAAAAAACCATTTATTGTATATTAAAATTGAGTAGCAAATAATAATGTTGTATATGATGCATGAATGCATATGTAGAACCATGCAAATAAAATAATGCAACGATAATTTGATCCTTATTATCCAACATGTCTCTCTATAGGAAGGATCGATGTGTCCACTGATCAAACTGAGACCCTCTCAGTAAATAAATTATATTTGACAACAAATGTCTATATTAAGCCTAACATCATTTTTATTTGGTCACCAAACTTGTAAACTAAAGCTTTTATAGGAGGTTCATAGATAATTTGATTTAAATGTATAACCTTTGTCTCAATCTCTAAATACTTGAAAATAATTTCATCATCTACAGGATGATTACAAACTATATTCTATCTAGACAATCTTATGATAAAGAAATCCAATCAAGCAACTCGAAATATGTACCTTCTCATGGGGAGTTCATTGCATTACCGACACGAAGCAACCGCGTCACTTTGCTTATGGATTGACCAAAGGAGACAATGGATTTTATTTGAATAAACACCATCACACAGTCAATATTTTAACTTAATGGATTTTAATTTTAAATGATTACCAATTGTTCACATTAATCAAATTAGCTTATAATTTAATTATTATAATTCTTTCATTCATAAAAAATTAATTAAGGAAAAATCGATGTACAATGATATGCATCATATTCATAGTATCACGAACGATGTCATAAATAAATCTTTGTGTCATGATATCAAGAATGACAATATTTCAAACAATAATATAAAACATCCATAAAACGATAAAATTAACAATTATTTCTGGCTCAAAAGACTCAGTAATTAAATTAAATACTAAATGGACCCAAGTCCAATATTTAATCTAACTCTTCAGCTCAAAAAAATTTACAAGGATCCAATAGTAGTAACCTAAACAGTAAAGGATTATGCCACCGTACCTATAAAAAATTAATTTCGAAATCTACTTTTTCAAAATTCAACCCGATTCATAAAAACATTTGCCTGTTTAGATCAAAATTTGTCTGCACCTATAGACAGCTGTCTATCGTGGCATAAAATTAAGCTCCTGTTTGTCATCCATTTTTTCCCATTCCTTCCTATTATTTTTTCTACAGTACTTATTTTCAGCCACACATTTTTCATTAAAATAATATTACACGCAAATAAAAAAAAATTCTTTTTTTTTAACCACACGTTCTTCATCAATCTACAATTCCATAATACACTTTGTGAAATTAAAAGGCACAAACATGGCCTAAACTATCTACTAAGCAGACAGTTAAAACTAATTGTTCGTTGGGCAAACATCAATAGATAGTTAATCAGTCTACAATTTTTTGAATTTTTTTTTTGCCAAAATTTATTGATCTCCCTTGTCATGTCTTCTAGGTCTTCAATCTTCATTCAATTTACAATATTCAACAATTAAAAGAATTATATAATTTCTATGTCCAGTAAACTCACAATTTTGAATATCATTAAAATAAAAATTAAATCAAGATGAAGGTGTCATAATCCACCCATTTTATTATAGACTCGAAATAACGAATTACATCAAGAACTAGCCACAAATAATTGGATCACGGTATAAAATAGTTCAATCATTCAATCATGACATAATAAACTATTCCTTGACATCACTCGACTAGAACATGCAATCAAAATTTAGAAATAATAAGCATGTGAACAATCTAGATTGCTCTGATAGTAATTGTTGAAATGCAGAACCAAAATTATCCAAAAATTAAAAATTACATTAATTCAATAAACAAGATCGTCTAAATGTTCACGTGTATATTACATCAAGAATAGATTATTCGAATTTTTATATAAATTCGATGATCAATTCTTTATTTAATTCTGAATAACGAACTTCCAACATTTCAATTTCAAGAACTTGATGCTTTAAACATCCCAGTCTTCTATTGTATTCTCTAAAGTGAATATTACACCATGGTTGGACACCGTCTTTTAATTAATCAAGAAACTAATTCTTAAATTGGACAATTAATTAAAGCACGAAAATAATTTTCTATCTCTTTTTCTCTCTCTAAATTTGAATACTATGAAAGTAGGTATTATAATTGTTGTAGGAATTCTAGGTTCTATCTAGTCTATATTTATAGAGATAGAGTAGTTTAAATCCTTATACAATAATTATTCTACATTCAAATTAGATTTCTAATTAAAATCCAAGTAGAAGTTTTAGTTAAAGTTCAAATCCAATTAGTTCAAATTTAATTACATGCATAGTCCTAGAACTTCAATTAAAATTGTAATTTAAGTTTACAACTTTCATAGTAATTATAACTAAGTACCAAACTTTATTATAATTACAATTAAGCTCAAAACTATTGTAATTATGGTAACCAATTTCAATGATTATAGAGCTTACATAGGGACCTGATCGGACATATATTATCTTTCCTACCTTTTTTTTTTTTTTTTTTTACTTTTTTGCTATTTTATTTCCTCTGTGTTTTTGTTTCCTATTTAAAGCCAAAGCAAACAAACTTGTATATAAAAATGGTTAGCTATTTCGTTTGTCTTTTGATTGTTATTCTTGTTTTTGTGATTCCTACATTGTTGAGATATAATTTAGTATTGCGATATCATTTGTATGTATTTCCAATTGCTTTCTTTTTTTTTTCTTTTTCTTTTTTTGAAATATTCAGTTCTGAATCGTCTAGATGATTAATGTTTATTATAGAATTGTTCTTTGGTCATATACCTTGTTCTCCTCATTTCGTAGAAGAGCATTTGTTGGTTTGTGATATCAGATGGTCTAGACAACCACCTGCGATGACAAGCAAGGTAAGGCATTACACGCTGACGCAAGACCGTCGACCCTCTATGAGCTCCTATCTCTACGCGAGGCTGTCGAGCCCCATGAACGCTCTACCTCTACGCGAGACTATCGACCCTTATGAGCTCCTATCTCTATGCGAGGCCATCGACCCCCATGAATGTTCTACCTCTACGCGAGGCTATCGACCTCCATGAGCTCCTATTTCTACGCGAGGCCGTCGACCGTCATGAACACTCTACCTCTACGCAAGGTCATCGACCCCTCATGAGCGCTCTACCTCTACATGAGGTCGTCGATGCCCTATGAGCGTTCTACCTTTACGCGAGGCCTCGACTCTCGATGAGCTCTCTACCTCTGCACGAGACCATTGACCCTCCATGAGCACTCTACCTCTACGCATGGTGTCGACCGGCATGAAATTACTTACACAACCACTCCAACACTTAAGCTATAAAATCATTGATGAATTGATAAGGTTCACATGACGGCTATCACGGGCACAACCTATTGGCAAAAAATTAAAAATTCCCCACTCAGAATGTGGGGCTAGTGGGAAAGGTACGTGGGACACGTGGCACCACTACCTCCCCTCACTCACCCGGCTTCCAGTATCTATAAATATCCCAGAGGCAAAATAGATATGAGAGAGAACACTTCTTTGGCAATCTGAATTCCGTCCTTTGTTTTTGCAAACACTACATACTGATTCTCACGCTAGAGGTAAAACGGGGGAGAAAGCCCCGCACTCATTTTTCAGGTTACACACACTCATTGGAGTGGCGAGAACTTCAAATGCCACCAGGTAAATAAAGAGGTATTGTTTCACCACTATTTCATTGGCCCCGTCTGTGAGAAATTTTTCAACTAAACACAAATGCTATGTCAAGAAGATGAACAAAAAGTGATACACACTTAAGGAAAGCTACGACGAAGACAGAGTTTGAGTCAGTCACAAGGAGCCCTAACGTACCGTTGCTACAGCAGTATGTAAAACAAGGCCAGTTCAGCGCCCTAGAAACCCGGTTGGCTACGATGATGAATCTTTTGTAGAATCAAATATAGAGAGCCACCCTCCCACCGTCGCATTTGACGAAGGCCGTTCCATCACCTAAGGGACGCACGTAGAAGCCCCACCTGTCATCCAATTGGTGATTGTGGGCTCGAAGAATTCGGGGATGAATTTATGCATTATCCAGGAGGAAGGACAAACAAAGGAAGATGATTTTAGAAGAAGACCCATTCGCACCTAAAATCATGACGATCCCTCTATCCAAGAGTTTCAAGTAGCCTATGATAAAAGCTTAGGATAGGGTCACAGATCTGATTGACCACCTCCAGACCTTCATTGATTTAATGAGGCTCTATATGACACCTGATGT
The DNA here is from genome assembly GCF_002742605.1 of Olea europaea var. sylvestris. Taxonomy (NCBI): domain Eukaryota; kingdom Viridiplantae; phylum Streptophyta; class Magnoliopsida; order Lamiales; family Oleaceae; genus Olea; species Olea europaea. The sequence continues at coordinate 9,813,018 of NC_036254.1, read as the reverse complement.
AGTGATGTGCTGGCCCTCTCCCAACCTTCAAGAGGAAAGCTAGAGACTGGGTGGTGACATTGGCCTCGGTCTATTCGAAAAGCTTTACGCCTATTTCCTCATTAGCAAGAGGAAAAAGAAGACGACCATTGGGTTGATACGGGTCGTCCAAGAGAAGAACGAGTCTTTGTAAAAATACCTGGCCAGATTCAGTCGAGTGACCCTTTGAATAAAAGACCTTCAGATGTTGGCAGTGGTGACCGCGCTGATGAATGAAACTCGAAACTAAGCCTTTAAGACATCACTTTCCAAGAACCCCCGGAGTCAATGCATGACCTGTTGAAGAAGGGAGACAAATATGTTAATCACAAAAAGCCTCAGAAAAAGGATTGGATATTGAGAGTCACAAGCAAAATGTAGGAGACGAGCTAAAGTCTATCGACAAAAATAAGCCAAAGAATGAGCACGTGAGCAAGGGGGTTGGCCAAGACCAACCAGTCAAGTAATGGCAAGAGGAGACTAAGACGTTCGCCCCTTTAAATACCCAGTGCACGAAGCTTTTGATGGAAATACGAGACATGAATGAGCTTAAATGGCCGAGGCCCATGGTGACGTCAGTCGGTAAGAGAAACCAAGAAAAATATTGTCACTTCCACAAAGATCACATGCATGACACTAAGGAATGCCAGCAACTAAGGGAGGAAATCGAAGGCCTTCTGAGACGGGGGCTCTTGAGCAAATATGTGAAAGACAACCGGGGTAAAAAAAAGGTTAAGGATCGTCCCCACCCAGAGCCGAAGTAATAAACATGATTATAGGGAGGGTAGCAGGGGACGGAGACTCAAACTCGATAAGGAAGAGCTACACGCATTCCCTTAGGATCTACTCCATCAAAAATAAAGCAAGGTTTAGTCTAAGCATCACTTTTGGTGAAGAGGACTTGGTAGGCGTAGCACACCTCCACGATGATACTTTGGTGATAGTAGGCAACATAGTTGATTTCGACGTTAAGAGGATACTGGTCGATGGAGGAAGTGCTGCGATAGTGCTCACTTGGGACTTCTTTGGGCCTAAAAATCTTCCTTGACAAGTTGAAGATGGTAACCACCATTACAGGGCTTTGAAGGGGCCACGGTAATTTCAAGGGGAGTGTGGAGCTCCCAGTCACACTAGGCACATATCCAACCATTGTGGTGATTGTGGCAAGCATTTTAGTTGTCAAAACTCCCATGGCCTACAATGCAATCTACGGTCGACCACTGCTAAACGCTGCTGGGCCATTCCTTCAATCTATCATCAGGTCATGAAAGTCCCAACCAATAGGGGATCAGGTGCATGGGAGGGGACGAACAAGTGTCCAAGAGATGTTATGTCGATAGTATATCAGCCAGAGGGGCACCAGTGATCATGATGTTAGATATCTAGCCTCAAAGAGGGTGAATTGAACAACTTGACATGATTGAAAATATCTCTGTATTAGAAGAACGAGAGTTCAACATCAGGGTCGAGTTAGAAACTGACGAAAATGGGAATTTGGTTAGATGCCTAGTAGATAGCCTGGATGTTTTCACATAGAGCCCAGGCGACATTACTAGAATCAACTCAGCGATCGCACAACATCACATCGACGTCCTACCAAGAGCTAAACTAGTAAAGCAGAAAAAAGGAACCTTGTCCCGAAAGGCAAGAAGTAGTAAAAGCAGAGGTGGAAAAACTACTACAGGCTGGCTTCATCTAGGAAGTGTAGTATCTCAAATTGCTAGCCAACATCGTGCTAGTAAAGAAGTCAAATGGAAAATGGCACATGTGTGTGGATTACACTAGGTTGAATAAGGCATGCTCAAAGGACTCATATCGCTCCTCGGATAGACCACCTGGTCGATGCCATATCAGGTCATAAAAGACTCAGCTTCCTGACTGCATTTTTTCAATATCATCAAATCTCTATGGTCGAGTTCGACCAGGAGAAGACTTATTGTTACACGGACTTACCATTTGGCCTAAAAAATGCTAGGGCAACCTACCAGAGGATGGTGAATAGGGTCTTCCAAGAGTTGATCGGGAAAATCATAGAGGCCTAAGTCGACGACATGGTGGTAAAAAGTGTCAGGGCCAGTAACCACGTAGCCTATCTATAAAAAGTGTTTGACATAGCTCGGAAAAATAACATAAAGTTCAACTCGTAAAATGTGTTTTTAGTATAGCCGATGGAAAGTTCCCAGGATTCATGATTACCCAGAGAGGTGTTGAGGTAAATCTCAACAAAATACAAGCAATACTAGAAATGAAAAGCCCCACTATCAAGAAGGAGGTCCAGTGGTTGATAGGATGGGTAGAGGCCCTTAACCGTTTTATGAGTCCGAGAGCGGATAGATGCTACCATTTTTTCAAAGCCATAGGGGGCTCTACTAATTTCAAGTGGACACAGGAGTGCAAAGAATCGCTGGAATCCTTGAAACCTCAAATTTTGACCAGCCTATGGTCGGGGGACGTACTGTATCTCTATGGGGCGATTTTGTCCCGACAGTTAACACAGTACTAGCGAAAGAATTCCCAAAGGCACAAAAATCAATCTACTACATAAGCCAAGTCATCAAGGGCACAGGGACGAAATATAGCCCTTTCGAGCAACTGGTGCTTGCGTTGATTGTCACGGTTAGGAAACTGAGACCTTACTTTCAATCTTACATAGTGCAAGTAATGACTGACTAGCCCATCAAGCAGATCCTACATCGACTAGAGACATCCAGGAGGCTGTTGAAATGGATGATCGAATTGAGCGAGTTCGAGTTCGGATTTAGGCCCAGGATGGCCATCAAAGTGCAGGCTCCATCGGATTTCATCGATGAGCTCACCACCTCACCAGAACCACTAGAAGGGCAAAAAGTGAATTGGAAGATTTTTGTGGACAGTTTCTCGAATGCAAAAGGATTAGGAGCAATGATTATAATGATCAGACCAGACTCTGAAGAATTGAAATATTCACTATGCTTCGAGTTCCCCACTACCAACAACGATGTTGAGTATGAGGCAGTGATCACAAGCCTAGGTCTGGCGGCTAGGCTGGGGGTGTTTTCATTAGAGGTTTGCAGTGACTTGTAGTTAATAGGTGGACAGGTGTTTGGGGAGTTTGAAGCAAAAGATAAAAAGATAACGGCATATCTATTGAAGTAAGGGATTTACAAAGGGAATTCAAAAGCTTTAACATGACTAAGGTCCTATGAAAAAATCATGAGCGGGTAGACGCATTGGCAAGCTCGAGAAATCTATTATGGGCAACAAACGTGCAAGTCCTACGACAACCCAGCATTCAACGCTGGGCCGAGTTGAAGAACATTAAGTATAAAGAAAGCTGAATAGATCCACTAATTAAGTATCTCACGGAGGATGAGGTGTCAGAAAACGCCTTTGAAGCAAAGAGGTTGAGGGTTCAAGCAGCCTCGTTTACCATCATCGATGGACAGCTCTACGAGCGAGGCTTTACCATGCCATATCTGAACTGCTTACTCCATAGAGGTATATGGTTGACATAACCCACACGGCTAGGTTGAGAGCCTTAAAAGCCAAAAAAATTGGCTAAGACCCTTAACCACTAAACCCCTCACCCGACGATTGACATAGCTCACGTGGCTAAGCGAAAAGCCTTAAAAGTCAAAAAATTGGCTAAGGCTCTTAACCGCTAGACCACTCTGTCGACTGTCGACATAGCCTATGCGACTAGGTAGAGAGGCTTAGAAGCAAAAAAATTGGCTAAAGCCCTTAACAGTTAGACCCCTCTCCCAACGGTCGACATAGTCCACGGGGCTAGGGAAAAAGCCTTAAAAGCCAAAAAACTTGCTAAGGTTCTTAACTGCTAGACCCCTCTCCCGACAGTCGACATAGCCCACATAACTAGGCGGTGAGCCTTAGAAGCCAAAAAATTGGCTAAGGCCTTTAACCACTAGACCCCTTTCCCGACGGTCGACATAGTCCACGCGGCTAGGCGGAGAGCCTTAGAAGTTAAAAGGTTGGCAAGGCCCTTAATCGCCAGACTCCACACCTAACAGTCGATACAAGGCAAGCGGGAAAACAAAAGCTTTCGACGACAAAAAATAAAATAATAATAAAATAAAGTTTTTCGAGAAAAGGAAGATACTACCCCTTGCCGAAAAATATTGACAAGGGATAGGGGCTAGTGATATTGGATGGCGTACACAACCGCTTGCGACGACGAGGAAGGTAATGCATTGCGCGCTAATGCAAGACAGTCGACCCCCCATAAGCGTTCTACCTCTAAGAGAGGTTGTCGATCCCATGAGCGCTCTACCTCTACGTAATGTTGTCGACCCCCATGAGCGCTCTACCTCTACACGAGGTCATCGATCCCGAGACCCCATGAGCACTGTACCTCTATACGAAGCCACAGACCTCCCTTGAACGCTCTGCTTCTACGCGAGTCAACCCCCCATGAAAGCTCTGCTTCTACACGAGGCCATCAACCCCCCATGAGCGCTCTACCTCTATGCATGGCCATCGATCGGCATAAAATTACTTACACAGCCACCCCAACACTTAAGCTATAAAATCATTGATGAATTGATAAGGTTCACGTAACGGCTATAATAGGCACAACTACTGGCGAAAATTTTTGCGTTCTAAATGACTATATTGTAGTATATTTAGATAGTCAATCTTCTATACATCTATGCAAAAATCCTATCTTTCATGAACGCATCAAACACATTGATGTTGGCTACACTTTATTAGAGATGTAGTGTCACAAGAAATGGCGAGACTTGAAAAGATACATACACAATACAATCCTTCAAACATGGGCACTAAGGTGCTCTTGTTGGTGAAATTTAGAAGTTGTAAGGACCTTCTAAACATAAATGGAAGTAACTAATTTCCAATTTTATCAGTTCCCTATTTTAGAAGTATTACTAATAAATGATAATGTTTCTTTGCAGATCCTTCGACACAAAGGTAGAGCTTTGTTGGTCAAATTGTTATCAAATTACCCCCCAAACTAATGTCACTCAGTAAATTTTCTCAGACAATCGACAAATATGACTGAATGGTAAATTGACACCCAAATGAAATGACCCAACCCCAAAACTATTTGGGCCATTTGAAACAGACTAATTTAATTAGTACTACTCAAGGCCCATTTTCACTTATTTGAATGACTAACAAATGGGAACCCACTTAGCAGTCCAAGTATAGGGGCTTGACTCATTATTGTACTCTAATGATACCTACTTATCTTGGCCATCTTCTTCGCTTGGTTTATATGAATAGGTCACCATCTCTCTTTCTTCGACTGAAAATGGGTAGCTCTCTATTTATGTTTATGGCTACTGTTTTTCTTCACTTCACAGCCTTTGTGGGTAGTCTTATGCTTTGAATATAACTTCTTAAGTGCCTCATGAGTGGGTGAACAAGAAGCAACCTTAAGTGGGAGTAGTTAAGGGGATTTGGGTCGTTTTCATAGCATTCTACTTAAATTGAACGGTATGAATGAAATTCTTTTGTTTAAATTGTTTGTGCAGCTATCCCCTCATTAAATAGGGAACTAAAAGTAGTTCATGTTGTGTTGCTTATATTGAGATGACTAACCTTTCAATTGGATAAACAGTATTGTTGTAGCCCACATTTCTCTCCTTCAATAAACATGCTTGAAACTGTATTTACCAGTAGTTTCCATGTCAAATAAGTAGATTAAGAATAATCACAAAGGCACATAGTGAAATTTAAAGACGAGCAAATCTTTATTTAGTTGCTTCAGATCTTCTAGAAGATCTAGAAGATGGGGTGACTAAATAGGGTTCATTGTAGAAAATCCAAAATTTATTTAGAACAAGGACTAGTATTGTCATTGTTGTTAATAAATGTACGAGGTACAAAACAATGTTTCCATCGCCCCTCAGTTTATCGTGGTATATAGAAGAGGGCTCTTACCTTGAAGTCTACACGCATCTCTGCTTTTGTAACTCTATGTATCCATGAGAAGATTGTTAAAACTTAAAGTAAATTTTCTGTCGGAAAAACTTCATCTAAATCTGCAAGTTCTGTTTTTTCTTACTTACCTTCGAATCTTTTGTCTAGACTGTCGGTTCTCTTGAAGAGCTGATCAAAATATGGCCTGCAATATAGAATTCCCTCAAAGGAATTGTAGTTCCCAAGCTGTACTTTTATAACACATCAGATCAGGAAGCAAACTCAAATTACTAGAAGAGAAAACATCAAATCAGGACACTGCACTAATAACACGTTCGTATTAGAGACAACCCTCAGGTTGTACAAACCAAGTTGATGTTAAACATTTTATGACTCGATATCATTAGAGAAGTTAAAATCTTGTATAATCAGATCGAGTATTGTCTATTAAACATAGCCTTATTGTTAACTTGAAAATAATGAACTCAATGCAACCAAAGAAAATTTGTCCTGGTAAATTTAAATCATATTAGTAAAGAAAACTAAAGAGAAAGTGTGAACCTATAGAGTTCCCTTGGAGTGGTGGCATCTAAAACAAGATTTATGACAAACTCAATTATTTGCTGCTAATTTGTCCACAAGTTATATAGTCCTTTCACATGCAAAATGCATTTTTTGGTTGTTCCTGCAAATGTCATGGCTCTCTCTCTCTCTCTCTCTCTCTCGACTTGATTATTATTGTTAGTTGAATGGATATCTACCTAATTTATTATACATTATGTAGGTAAAACTCTTACTTGGATGAAATTGGTATGAAGAAAGATAATTTTGAGCTTAACAAACATTCGGAGAAATTGATGAACGACTGATTTGCATGTGATTAATTAGAAGTATTAATTGGGCAATCAAAAGACATTCATGAGTTTCGGAAGTTAAATTCGACATTTAAAAAGTTTGGAGCTTGAACCGGCTCAATTATGAACGATTGTAGATGATGATGATGATTGAAGTGTAATGATTCAAAGATGAAGGATCCATTGTGCAAATAAATAGGGACTCAAACTGAACAAAGGAGAAACTCAAGAACCAAGTTGAGGAGAAAGGAAAACTTTTGCCCATGCGATCACTGGGTGAATACCATGAGATTTCAAGATCTAACATTTGATTACCTGAAAATGTACCAGGCCTATCATGTGAATGCAGGTAGGGCACAAGTTTTGATCACCTAATTCTTCAGTTATAAATATATATATTCATCTACTATTCAAAAAAAAAATGTATTTGGGTAAAATATTACATATTTCTTATTAAAAAGAGAGCTTTTGAGGAAGCCTTCGATAGAAATAATACATTCTTTACAAGCTCAAAAGAAGCTTTTGATTCATAACATATAGTTCATACCAAATTCATACATGTTTGCTTGATATGAAGGAAAAGGAGATTGGTCAAGAAGCCATTAAAGAGATTCAACGATCTTAAGATTTATTTCAATCTTTCCCAGCTTTCATTCCGATGGAGTTGTATCATTAAATTTGGGTTTTAGTAATTATATGATTTTCGTGTATAGGTGTTATGGTACCGCCAAATCCTATATTTTAATGATTTGAATTAATTTTCGATTTTGACAATTTTTTTTTTTTTTTGAATGGTTATGACGAGTTTAATGCCTTTTCAATTAATTGATCAACAATTGAATTATCTTTAAATTTCTAGTTATACTAGACAAGAAAGAGAAATTATAGCATGTAGTAACAATCACTGTAAGGTTCAATAAGGGGTAAAGACGTACAACCATGTCTTGCATTATCTTATGAATGTTCTTCAGATTTCATGCATCCTTACATATTTATATCCTTAATAGAAATATACCAGGGTCATATTTGAGGATATTTTTATAAAACAAATTTGAAATATTGAATTTTCAAGTCTGAATAAGTGTTGATCTCTAAATAATGAAATTGATATTTAGATGGAGAAAATAGGGAGATGAGAATTTGGATTGTCATTGGGTCTCTCGAAGAACTGTAAGGAGTTATGGAACATATTTATCACGTTCGTCCTTAAATGAAAGTTTGCTTGCCCGAATATTTTATAAGTTTTGATGCTTGATCGATCTCTACCACTAGTGGAACCATGCATTCTCACATTAATCTCTCGTTTCATTATTCACAGCTACAACCAGATGTATTGCACTCTCATTCACTACACTGACAACCAGATTTCGAATATTTTCTAGCACTGCAATGCTAAAAGGTTGATCAAAATCTAGCAAGTGCACAATGTCATAGATAAGTAATAAAATAGTGGATTAAGTATCAACCTGTGTACACTATGTACTTAATCTAGTTCCAATCAATGCCACCTCTAATGTAATAGCCAAGTTTTTAGGATTATTCTATAACTAATCATCTAACTTAATAACTAGAGAGCAATTAAGAAATCTTTTGCAAACTTGATTAAAACACACTCTTAAGACCTTTTTGAATCCCATTATTAATCCATTTTGATATAACTCGACATCAAGAAAAGATTTATTTAGTCTTGTTGATCCTATTCCTAATTCGTTTAATAGTCTCTCTAGCGTAGATTTGAACTTATCATCTCATATAACATTCCTATATATTTATATAAAAGATGCTAACATTAAGTAATGCATTAAAACATTAGAACGCCTATTGATATCAAATAAAGCATAACGGCGCGTGTGTGTCTGTGTGTCAATCAAACATCACAACAATTGTTATAACGTGCTATCTTTCATATTATTTCTCTCGAACATAACAAAAATAATACATCAATCCTATTAATGATTAAGGAATTGAAATATTAAAGTCTATAAAAATCATCTAAGATAAACAAATATCGATCATCAAAATATTGAAATTAATATTAAATCTTTAAAACAAGGGTTCACCTATGTCTTAGCGACAAAAAATTTAACCTGAAATTACAATGGTATAAGAAATCATTATTAGATTATAAGATATCGCCCGGATTTGAGATGTTTATAGAAAGAGATGAAAAGCCTTGAAATCTTGAATCTCTATCTTCCTTGACCAATATCCAACTACGTATTCTTCTTCTTTGTCCAAAAACTAAGAAATAATCTTAAAATGATTTACTTCTTGTGTCTTGCCACTAGATTTCTCCCAAAAGAATGATATATTGTTTCTTTTGTCTACCAAAATTTGTGTATTGTATGGTATGAGCGATCCCCTTTGTTGTAGGCTCAAGTTTTGTGCTTACAGAGGATGATATTAGGTCAAAATTCACCTCCAAATGGTTGCCATAAAGAGTTTGAATCAGATACGAAAACTATCCAATCTGTCAGATTTTGTGCTGTGTAATCTCCTTGTACTGGGTTATGATCGCGACAAAGTATAGTTGTGTGTTCTGTTGATGCCAGACAACCCCTTGTTAATGGAAAGAGGGATTTTCTGTTAGTTTACAGTTTGGCCCTTACTTTTTTTCCTCTTTTTATCTTGAGTCATTTTGACTTGTAGTGTTAGTTTTTCATCTTCTAAATTCACCCCAAGTTGATATTTATAATCTTCAATCATAATCTCTGTGTCTAAATCAACTTTTAAGAATATGCGATTTAGTCATGAACTTTGAAATTCTTCCTTTTTGCCCCTCTTTTGCCAATTTCCACTTCTTTTCGTTGAAAATCATCCAAACCTAAATATTTCCTTGAACAATCGATATTTAAACAAATTAAGTAGTAATTTCGTCAATTTGACTTTTAAACACTCACTTTTGATGGTCCGGATGGGTGTAAAAATTTTACTTATCATCAACCTTAGTAAAGCATGTTAAAAGATTATGATATTAGTATTCACTTGGTATAATTACTCTCTCTCTCTCTCTCTCTCTCTCTCTCTCTCTCTCTCTCTCTCAATATGGGAAGGAGAAACTTTGACTTCTATTCTGGTCAAGAGCAGTAGCGGATTCAGGTGGTGGCCATCTAGAGCAACCGCCCTACCTGGATTCGTCGAAATTGCCAGGCGCCGCGCTAACTGTGATGACAAATTTCACCCCCTGCGCCTGGCTCTGTCTGTGATACTGTTGGGCCTTTTTTTTAAGTTAGGCTGGCCTAAATCACCCATAGTTAAAAAACCAAATTACTTACCACAGCCACTACCAGAGGCAGAGGTTCAGTCGTCCAAATTTCATAATCGATTTCTCTTTTCCCCCAATTCTTGATTTCCTTTCCATCAAAACCAGCAACCAGAGAGATCAAAGAAGAGCAAACCCTTCTTCAGTTCTTCCCCCCTAATTCCTTCCTGCCAAATCGGTCATCTGAGTTTACTGATTGAGCTAGTAGCAGTGCACCGCATGAATGGTGAACCCACTGTCCACTGATGAGAATTGTGAATTTATGATATCATTTCAATTTCAAGTACGATGTTTTTCCTAGCATGTTGATTGTTTATGTTTAATTATTGGTTTTTTTTTAGTAATATGTTATGCTCTGCACCTCTGCCTCTATTTGATTTGTATTGATTTTTAGGGTTTTGAATTGCTTCAGCTTCGAGGCTTATTTATTGTTTGGGGATTTTGTTGAAATTGGTTTTATTGTGATGTTTTCAATTGAGCGGTTTATAGATTTGCAGTACTTTTATCTGTAAATAATCTTGTCCTTTTAATTTATGTTTTTATGAATTGGTTTTATTGTGATGTTTTCAATTGAGCGGTTTAGAGATTTGCAGTACTTTTATCTGTAAATAGTCTTGTCCTTTTAATTTAAGTTTTATGAATTGGTTTTATTTTGATTCAAGTTTTTATGAAATGTTTATGGCTTTTAAAAAATGGTGGAAAGTAATGGGAGAAACGGGCTCAATAATGAAAGTTTCTATTTTTACACCGAACCTATGGAGCTAATTGAATTGTTGATTTGTTGATTTGTCTAGATATGCTCAATCCAAACTTGAATGTTGAATTGTTGATTTTTTAATCAATTCTAATTGAAAATTAAATTGGGGCATTTTGCAGATTATGGAACGATTTTTTCAACCGAAATGAAAGTCTATACCTAGTTCTCCTAGTTCTAGTTGTGTTTCTAGTTCTAGTAGTGTTTCTAGCCAAGCACACAAGTTGTTAAATGACACAAAGAATTCTTAGGCTCAATTCAATGTGGATGATATTGTATCTGATCCAGAAAAACGTCCCCCTATCGAGTCATATAATCCTAATATCAAAGATGATGTTAGGATGATATAATTGGAAAAAGGTCATTGTCAACCACATGGGCATGACTTTCCAAGAGAACGGATGGGAAATGATAATATGTGTTTTCGAAAAGAATGGTATTCTAAATTTTATTGATTGGAGTACAGTATAGAAAATGATGCGGCTTATTGTTTGCATTGCTACTTGTTCAAACCTGATAGAGGGGATCAATTGGGTGAACATATATTAACTAAGACCAGCTTTAGGGATTGGAAGCACAAAAATATATTGAAATATCATGTCGGGCTCATTGATAGTGCTCATAATCAAGCTTCTTCAAAGTGTACCAACTTGATGAATCAAAAACAAAATATCTCCTATGTTATTTCTAACCAAAGTTTTAGTCAACAAAAAAGTTATAGGACAAGGTTGATTGCAGTGCTAGATTGTACTAGATTCCTCTTAATGCAAGGATTGCCATCTTATGGTCATGATGAATTGAAAGTCTCTCTTAATAAAGAAAATCTATTGAGCTACTAAATTGGTATGCAGCTCGTTGCAAGGAAATTAATGAAGTAGTATTTAATAATGCACTTGGAAATGACTAAACAACTTCACCAAGCATCCATAAGGATTTAGTTAATTGTTGTGTTGTAGGGACGACAAGGTCTATTTTCAATTTAGTTGATGAGGCTCGTGATAATTCTATAAAAGAACAAATGACAGTTGTTTTAAGGTATGTTGTCAAAAGTGGCAAGTGAAGGAGCGTTTGTTGTGCATTTCCCATATCACTAATACTTGTGCCCAATCACTCAAGGATGCCATTGATGCAATATTTTCTACACATGGGTTGAACATATCTAGCTTGAGAGGTCAAGATTACGATGGAGCAAGCAATATGTCAAGTGAGTTCAATAGCTTAAAAGCTTTAATTTTAAAAGAGAACTCATATGCTATGTATGTTCATTGCTTTGCTCACCAGCTTCAGTATACACTTGTTTCTGTGGCACATAGGAATGTTATGCTTGGTGATTTATTTAAGGTGCATCATGTAAACGTGTAGGTGCTCTTCGAACAAGTTATCATTCTGAAATTCTGGAGAGGCTTCATATTGGGGAACTTTCTGGTAGAACTGGTCAGTTTCAAGAAATGATTTTGACACGCCCAGGTGATACTAGATGGGGCTCACATCTAATGATAATTACTCGATTTATTAGTATGTTTAATGCGATCATAGATGTTATTGAGAATATATCAGAAGGCGGCATAAGTTTAGATAAAAAATCAATGACCGTAAGACAGATGGATACTATACAAGATTTTCAGTTTGTGTTCAGTCTTCTTTTTGTGTTTGAAATTCTTGCAATTACATACAACCTTTCACAAGCCTTGTAGAAAAAGGATCGGGACATTCAGAATGCTATGAGGTCATTGAAGTTGTGTTAGTACACATTGCAGAAATGAGAGACAATGGTTGGGATACTTTGTTGAGTAAGGTGATTGAGTTTTGTGTTAATAAACATATTTCAATGCCCAATATGAAGGATATTGTAGTATTGAAAGGTCGACCTATGCGTTCAACTCAGCAAGTGACTTATTATCATTGCTTTTATGTTGATTTGGATTGTTATGTAATAGATTCAATCTTACAAGAGTTGAATGATCCTTTTTTTCTAGAAACAACTACCGAGCTTTTTACTTGCATTTCGTGTTTAAGTCCAAGAGATTCATTTGCAGCTTTTGATGTATGTAAATTGCAACGTCTTGCTCAGTTCTATCCTTCGAATTTTAATAGTGAAGAGCTTTTATTACTTAGACCTCAACTTAACAAGTTTCTTATGCTTATGAGAATAGACGAAGCTTTCTTCAACCTCAAAAGCTTATCTTGTATAGCTTAGAAGTTGGTTGAAATTGGAAGTTCTTGTTATTTTCCATTGGTTTATAAACTGATCACATTGGTTTTAATATTACCTATGGCAACTGTAAGTGTTAAAAGGATATTCTCTACTATGAATCTAATCAAGAATGACCCGCACAACAAAATGAGAGATAAATTGTTGAATGACAATTTGGTGGTTTACATGGAAAAAGATCTTTTTATAAAACTTAAGAATGAGGCAACATTGAAACGTTTTCAAAATATAAGACCCCATAAAATTAAGTTGTCTAAGTTTACAATTATAGAGTAAGGTTGTATTGTATATTTTTTTAGCATGTTGGGTTGTATTGAACTATATTTTCATATGTATATAATTTCTACGTTTTATTGCATTTACATATATATATTGTATAATTTTTAATATTATTTAATCAAATTTTAATAAATAATCGGCTGCCGACTGGATCAGGTTTTTATGATCGTTGATTGTCTACGGCCAACAGTCAAAGTCAACCTCCGTCCTAACTGAACATTGATGCTAGATTCGCCCCTAGTCAAGAGACGCATATGAGCTATCTTGGTTCAAAAAAGTATAGAAAACAGAATATTGTAATAATATGGTCTGAATGCTATTGAAAATTTGATTTCAGAATAGTAATTCCAAGTAGACAAATAATAGAATTAAAAGAAATTCAAGAAGAAGTGCACATTTCAAAGTTTTCTATTTTCGACAAATTGTTTTGCCTTGTGGAATCCAGAATTTGTGCCAATATTTGCAAGTTATGGTAACTAGCCAATCGAGTTTTAATCGAATAAGGTTATTCATAACTAGTGGTGATGATTATTAGTTTAGGTTGTAGTGGTTCGCCTTATTCATTACTGAATGGAGTAATGTATTGAACAATGAATTGGAGAGTCCACCACCACTTGGATGATTATGAGCAAAAATGTGCTCATGAATAACATTATTCATTTTTAATCATTGTTTATCAAACTAGCTTTTTCAACGTAAAGTGCAATAATTTATTGGCCTAAAATGGGCTGTGCGGCAAAGATTCACAATGATCACCCTGTAAACCGATCAAATCAAAACCAGCCGAACTCAATATCGGCGAATTCGCGTGTTGATCCAAGATAATAGATGGATCTTGCTGGCCTTGATTGTTTAGTTCAACGCCTCACAAGAACCGTCTTGACTGATCCAGCTAAATTTGATCCAGATATAGGGCTTTGGTGAGGTAGAACAAGACCCAAACTGTGCAAGGTAGTTTACATTATAAGATTTATCTTGAAATTGGTATGAAATCTGTCCTACATTTTCGGCTCTATCCATAAGTCGAACATTTCAAATCTATATTTAACAGGACCTGTTGTGTCATTCAAAGGGTTATCTAATGTGAAATAACATAGTGTTGGAATTATGGGATATTTTTATAGTTGTGAATTGGAAAAATCTCCAATCGGTGCGATGACTAATCACGTCAAAGAGTTTTGTTGTTTTAGAATGGGTGTGACCTTGTGATAGGATACAATCCATACCATTAAAATTGAAATGGTGCGATCTAATGGTTAAAATTGATTTGTGCCAAAAGATGCAACAATTCGAAGAGACACATGAAAATTTACAAATAGAGACCTTTAGTTCTATTTTCTCCTACTCCAAATCAATTTCATATAATTGATTTCTAATTCCTTCTCTTAATTATGTCAAATAATTTCCTAATGATTGTAGAAGCGTACGGTCAAGCTTTGGTTCACTCATCAAAATTAATACTGTACTATATTAATTTTGGAAGAAGCGTAGTACCTTGATAGATTTGCATCATTTAAATTGTTAGCACCGATGTAGATGACAAAATCCGTCCTAAAGACATTTGCATTCGCATACCTCACTTCATTTCATCGCGTTATTATTTGTACGTGTCAATAAGTCATTTTCCTTATCTTTTATGTACATATGGTGTTTTCAATAACTTGTTACTCTATCGGTATTTGCATGCACTTATGTTTGGTTAAAGGAATATAGATGGTGTTTGGTTGGGATTAAATTTAAATTTTTTAGTAAATTTTAATAGAAATTTTTGAAATGTATGATTGAAAAGTTATAGAACCCATAAAAAAAGTGATTAATATTGATTATTTAACTTTGACTCAAAATAAAATTTGAGCGAAACAAGAACATAACTTGTGCACAATTTATCCAACACATAATATCTTGTTATGTTCTAGATGCTTGATATGAACAAATAAATGAGGATAAGATCATTCACTTTCGTTAAATGATTAAAAATAAACGCAAAAGAATAACGTGTATAGTGGGTCATTTTAAAAAACTAGTACATGGTCGAAAATCACATTTAAAAAGTGAAAATGAAGCATTAAAGTCTTGGGTGAGTAAATATTTTATAGAGATTAAAAAAAAAAAATTGAATTCAATATGTACGGCGATAAAAGTCTTGTACGAGGGAGACCTTAGTGCAAATTTTGAGCTTAAATATAAATATTGGAAATTTTTGTATCTACATCATTACAAAATAAAATTTCAAAATTTACTGTGGCATTTATAATTCAAGTAATACTTTGTGATATGGTAAATATTTTAAGAAATACTATATACCAAATATAGATCAAACAGTCTTTGCAACTGATTTTATTATTATTTATTTATTTATTTATTTATTTATTTATAAATGCCACTAGGAATAGGATTAAGCTGGTCATTCAATATCCTTTCAAAATCAACACATACAGATTCAAAAAATAAAAATTAGACAAACCAATACATACAGAATTCATTCTTATCATTTAGATTTCGGAATTGTCACAAAATTCTTTATGCCATGAAGATCAATTTTTTCTGCCCAAGTTATGGATTTTGGACATTGATATGTGTTCATCAGGTTATTAGTCAAACCGATGATATTCTGGTTCGACTGGTCATGCTCTATGCCCAGTAAGATAGTTTTCATCACCTTTTAAAAAACTTGATAAATAATTCTTTTATTGAGACTGATTCATAATCATGTATATGTGTATACATAATCAAATTAGTCACTGCGTCGCTCGGATGATGTAATATTACAATCACATTTGATAGGACAGATTGGATACCTATAGAGACCTCAGGTTCATGCCTCTTTTATTCCGTCAAGGCTTAGCCCCTTTTTGGGCTCCATTATAATTAGTTTTTAGTGAAAATGTATTTTAAAATAGAATAATGGAAATTACAGAAATCCCGATATTTGGAAATCCCAGTACAAGAGTCAGGCTCAAAAGTTTGTTATGCAAATCTCAGGTTTTGATTTAATTATTATATATTTAAATATTAAATTATAATTTAATCTTTAAATGATATGTATTGCAACTGACACGGGTTTCCTTAAATATCGCAATTCGAATTTTAATTCTCTTAACTTCCATAATAATCCATTTCATCTTTCTCCTACTCTCTTTCTCTTTCTATCTCTCAATCCTTTACACGTCTCCTCGCAAATACACACAATTCCAAACTTCCCAAAAGTTTTTCCCCAGGATTGTAATCCGTTCGTTGATTCCACTTCCAGTAATTTAGAATACACTCTTTTTCAACACTATCATTTTATCATCAGCATCGATCATATCACTCGATATATAATAGTAGTGCTTTTGGTCATAGATTTAGTTTGTCATACCATATGTAAATAACAGGTCATATATCATATGTATAGCAAGTCACAAATTTAATATGCAAAATAGATCATACCAAAAGCAGGTCACAGGTCACATTGTTCACTGGAAATCGGGTCACAGTTCGTGTGTTTTATTAAATATGTGGTCACATATGGTCTAACACCACAGGTCACATCTAATGGTCTGTATGGTTGGTCACAGATTTGGTTTGCCATGCCATATGTAAATACCAAGTTAAATATCATATGAATAGCAAGTCACAGATTTTGTTTGCAAAACAGATTATACTAACAGCAGGTCACAGGTTCACTGTGTTCACTAGAAATCAGGTCACAGTTCATGTGTTTTATTGAATATGTTGTCACATGTGATTGTCTAACACCACAGGTCACATCTAATGGTCTGTATGATATATGTGTTCACGTATACGTTTGTTCCTCAACTTCGGATCACATATCACGTTTTTTATTGAATAAATGGTCACATAGTTTTTGCATCACACCACATCTATTGTAGAGCATGTTTCAGGTTACATTTATCTTATCCAACTGACTAGAGAAACAATGTGAAAAGCAGGTCACAGTTCATGGTGTCCATTCAAAAGTAGGTCACAGATCACGTTTTCTACTAAACAAATGGTCACATATTTTTTGCCTCACACCACATCTATTGTGGACCACGTTTCAGATCATATTTATCTTATCCAAGTGACTAGAGAAACCATGCGAAAGCATATCACAGTTCACACTTTTACTCAAAAGCAGGTCACAGTTCACGCTTTTAATGGAATATATAGTCTCATATGTGCGCCTAAAAACACAGTTCAAATGTATTGGTGTGTATGGAATAGATGTTCACCACATTTCACCAAATCGATTCCCAAACCTGTGACACAAAACCATCAATGTTGATGAAATCAATTAATTTGTACTAATCGTGAATGTACACCATCACCTGATTTTTTCTTCTTCGACAATTGAAATAGGTTTCTACATTGAAAATCTGAAATTATGCTGGATATTAATTTTGGATGATGATTTTGTAGTATCCTGCTATAGAAGAAAACTACGCTTGATTATAAGAAACCAATGTATATATATATAGACAGGAAATATTAGGCTTCTAACCTTAAGCCAAATATAGTAAGGGAATTTTGATATTGGTATGATGTTATAAGTTTTGCTACATATGAAATAGCATTTCTTAGACAAAAAATAGAAACACCATATTTTCAATTGTAATGGTTTAAACATCACTTAATAATTAGTTGTGTTAAACCATTTATCATCATTTCAACTAACATTTATCAAGTTTGGGATGAAGATTCAATAGCATTGACAAAGCATACCGTCTTAATATTATCATTTGAAAATTATGCTCATAATTTAAAATTTCAAGAAGTAATATCACAAATTTCAAGTTGTGAATGTATAATAACGATATTCAATCAATCATCTAGTAAATGTATCTATTAAGTATAAATAATTTCTAAATAGTCAACATAAAGGGTGACAAACCCCATATATCACTTTAATTAATCTTCAAAATTATAGTGATTTAGACCAAACTTTAGCTAGTGATGGTCAATAACCAATTTAAGATGCGGAAAACAAGCATTTTATGTGAATTCATTGCATTGAAAAACTTCAAATTCTTTTTTGAATGTCAATTCAATTTCTTAATATTTTGGACATCATTGTTGATCCAGGATAGTCTAATCAGTCATGTCAAATAATAAAAATTAAATTAAATTTCTAGTTCAACTTAATACGTGCTTTAATTATACTAATATAGATTACTAATTAACACACAAATTTTAGAAAATTTTAAGTTTCTTTTATAATTAATGGAGAATGAATTACTAGTAATAGTAAAGTTTATCTCCCTATATCACTTAATATTGGTTCTAGTAACTTCATAAAATTCTAATAAAGTATCCAATCAAATCTTGGTCTCATATTTTTTAAGAATGATCACAAATGAAAATTGAGATATTGGGGTTGTGCCTTTTCAAGAGCCTCATCATTATACATATTAAATATTGATATACTAAATTTATACTTGTTTTGGAGCAATATGACAATTTTTCAGCGTTAATAAAATATTGTTCTTGAACAACCGTGAACAATTAATATGTATAAATTTTATGTTTCTTCAAGAACAATAATGGAGTATTCCTATAGAATATAAGTTTAAATAAAATTGCGATTATCTAGAAATCTTGAGACAATATTCTTCAAATATATTAGTATATAAATTTTGGTGGTTATTTTGAAACGAAAAAATAATCTTCTGAAATATTAATATGCATAAAGCCATTCTTTGAACTAATCATATATATTTTCTAGAATAATGAATTTTTTGCATATAAACTATGCTTCACGAGGAACATTAATACTTTTATCAGACTCGGACTTTTATGAAGCTAATCTTCGAGGCTAACACAATATATACAAAAAATTTATTTATCCTTGAACAGGAAAATGATATTCTTCTTGAATATTATGTAGTCGAGTTATGTTTTTTCAAGAATATCGATATAGGTTTCTCTATATTATTTATATAAGTTGTGCTTCTTAAAGAGTTAAAATATAGTATTATTTTGAAATATATAAGAATATAGTGCTTCTTTTGGAGCATTAACACGATACTTCTCTAAAAAATTGTGTTTATATAGAAGTACTTCTTCAGGAATAAAAATAACAATAATATTCTTCATAAATATTGATATAAGAAATATATGCTTCTTCATGAGTATTTAAATCATTATATTAAAAGAGTATTAGATCTAGAAAACTTTAAAAATCATGAAATGTACTAAATCTTACTAAATTCACTCTTGAGGAGCAAGTAATATTCCACTAAAATATTAACATAATATAAAGTTTTATTGTCTAAAACTAGAGTTCTTCAAGAAAAACAAAATATTCTTCAAGAATATTAGTAAGAATAGAACGTGCTACTTGAGAAGCTACAACATCATTGAATATTTTTGCTTTATTCAAGAAAATTAATATTATTTTATTCTTTAAGAATATTAAAGTTCATAAAATTGTGCTATTAAGTAGCAATAACGTCATATTGTATTATAATATTTTTGCTCTATTCGATTTTGATATTAATTATTGGATTTTGAATAAGAAATAGTTGTGAATGTTTGGATAAAATTTTTTATAAGACTAGATAGTCATTAACAAATTATCTCATAATTTTATAACACAAAAAAATTATATTTCTTACAAAAGAAATGATCGCGCAAACTAATCAAATAGAGTAGAAATCCTGGACCAAAGTTGGGAAACACGCCAGAAAGGATCAGGAAAATGAATCTGGGCCTTTTTGGCACGTTCTAGATGTTTTACTATGAAAATGTATCTTGACCTTTTTGGCATGTTCTAGATGGTTCTTGAGGATAAGATTATTTATTTTTATTAAATAATTAAATTAAATGCAAGAGAATAACGTGTAGAGGGGTTTATTTGAACAACTTGAAAAAAAAAAAAAAAAAAAAAGGGATAATTAGAAACCCCAAACCTTTGAAACATTATCAGACCTTTCTCGAACATTTGATTTATTGCAATTGTCACCTCTAACATTTCTAAACATTGCATCTGAAGCCCTTTTGAATAATTTTCATCCAAAATTTCGTCAGTTGATTAGAAAAATAATTTTGATCACATTTTAACAATTTTTAAAGGTACAAAATGATAACTTTACATTAAAATCAAAATAAAAAAGAAAAAAGAAAGAATAATATTTGTCTTCCTCCCTAACCCACCTCAAATCCACCCCCCTCCCACAAAGATATTGCATCTAAGAACCTCTTAGCTTAAGGCTGAGGCGATAAAGGTGACGGTGATACCACCACTGGCGCGTCCTCTATGGTTCTTGGAAACATAAAGACACGTATTTAACTTCAATCTTAGAGCCATCTTTGCAAAGGAATCACAGTCACCTTCTTCATTATCCACCCTTTTCGAGGACAAAATGTTCATCAAAACACTAATCATATGGCTAATTCAAACCCCAATGATTAAAAATTGATGAATACCTATTCTTTTTCTTTCATTTTCAACGTCCTACTGGGAAAAACACACAGGCCTCAACAGTTGAATCATGTGATGAGCACCTTTATGTATATGGATATAAATTAAAAAGAATAGCCAAATCTTTATCATGGAAGCTTGATCTTGAATCGAAATGAAGTGAAATTGCAAAAATTATTTAATAGGTTGATGGATTTTTGGTACTTGGGAGATAAAGACACGTATTTAGCTTCAATCCAAGAGCCATCCTCGCTTTACTCCATTTGCTCCCACCAACCATTTTTGTAGCTTACACCACCTAAACCACAATACAAAAAGCTGGGAGATAAAGACACGTATTTAGCTTCAATCCAAGAGCCATCCTCGCTTTACTCCATTTGCTCCCACCAACCATTTTTGTAGCTTACACCACCTAAACCACAATACAAAAAGCTCCATTTTTTCATTTTCAGTCTCTCTCTCTCCCTCTTTTTTTTTTTAATTAAGGTATCTCAACTTACACTAAACTAAATCCTGGACCCCCCAAGATCCTTGCTCCTAGAACCTTGGAGGGGATAAATCGCGAGTTATGCCTCAACTGGATCACATGTTCCTCCCACCGCCTGTACACTTCTACGCACAAGAGATCCTCCTCCAAAATGATTGCTCCATACCAAATAAATCTGGCCGCAGGTTATAGTTTCTCTCTATTCTTGGTTCGTGGGATGGCGGTGGATTTGGGGTGAATTAGGAAGAAGACAAATATTATTCTTTCTTTTTTTAAATTTGATTTTATTGTAAAGTTATCATTTTACCTCTTTAAATATTGTTAAAATGTAGTCAAAATCATTTTTTTGGTCAATTGACGAAATTTTTTTTTGATAAAAATTGTCCAAAAGGGTCTCAGATGCAATATTTGAAAAGGTTGGGGTGACGGCTATAACAAATCAAAAATTTGTAAAAAAATTTGTTAATGTTTCAAAGTTTCAAAACTTCTGCTACAATTATCCAAAAAAAAATCGAGATCACTTGCACAAAGTGAAATGGAAGGACGTGAGTTTTGGGTAGTTAATTCTTTGAAATAGAGCCAAACGGTTTAATTGAATTAGCTCCTGTTCGAGCCTCATTTTTTCATTAAAATATATTTTTGAGCATGATTCAACACCATTTTAATCACATATTTTTCAATAAAATAATATTACAAGCAAAATAAAAAAAAATCTTACTTTTTAACAACACATTATTCATCATAAAACTATTTTCAAAATGCATTTTTTGAGAAAAATGGGGCTCAAACGACCCCTAAATAAGTAAATTTTATGTCAAGTGGAAAAAGAGTAAATTGCTTATTTAATTTTTATCTTACTTTCAAATTAAATAATTTCCATTTTTATAAATAAGAAAAAAGAAATCTTAGTGAAATTTTACCCCCTAACATTTTACATCTTTAAAGATAATTACTACGGATAATAAAAGTAACGACTATACACTAGAGAGTTCTGATATGGTCAAGAACGGCTCCTTCAGGCCTACTTAATTAGTCGCTGATTCCGCCCCTAAATATGACATAATCAATGGAAAGCTACCTTGTGCGAGGGGCCACACTTTCTTATATTTTCTTAGCCTGACGACAGGTAATTACCGTAAGACTACGGTTCTTGCACTAAAAAATGACTTCTCGTATTGGCGGCTGACTTGACAGCTGAGGCCAGTCGACGGCGTACACGGAAGGGTGCGACCAATGCTGTGAATTAATCATGTCAAATTCTCAGCTTCAATTGATATATATTTAAATCTTTTGATTTTAATTTATGTAAAGTTAATATTAAAAAATCTAATTTTAATTCATACAATTTGACTCAATTATTTACTATGAAGCCCCAATTTGGCCTCCTTTAAAATTTTAAATTATTTGTTATAGTATCATTATCTATCACGCATATCACAATAAAATATTCTATACACAAATCAATAAATTTTTTTTATTTTTAACCACACATTATACAAAAAATACTATTTAAAACTCTTTAATTTTTCAAATAATGTGTGTCAAACAAGGGCTGAATATACTGTCGATTATGCATTGATAATCAATATATAAGAATTTATGCTATTTATATTGACATAATTAACTTTTTAATTAGAAATTCTATGTATCAATATTTTGTCAGAACAAACAAAAAATATGAGTTCGAGTCTCGTCATTATCCATTCAAATAATATTTTCACGGGGTTAGGTTTTGAGGTTACAAAATAAATCTTGCCTATGTGACGGCAGAAATTGAAATCAATATTCAAATTAACTTTTAAATCAAGATAAAATCGAAGTAATTCAAAGGGAAATGATTATTATAGAAATTCTTTTCCTCCCTAATTTTTAATAGGGTGAATTATTATGAGCCTAAACCATCCAATCCATTTTGATACCATAAAATATCAGCTCAATCTGATTATTGCCTATTTAATTTTCTCAAAAAAAAAAAGTAAATAAATATTGAACTTTCGGTATTTTATTGAAATGGACGAGTTCCTTGCTTTGTGATATTCATGTGAATTAATTGGGATTTTAAAGGTCACTCTAGAAATTTCTGGTGTTAACATTTTAATACACATTCCTTGCAACAGAAATTCTATCCAAATTGAGTTACATTCCTAATTCGTTTTCTTGTAAATATAAATGCTGTCTTTGTCTTTGCAAAGGAAAGAAAAGGCAAGTTTTCAAATTTTTTCATTACTAGGAATGCTCAATCTGTATTAACCAATCCATCCCCCTGTTTGTCTTCCATTTTTAAAAACTCCTTTTTTTATTTTTTAAATTCATTTTCAACAATAAAAATTCTCACAATAAAATATTACATTTAAATCCAAAATATTTTTCCTACTTCTTAATCATATATTCTCCAAAAATTAATTATTCTAAAACTCATTTTTTCTCAAAAACTCTTATTAATGGACATCAAACAGGGACTTATGAACCAACCAAGAAAATGCTGAATTTCAAACTTAACAACTATTATTATTAAAAAAAAAATCAATTTTTTTAAAAATAAAGAGTAAGTGCACTCTCAAAAAAATTGTGTTTAAAGTTGTGAGATAATTATTGATGTATTATTGGAATACTTAGATATGTTCTACTCAGATTGTAACTCTCATTTTGAACCTTAAATATACGTGGCCTTAATTCTCAATAAAATACATATTTGAGTTTTGACTTGCTACATCTTTCTCTTATTTATTCTTGTCTTATTTTTTTAGTTTTATAACACGTTATCAGTACAAAGAATCTCACTCAAGATAGAGAGAAAATTAGAGATCAAAAGTACAGTAATTCACACGATACGGACAGTACGTGCAGCTATGATTAAAACAATGATATCTTAACATTCCATGATCCGATCCTCATGAAATTTGGACAGAAAATTCACAACTCACTATTCTAGAAACCGATCGATTATAAATAAAATCCAAATCTTCATTCGCGACATTAGCCAAATTCTTGCAAAAAAATATTCATTTATTAATGATCAAAATATCAAAATATATTTTGAAACGTCGAGTACAGATCCCATCAATTTATATCCACAAGATCATATGTTCTTCTGAATTGGTACTTATAAGAATCGCATATATTAGCCTAATTACACAAATTGCAAGAATATGTATATATTATAATAATTACACGGTGCATAATTATGTTTGCATATTATAATTGATCATAGAGTAAAATATATTATTTGCACATATTTAATTGATATGTTTAATTTATTATTGCTCTCGAATAAGCACAATGATATCCTATTTTATTTTATTTTATTTTAAATTACTTGCTCTTGAATAACATGTCATTACAAATTCAATATTCCTGATGAATATTGATATATTACTCAAAAAGAAACATATTTTTATATTAAATTAATATTTTAGAAGAATAAACAGTTGTGGTTCTAAAAAGGAAATACGATTCAGATATTTAAATATTTAAAAAGAATATTACAAAATAGTTTAAATAAATTTATACAAGTCAATATTCTAAAAGAATATTGTGTTGCTCTAGAAAAAGCACAATTTTATATTTATATTCTATAAGAATATTGCCGCATTATTCCTGAAATGGAATCCATTTACAGTATTAATATTTCAAAAGAATATCACATTTTGTTTAGTAAAGATGATGTATTTCTAGATACTGGTATAAACCAATGTTAGTAAAATATGAGAATCTGCATATTCTTATTCAAGGTTCCAAAATAGTAAATATTTTGTGATATAGAGACAAACTTACTGTTGTTATTAAGTTGTTCTCCACTAAATGAAAGAGAAACTTAAAAAATTTCTAACAATGTTTCTTAATTTGTACAATACACTAATATTAGTACAATTGCAATAAATATTGTATTAACCAGAGATTTAATAATTCTAATATTTTATTTTTTGGGATATTAAGTTACATTATCACTAGATCAATAAAGAAGCAAATGAGAATTCAAATGAAAATTAATAAAGAACTGAAAGATTCTTCAATCCAACAAATTCAAATGTAATGCTTGTTCTCTGTACAAATTGGTCATTGACCATCATTGACTAATGTTGGGATTAAATTCTTATAATCTTATTAATTGTAAGTGATATATGGTGCCTTCACCCTTTATATTGACAATCTAGATATTATTTGTATATGATGAAGTTCTGACCAACGATGAGAGAAAAAAACAAACGGATCTTGTAGGATTCTCAAGAAATTCTTCGATTTTTTTGGAAGCAGATGATCCTCACGTTACGTGAATAGCCGGGAGATTGAGAAATATCTAGAAAGGCATTTCGAGAATCGGTCTAATTCTATCTCTGTTCCTTTCGTTTGAAGAAAGGAAGGATTGGGACGAGGGCATAAGAGTCTTTATGACACAATCCATAATTCACTTCATTTTCAATTAGGCCACATCCCATTGCACTGATCGAGGGCGTTTGTTTACAAGTCATTTTCAGATGTAATTGAAGGCAAAGAGGGAAGATTTCATGAGACTGTACCCAAAATCAACACAGGTGGGTAAGTAGAGAATACCTAGGAGTGTAACGACCATAGTAGGGATCTTCACTCGTAGATCCATTATTCAGATAACTAGACACTGGGCCTTTATTATAGCCCATGCTATTGAATCAGCTGCTTTATTTATATAATACATCTAGATAGTTGCATGGTATTTGTAACCAAAAGTTTGCATAATAATTGTTCAAATTTTAAATTATGAGCAAAATTTTCAAATTATACATTAAAGAATGTGCATTTTGTTAATACTAATGAGCCTAAATCTCAACATTTTAATAAGTGTGAGTTGGGATAACGATAAATGATTTAACACTATTATTAAATGCTTTCAATTAATTTCCAAACCTACTATTGAGAACAAAGTACTTCCCAACTCCGTTTAGGGAATGCTATTAGTATCATGCAAACATCAAAATTATTTCCGTTATATTTGACCTATGGTCAGAGTCTAATTTTTTTTAATCTAATTATTTTGATAGTGCAGCATATGTACAATTGGTCCATCACAATGCATTGAAATGAAAAATAAAGAATGTTGAAGATAAATGTATAGTTTAAACCTTTATATAATGTCTCAAACCCTAATAGGTGATATTTATATAATGTGGTTTGTTAATTGTTAACTTGACTAAACAATTTTCTTAGCATTAGGGGGGAATTAATAAGTTGAAAAATAATATATAAATGCATTATTATATTATCCAAATAATTGCTAAAGATATTTGAATCAGAAGTTCGAAAAATAATTCATTTAGATGTATTTGCTAATCAAATAAATCAATAATATCTTATACACCAACTTTAAATGCTTAACTTGAATTAGCACCTTGGGAGAACAATACATTTACATTATATTTGATAAATTTATGAGAAGCCTGAAGCATAAATACACTCGGTTCTAAAACAAAAATCTTCAAAAGAAAATTGAGCAAATAAGAAAGATTGTCCCATTTAGGAGACATATACTCTTGAAAAAATATAGCCATAACTAATTATAAAACCTCATAAGAAGTTCAAGTATCTGAAATGTCAAAAATGGAAATATCTCAATGAGTTGTGTTGTTATGAGAAAGAAATAGAATCAAATATATATATATATATATATATATATATATGTCATTAACGTTTTTGTACATGATGTACCGCTTTATATTATAAATTGCGAGGATATCAAAATAAATTCGTTGAAGCATATTGACAGAAGTAATGATTGACCAAATAAAAATACACGATCCTATCAAAATTGAACTTATTAAAAATACCTAAAGTTTCTTGACATACAGTCCAGAAACCTAAAGTGTGTAATTATGCAAAAAGGAAATGATAAAATGAAGTCGTAACACTTTGATCTAACGTAGACGGTTCTCATCCGTTTGATGAATATATAGCCCCCGTTTGGCTCCATTCTTGCCAAATTTTAATGGTTAGAATAGTATTGTTTTCAATAATGTGTGGTTGAAAAAGAATGAAAAAGTTTTTTATTTGCGTGTAATATTATTTTATGAAAGATTGTGTGGTTGAAAATAAGAAAGAGAAAAAGAATGAAAATGAAAATGAGGCCAAATAGGGGCACAGTCAGTTTAATAGACGCATATCACATGGGGCGGGTTTGGTTAAAAAAGATTACGGTTTAGAAACCATCCACTTCGGACGACAGTATTACGGTTTAGAAATGTTGAACAACAAAATGCCTGCAAAATTAGGTTCCAAGCATTATGACACGACAAAGAAAGGTTGAAGACTTGGCATTTTTTCTGTGTAAGCGACACGAGCCTCTATTCATAAACGTGGTGACATCTTATAAAATAAATGGAGTTAGCAAAGCACGCAAATAGGTAATAAATGAATACTATTAAAGAGATGGGTATGTGAGGGGAAAACTATGCCATGGCTTTAAGGGTAGCGGAGGCTAATAAATGAATATTAAAGAAAGAGGTATGTGAGGGGTAAACCGTGCCATGGCCTTAAGGGTGTATGTGGAGTTCATTTATCATATTTTTAGTATTTGATCTGGATGGCATAAAATTAATATTTCTATGTCTTGTTTGATAGGGCTTAAAATTAGATTTTTAACAGACTTTGATAGAAATTAATGAAATATATAATTAAAAAATTGTTGATTCCATAAAATATGTGGTTAAAATTAATTATTAATTTTGATTTGAATTAAAATCTCTATTTTAATTTTCACTAAACATGGACATATATCTATCTATTAAGTCGCATTAAATTTATTTATTTTTTGGGGTTTAACCTACGAATGGAATTTAAAATTATGCCATTTATTCAATTCATCTCATGGTTGACTTTTGGACTATTTCGTGGACCCTTTAATTAGTGATGGCAACGGGCCCTTTAAACCATGAGCTCGGCTCGGGCTCGTGGCGAGCTCTGAGCTCATGGTGAGCTGAGCTCGTGGCTCCTAAAAAACGAGCCGAACTTGAGCTCGGCTCATTGCTCGGGGATGAGCTCGGCTCGGCCCACGAGCCACTCGCGAGCTCTTTTTTTTAAAATTTTTTTGCACATTTTTTGCACCTTTTTTTAAAAAAAAAAAATTCAAATTTTTGGATGAGTCCATGAGCCAAGTCTTAACGAGCCAACGAGCCGCTTGACCCGTTTGACATCCCTACCTTTAATGCACTTTGATAACATGTTCGATAAGAAGTATAGAAAATGTATTTTGTGTAAATTAAGCCCATGTTTGATTCCCATTATTTACCCATTAAAATGAAAAATATGAACGTTATTAATCACATCAAGCTATCATATTTGACTTTCTATCTCTTGTGTGAAGATCGTAAAGACTATATTTTTTATTCTCATTTTTACATTAATACGTACCAAAAATTTTGCAATGGGAGACGTCAAACCATTTCGCAGCCCTTTAAATATACTTTAGAGATGGTATCAAAGGACTTGCAAAAAAAAAAATCTCCCGTTAGTGACACTTCTAACAGAAAATCAATAAAATTGGAAATCATTTATCTGGACCAATGTTTAGAAGATCATTGCAACTTCTAAACTTTACTATTGGTAGCACTTTCGTGCCCATATCCGAAGGGTTGTAATGTGTCTGAATCTTTTCAAGTCTTACCACTATATCTCTAATGCGTTAGTAGGCTCAGGTAGGTCTTGTCCGTTTAGGTATCCATTTTTTTTTTTAAATTCATTTTGTTGCACCCATTCATTAAAGTGGGAAAATAATATAGTTATTAAAATTTTTATTTAATTTATTTATTTTTAAAAGTTAAATTATTCGAATATATTTGGTAAACTAAGATTTTTATTATTTATCATATTCTTTAAATAATCTTAGTTGTCATCATTTATTAAAATTAATGAAATTTCGTAACGTTTTTCCATTAAAAGTATTGAACTCTTTAAAAAAAAATTAAACGGAGCGCGACGAGGCTGGGCGGGTATTATCCATACCCGCCTCGGGGCGAAATTTCTCGAACCGAACCCGACCCGAATATTAGATTAAGCGGGTAATCTCCATCCCGTTTGGGATGGGCCCTGTGGATATCGAGTTTGACTGATTTTTACCATCCCTAACCATATCTTAGTACTATTAAAGTATTAACTAATCTTGAAAACTATGCTTAGCCTATATAGCTTTTCTTTAAATCTTCTCACAAGATATAGCTTATACCAACTTAAAAATATTGAAATGTTGTTAAACATATTCTTTGTTACTTGAAATGTACTATTGATTTGGGATTAATTTATTCACAAAAATTCGGATATGCTTTAGTAGGATATGTAAATACAGAT
This sequence comes from Olea europaea var. sylvestris, assembly GCF_002742605.1. Lineage (NCBI taxonomy): Eukaryota > Viridiplantae > Streptophyta > Magnoliopsida > Lamiales > Oleaceae > Olea > Olea europaea. The sequence continues at coordinate 9,783,560 of NC_036254.1, read as the reverse complement.
TATCTCTCTGATCTACATAAAGTAAAATCACAAATATGATATGTGTTTACATGTGGAGGAATAGCTATATCATAGAGATTTGTGAAGCAATCCTCGAAGCAGGTAGACAATGTGTATGGTTGAGAAATATGACATATTACCAAACATCATGTAGATTAACTTCAACAAAAGATATTATAACAATTTTGTATGAAGATAATGCAGTTTGTATTGCACAACTCAAAGGAGGTTATATCAAATGTGATAGCATGAAGTATATTTCTTTAAAATTCTTTCATACACGTAAGTTTAAAAATAATGGCGACATTAGTGTTCCACAAATTCGCCCAGTTACAATGTGATTGATTTATTCTCAAAAGTATTGCCGACATCTACATTCAAAAAATTAGTTCAAGAGACTAGAATGCGTCAACTCAAAAATTTTCAGTAATCAACATCAGAGAAAGTAGCTGAACTCTTTTTCCTTCTCTAATATTTTATTCTACTGGATTTTCCTAGTAGGGTTTTAATGAGCGAGCATTTCTTTTTAATATTTCAAAATAACTGTACTTTTTTCCTTCGTTTGACATTTTTGTCCCATTGAGTTTTTAAATAAACAAGGCTTTAAAGAGATAATATTTTTTAATGTGTCATTTAAGGAGAAGTATTGTAAATAGTAAGTTTATTAATTAATGACAATTGTACCACTCTCGCCCTAAAAATTATTACCATTTTATTCCAATCCTTCCCTATAAATATGGGACTTTGGTTCTCATTATAGCATACACAAGTCTATTAACTTTTATTCTCTCTTTTCATAATAGGTATTACATAATTATTAATATTTGGTAATGGACAGTTGACCAAATTACCCTTTTTAAAATTAATTTCAATAGTTATATTTTATTTTAAAGGGTAAGGCTGTCATTTATCAATCTAATTCTTGAAAAAATATAATTTAATTTAATTTATTTTTATTTTTAAACGGTCCGATTTGATTTTCTTGTTTGAATATCTTTGTGTACATCCTTAGTGGTAGTGGTCGTATGGGTGAATGGTGGTAAGTGGTGGTTGTGGTCAACGGTGGAGGGGTGGTGGTACATGTTTGGCAGTCGTGGTTTGTGGCGGTGATGTGCCGATGGGAGGGTATGTGTTTGTAATAAATGAAAAAAGTTAGTTGCTGAGAATAAAAAAGAATATTAAGTTTGGAATTTAAAAAATTATTGAAGTGGATAGCATAATTTCCTCTTTATCATGTATTCCTTTTCCTTTAATCACACGTCTATTTGCAGAAAATACCAAGAAAACCCATCTTGCACATTCAAACGGGATGTAGATTTTCATTAACCCCTTCTGCAAGAAGTCAAAGGGGACGATAAAATCCTAAATCCAAGATCTACAAAAACATAGAAGCTTCCATGGAATTAAATAATTTATGCTTGCAAGACTTGCAATTTGTTTGACTAATCGCCTCTTTGATCAATTCTTCCAAAGAATTATTTAAATATTTCTTATGCGTCTCTCAATGTTTTCTTGATTCGATCTTATATGACAGTCCGTCTAATCACAATCCTCAGACAATCAAACCAAATCCTCGACCAAAAACAAGAAAAGTACAACCTTTTATTGATCAACCCCTTCTTCAAATGTGCAGTCCGTTCACTTGTGGAGGCTTCAACATTCAAGAAGATGATGAACTCTTGAGGTCATGTGACTATTCTCCTCCGAAAATATCAAAAAGAAGCACCGGTTTTGGCAGCAGAAGAAAAGACAAGAACCCTTATGCCAATAGGGGTTTAGAGAAATTCTATGCACTTTTAGCAGATCTTGATGAGAAGAGACAGAAAATATATACACAGATGGGCTTCGAAGATGTCTCTCTCGTTCGTTTTGTTTACTCAAATTCCAATCGCGTCAAGCCGATCGTCGTGAAAGTGAAAGAGAAAAGATCACAAGACCACAAAGCAAATGCTCGCGTAATTACTAAAAACGACTCTGTAGTGTCCGAGAAGTCTCCAGTCGAGACGTCCAAAGGTTTGGCCGTCACAAATGAAGCTCAACAAGCGAAGGACGAAAAATCCGACCTTAGGAATATGAAGTGTTGCTCGATATGTGGAAGGTTTAAGTTGGAAAAGTTTAGGCAACCATATTACTATTTTCTGGTGGTTATAATGTTTATTCTTATGTTATTGGCTATTTTCGGACGATCTTTTGCCATTATGTGTACATCTATTGGGTGGTATTTAATACCTACAATCAACGGAGGGAGCTCAGATTCAAGCAAGCCAAAGAAGAAAAAGGAATATGTCAAAAAAGTGAGTGAGAAAAAGATTGTTACAAGTGAAGGATTGTCTTCCCCGAGAAGTGTCCTAAACGGACCAAAAGACAAGTCCCCTCGACAGCATGGCTAAGAAACTATGGTGAAGATTGATTCTTCAAATGTTTAATTTCTTGTGAATTCTTTTTCTCATCTTTTTCAGTTTTTTTTCCCTCAAATTTCGCTTTATCATTTTTCGTGTCAGAGAATTTGTTTTTGTTTCTGTCTTTCAGGATTGTAAATATTATTTTGGTTGGGGTCTGAATCGAAAAATAATCCACCCTGGCATGTCGTTTATTGTATTATTGTCTTCAACTTCGAGTTTTGTTGGGTGGCTTGACATTATTCAGCCTTAACATCGGTGTAATGCCTTATCTATTATTCACACTTTAGTTTTCATTTTAAGAAGTCAACATTGTTAAAATAAGTAGCATAAATTATTATATGTCAATCTATATGTTGATAATCAATGTGAAAATTATCTGTTAACACGTTCCACAAGAAAGTGGCTTTTTTGAGCACACCAATTTTAAAATTCTCGTGCTCATTTTTAATCTTAATTAGATTAAATTACTAGTAGGAGTTTAATAAACTCTAATACAATTTTAAGATTTGAGATTCCAGCTTAAAATGTCAACCTTTTTAAAAGAAAAGGCTCAAACTCTTATATATTGATTTATATTTTCCTTTTTATTCAAACTGCTTAATATTCATAACCCGATCGGCACTAGGACTTGTAGTTTGGTAATTCTTGGTAATAACATTGCATTTTGATGTTGTGTCCAGTTTATTTGATGTGACATGTTAACTATGTAAAGATTAGATGTCTATTTTTTGCCCTACTCGAGTAAATATGAAATCTTCTCTAATTTGGTGAAGTATATAATGAAATACGAAATATTGTTAGGACTCCTGAGTTGTTTTAATTGTACGAGGACTTGACACGACTTTTGCCTTTGAGAGTTGATTGGAGCTTTACATATCGGTGGAAAACTTCCATAATTTTGGTTGCGCCATTTGAGGGTCTTCCCTCCAATCAATGGCAATTGAAAGACATCTTTCCTATGTTCGGAGAATTTGGAGATTATAATCCACTTGAAGCATAGCGTCGAGCACATTTGGTTGACTAATACAATGAATGTGCCATATTGACGCGAAAGTGATTATGATTTAAGTACGTCCCATCGAGAAAACTAGAAAGACTTTTATAATAGCTTGCAAACCATTAAAATCATAGTTATAAAACTCGGCCCGGACCGATCAGTTGGCCCGGAAAATCGGTGATCTGGGTTCTTGTCCGAGCAGGGTAGATTAATTTAATAAGAATGCACACGACTCAGTCGAAAACCGACTTTGACTGAGAAAATCGTTGGCTCGATTTACCGACTTTTAAAATTGCCTTTTAAAATTTTGGGGCTTCATGAAATTGAACATTGGACCTCCAACAAAAGCAGTTAGTTCCTCACCATTGGAGTAATAGAATACTTTAATAATTTTTATGTGCAATATAGATTTTCTAGAAGTGTTTTTACTTTTCATTAAAAACTTTGGTCCAACCTTTACTTTATTTTATAAACATAAACAATTAGTGAAAAAATAACTTTAAAAAATATAATTTTGCCTAAAAATTTTTTTGTACTTTTTAATTCTTTTTATATAGTTTTATGCAATGACCCACCGGTTCAACTAGTAACCCAAATCCCAATACCTTATCAGAGTCGATGCTCGGATTGTGTCTAAAAACTATGATTAAAATGACCAAAACACGAAGTTATGATGAATTAAAGGGCCAAATTTTCTCGAAATTATTTGCAAAGTGATACAATAAAGAGAGAATAAAATTTCATGGAAAAGTGAGATTGGGATCGAAAGAAATAAATTTTCCAAGTTTTCATTTTCGGATAATTTTGTGTCTATTTTATGTGAAAACGTCCCAATTAACAAACCACGTCTGGGGGCTCCAAAAACACGTTTTTCTAAATAATTTTGTTAGTTTAAATTATATTAGGATTTTAATCCGTCGTTATCTTTATTCTTATCCTTGCCTAGAATTAATCATTATCTAGAAGTTTGGTTAACGTTCAAAGTTTAATTGTTAATTTAAATGTGAATTATAAGCCTGGATGGACTTAATTGATTTTTTATTATAATAAAATTAGTGAGACGTTTCTCTCTAATATTGTCCTCCTTGACATTCATGGACAAGTTAACAAGTTAGGATCTTCATGTACGATTTTTTTTTTTTTCTATAATCTTTCGCTCTTTCACAAAGTCTCACCAGAAGGGATTCCACATGAGTAAGTCATCTTGTTCGCTCAAGCAAATGACTAGCAAGGCCGATAAAATATTTTCCTTTCTCACAACAAAATCATATCAAACCGTATCCTCATATCACATATCCGATGCACGATTTTCCATACTACCCCATAATTCATACATTTTTATCTTTACCTATAAAAATTTTTGTTGTTGTTTGATTCAAAATCTAGTGGATATTGGAGTATTGGTTAAAATGGTTTTGAAGAGATCAAAATTATGGAACGGAAAGAAAAGTCGTCGCATTTTTGCTAGCTTGTCACTAGCTAGTTAGCGACTCAAGCGGCGCCTGTACATTTTCTACAGAGACTTGTCGCTCACTCGGCGTTCGAGCAGCGGAGTTGTTACCACTCGCTTGTCGTTCGAACAGCAGGGATATCCATCCCATGCCCGTTTCACGTTTTGATGCGTATTTTGGACTCATGTTCATCTACAATATATATATATATATATAATTCACGGTTTGTATTGTTCCTATAATATTCATACAACATTTTGAGAGTTTTAGATCTTAATTCAGAGTATTGAGGTCATGTTGTAAATAAATTACTATTGATTATAGTCGATTACTTTTTATCTTCCTGTGATTTTTCCCATTTTGGGTTTTCATATAAATTTTGTTATTCTTATTTTGTTCTTACTTATTTCATTATTGTCATTGTCATTCGATGAATTCGTAGTGTATTTCAATCTTAAATAAAATAATTTACGCATAGTTACTATAATCAATTGCAATTTCCATAATTAATTAATTGTAAATCGCTATAATCAATAACTGAATCCATTAAAGGGACGTGATGGAATATAATTGATGGGTTCTGTTGCCAGTACAGGGCACACACAATCCAGGGGGTGGGATAATTTTTTTTAAAAATAATCACGCACTCTCCCCTCACCCCCTACCCAGCATGTGAGGAGCCTATACAGATTTAAGTTTCGATTAATCAAATATTGTAGTAATCAAATATTGTAGTAATCAAATCTTGATCGTTAAAAGTCTAATCAATAAAGTCTCGACTTTTTTCATTATCAATCCGAAATTGCAACTTAATTTTTATTAAATTTTCCTACAAGTCGTTCTAACAAGTTGCCATTAAATAATTATAAGTACCTCGTTTGATCAACCGCCACTTTAACTATAATGAAACTCCACGACTAACGTTTTCGCTTTACAATATATTGTGATTGAGTCATAAATAAGAGTCCAACAATCTCATTATCATAACTCATATTAAATTGCTCGTATTAATGATCGTAGGACACGGATTTTGGATTGCGATTTCATCCTCGTTAACTAATCAAAGAACAACGATATATTAATTATAAAATTAATCAGACTCCATGTTACATCAAATAACTCTGACTAATAATTTGCTTTCATAACAGATTCAGGATTTAGACGCTAGTTCAACATGTGAAAAGCATATATTAAATATTACGTGTTTATGTCCCATTTTAAGAGTATTTTCATATATTACCAAATTTAAAATAAACTTCAATAGAGCCTATACAGTTGAAAATTTGTATATGAAATTGGTTTTAACCAATTCTTAATTATTTATGTGAAAATTATAATTTGGTGAATTGAAAATTAAATCAAATTTAAGTCACTTAAATACGTGAATTGTGAGAAAATTATTTGGTTGAAAAAATATGTCTTTCTGCATGAAAGATTGCGATTTTTGGCATTATATTATTTTTTTAATAGACATGTGTCTACAAATATAGATATTAATTCCAATAGTTATATCTCTTTCATATGTTGTGTCTCTTGAGTAAATATTTTTAACATTTATATGTAGATATAATGTGTTTGTTTTTGTTCATTCATTCATTTCATAATTGCATTATTATATTAATACATATTCATGTCAAAATTTTGCATTTATTAACATAAATAGGTCCATTAGTCTAAGTAATTTGGAGTGTTCCTATTATGAGATGTGATCGTTGTGTTTTGGAAGACATGTCGAAAAATCGATAGCACCCGTGCAGAACATTATTGTCTTAAAGAGAAAGAGTCAAACTCTTGCCTCGACCGAATTCATATTCATGCATTTCTTGTTTCTACTTTACATATTCGATTTTGGTAAATCAAATTTTTGTTTGATTTTATGCACATAAAAGATATGTTATTTGAAATCCGTTTCAAAATAAAATATTTGACATAGGATAATTAATTTTGATCACCCTATAAATTGAATTTTTTTATACTAAAGTTCTCAGTTTATAATAACAACCATAATCAAGGTAAGTTTATTTTAATTATTAATTATTTCCTTTTTTGAAGGGAAAATTCAAACTTTCATTAAATCAAGTCGTCTTGAACCCAAAACGACGGCAAATAAAACAAGATACGATCACTCCAGGACCAAAATGGGAGACATTCATACTAGCCACACAACATGGGCAACTCTATTTCCATATCGGGAATAACTGCCAGATAGCTTATAGATGCGGGAAATACCTCAAATTGACCTAAATAAAGGAAGGATTTTCCAAAATAGCCTTTGACTTTTCTAAACATTTTGGATTACCTAAAATACCCTTAAACAAATATTAAAGAACAACCCTTTATCTAATATAAATCTTCTATTTAAGTTCTTAAAAAATTAACAAATAATTTTTCTAAAAATTTGTGAGAATTATTAATGACTAATTATAAAATAGAAAAACCCAAATATAAGAGAGGACAATATAATATAAAAAAGGTTGTTAAAAATAAAAAAGAAATTAAGTTTGAAAAAGAAATTGATAAGATAGGATATCAAGAACATTTATATGCATCACAAGAAATATTAAAATGCTTCAAAAAAAACTTATTAGAAAATTTTGCTAAAAGAATTGTTAGAACAATAATTATAAAAGATATACAAGATATCATAGATAAATTGGAAAAAAGGAAGAAAAATATTTCAAAATATGATATACCTTTTAGAACAGATATAGATATGATAACAGATATTGATATTATAAATTCTCAGACATTATTAGA
>NC_036254.1:9773016-9775788 GCF_002742605.1 Olea europaea var. sylvestris | reverse complement strand
TTTTAGATTCATGATTATTAGATTTTTAGATTATTAGATTTTTGTTCGCTCATTGTAGCACCCGCACAGTTGGTATCAGAGCCATAGAGATCACGAGAGAAAATATAAAAAATAAAATTATGATTTTAGAAATTATTGAAACTTATAAAAATAGATTAAGGTACCAGGTAAAATATAGTTCTGACATAGAATGTTATATAGAAGAAGATAATATAGTTGGAACATATAGTAAGGATATAAAAGAAATATTAGAAATTTTTAGAGTAATTAAAAATCTACCTTTAGAATTAAAAGAGAAAATAATTAAAAGGATATTATTTGAAGAATATAATTAAAAGCATATATATATATATATATATATATATTAAAAGTAATTCAGAGAGAAATAGATTTCATAATAATCTGAAATTACTTTATGGAAATTATAAAAATAAATAATTATTATCAATGTATTGAAGAAAAGGGATGTTATATATTTTACGACCCCATCCCTAATAAATTAAAAATAATAACATTATATATAACTAGAAATTTGCCTAGAGAAATAAAAGAACAAATATTACATAAATTAATTGTAGGATTTATCAAAGATAGACGTACATATGAAATAATTTGCGAAATATTTGAATATGAATTATACCAGAGAGAAATATATGAATCATCGTAAAAATATAATGGAAAAAACTAAAAATATTTTAGAAAGAAAGTTAGAAAGAATAAGAATAATAAATAATAAAATTTTAGATGAATTATTAATACCTGGAGAAATAAATAAAACTCAAGAAAAACAGATATTAAAGTTAAAACAAGAAAGGTATAAAAAAAAACAAGGTATTATGAAAAATTAAAAGAGGTAACAAATTCTGAAGTCATAAAACAAAAATATGATAAAATGATAAAATAGTGTAAAAATGCTGAGTGTATAGTATTTTATTATTGTCAATCAAAAAATAGATAAAATGTCAATCAGTGAACATATGGAAGAATTAAAACATTTAATAAGAACATTAATTAATGATGTACAAGAAATTAAAAATGAAGTAAAAGAAGCTAGAAATGATATAAATATATTAAAACTTGAAGTTAGAAAATTAAAAGAAAATGAAGAAAAGAATAATAGAATAGAAAAAAAATTTATAGAAAAAAAAATAACCAGAATAGGGAAAAAACATATTGAAAGGAAAAATATAATAATAGAAACATGAAGCATGGATGATGAGTTTAGGAAAAATATATTACCTAAAATAATAGAAGAAGAGGAATCTAGAGAAAAAATATTAGGTAAACAAAAAATTGAAGAAAATCAAGACAAAGAAGATGAATGAAGAATTAGATCTACTTATAGATAATTTTGATAATTTAAGTTTAGAAAGTATAGATGATAAATACCAAATCTTAATGAATATTAGAGGAGGACCTAATCCAGTAGGAACTTCTAAACAAGAATCAATAGATCCAGATGAAAGCTATGCTCCAATGTATAATAAACCATATAGGCAATTTTATGATAAAATAAGAGATAAACAACCGTCCAAAGGAAATAAATATAGTAATAGATTTGAATTAAATAATAATTATGATAAGCTTGTTAACCATGGAAGAACAAAATTAGACTTAGATTGCAAAATAGATACTAAGAAAGCTTTAATAACTTGGGCAGATTCAATGATATTATTCTTTTTATATAATAAAGACGATACATGGAAAAATACCGAAAGGAGAATAGATTTTTTAATTGAATCTTTTGAAGGAAATGTTAGAAATTGGTGGGAAGGAATTAGTAGTGATACAAAATCATTAATAAAAAGAAATGTACAAACAGAAATAATAAAGTCAGATAAATTAGGAATAGAAAGATTAGTAGAATATATTGCAGATGAATTCTTAGGAGAAAATTGGTTAAGAAATTATGAAGAAGAANNTAAATTAGGAATAGAAAGATTAGTAGAATATATTGCAGATGAATTCTTAGGAGAAAATTGGTTAAGAAATTATGAAGAAGAAGCAATACGAGAAAAAGATAATGCAAGAGTTAAGTTAATTAATCTAACAATTTGTGATATGTGTAAAATTAAAGAGTATACTTGTGAATTCGAGGATTACTATTATACTCAATTTTATAGTAATGAAAATCAAGAAGTATATCAAGATATGTATTATAATAAATTACCAGGATCATGGGGAATATATTTTAAAATAGAATTTGAAAAATATATTAAAGAAAATATAGGAATACCTAGAACATTAGGATCAAGAATAAAATTCTTGTTTGAAAGACTTGCATATATATGTCAACAAAGACAATTTTTGAAAAAATCAGGAAAATTAACTAGAATATGTTGTGAAGATATGGAAAAACCTACAAGATGGGGATGTAATTCAGAAAAAAGAAATAAAAGAAAGTATAAAAATAGAAAGTTTAAAAAATATAGAAACTTCAAGAAAAAATACATAAAACCTGGAAGGAAATATTATAAAAGTAAAGATAATATACAGAAAAATAAACCTTATAAGAAAGATAAAAAACAATGTAAGTGTTGGAATTGTGGAGAAATAGGTCATATAAGCCCTGATTGCACAAAGAAAAAAGTGAGAATATTACAAAAAGACTATTTTGAAATAGAAAGCGAATTAAGTGAAATATCTGATATTGAAAATTATAATAATCAAGAAATATTTATAAGTGAAGCAGATTCAGAGGATAATGGATCAGAATCTGAATAGAGAAATTGAAGAAATAGAAAACAATAATATAGAAATCCAAGAATATGA
>NC_036254.1:9754392-9770358 GCF_002742605.1 Olea europaea var. sylvestris | reverse complement strand
AGTTATAAGAATCAAAACTGATGAAGATGGTGATACCCCTTTATCATTAAAAGAAGAAGAATATAGATCATTTGCCAAGATTGTTTATGAATTGGAAGAAAATGAATCTTATTTTATTGCATCAGGAGATCATGTTTATCCCAGATTAATAATTACCAAAGATGCAGACCCTTTCATGGTCAAGATGGCAGCAGATTATGGATTTCTGGATTTGACCTATCCAGGAAAAGATTTAAAAGAAATTGAAAATTTTGATGATATATTCATGGCAGAAGTTTCAAAATTTGCCCAAGGAAGATCTATTTATATCAAATTTTATTCAATAAGTCCTGAAGTTGATGGAAGGATATACTATCCTGCTGAACATATTATTACAATTGGATATGTTGGCCGAGATTTTCAGATTGAAGTTGGCCGAAATAATAAACCATTGCCTAAAATCAATAAATCATGGATAAAATCTTGAAGAGTTTTGGGGATGAAAGTTCTTTACAATATTGCAAAGAACTTATATGATAAAAAATTCAGATGCTTGTGCCAATATGAAGGATGGACACTCCTTACAAATAATGGAAAAGAAAAATCTACCATTTTGAAAGAATATATCCAAAAATTTGATACTCATCAAATTAATGGAAGTCCAACAACAATTCAAGAATCATGCAGATTGAGGGAGTGCCCCACATGTAGACAAAATTGAAAGATTGATGGATGGAAAATAACCTACCACTACCAAAGCATCTGGCCAGCTGCGTATAAAGACAAAGATGGAAAAACAATAATAGAAGAGCATCTAGCCAGCTGCATATGAAGCCAAAGATGATAAGGCAATAATAGAAGAAAAGATGCCACTTTGATAAAAAAGTAAAAAATGCATGTGAAGATGTAGACCCCAGGAGGAAAAGAATAGAGAGGCATGTGAGCCTTTTTCAAAATTTTGATATATGTAATGATGTAATAGATCAATAATAATGAGTTTGAGTCATGTATCAATAGAGGTATTTGGGGAAAGAATGGCATCTCGAGTTAGAAACCATTCTCTTTCCTTAAACTTTTTTCAAAACTAGTTTTTCTTGAAACCCCTTGTATACAATAGAAACCTTGTATAAATCATTATAGAAATAAAATTTCAATCTTTTGATATCAGAAAGATATGAGTTTCTAAATTTCCTATCCCATAGATTCTTGATAGATTGAAGAAGATAATTTCTTTCTTACTTTAACAAAGAAAGAATTTTCTTTACTTAAGATCTTTACTCTTAATTCTAAGAAAAGATACAGTGAGGGTAAGAAGCTGAAATAGCAGAATTCCCATTAAAGCAAGAGGCCGTTTGAGGGAGCAGTTTGCAGATTCAAAGCCTGAAGGTCACTCGGTTCTAAGAATACAGATTCAAGATCAAAAGTGAGGTAAAATTATTGTCTTTGTTAAATTTAGAAAGAATTCTTCTAATATCTTGAAAGAATCGTAGGGATTATTACTTTTCATATTTGCAAAAACTTTATATAACATGTTATTCATAAAGCTTGTAAGGAATTATCTGAATAATGCCAGGTTATACAATTAAAGGATTAGATAATCTGTTAGAAAAACTATTGGAAAAAATAAGAAATATTTTTGCTCAACTAGAGATTATGGATATTTCATCTAAGGAATATGATAATCTTAGTAAATTACATGACAATTATATTACAGATTATTCTAATTTATTAGATCAAAGGATGGAATTATATATTAAAACTCGAAATGAGAGAAATAGAAGAATTTAGAACTATCCCAATAAATTAAGGATATCCTGTGCAAAATATGACAAATCCTTTCATTAAGGGTATTATAGACATTTTACCAAAAATGAATAGTAGTAGGCCATTTATAAAAATCTCTCTATAGATGCTGCACTAACAGCACCTATTTGGTTACTTTTTTTTTCTTTTTTTTTTGTCAACTCCCAATGATGAAATGCCAAATGTCCCTCCGTATGCTACGTTCCGCTATACGCATTTCACGGCTCTCTCGAGATACATAAAACTAAGAATGACAATTGACTTCACTAAGTAACGAGACAATATCAAATAGGGTTTTGCCATTCAAACAGTGCTAATGACAGGCCCTATTTATAAGATGAGGTATACACCTCGGCCCTGGATTTAAACTCGAGATTTAATCTCGGGTTTTGTAGCAGGTTTGTATCAAATAATACGCGGCACAACGCCAAAAACAGGGTGAAAGACATGAATTTAAAAAATCTGACGTGGCACAGTTGTTGGCTATTCCAAGTACAGCAAAATGAAAGTGTGGAAATTGCATTAAATAAAAGAAAAAGTTTGGGGGCAATCATGACTAAGGTTTTGGAGACTTTTTTCTTTGCCACTTGTTTGAGTAGAGCATAGTTTTTAATAGTGAATCAATTATTATTTGAGTATAGTTATTTTGCATTATTCAAATTTGCGTAATATTCTGGTGTTACTAATTAATAAGTTCAATTAAAATAGAGCATTTCATTTAGTGCTGGTTTAGAATAAATTAAAAAAATTGTTAAAAAGTTGACGAGGTAAAGTCAACAATTAATTTTAATCGCATATTTTTATTAAATCCACAATTTTAGTCAACTTTTCAATCACACATTTTCATGAACTTATGACTACAAAACTCATAAAAAGCTATTGTTTTGAGGGCAAACAAAAACCTAATTGCGTACGGCAACGAGTTATTTTCAATCGTTTTGTCGGAAAAAATTGTTAAAAAGTTATGGTAAAGTCAACAATTAATTTCAATCACGTATTTTTATTAGATCCATAATTTTTATCAACTTTTCAATCATATATTTTCATTAACATATGTCTAAACTACAAAAGTCATAAAAAGCTATTGTTTTAAGGGCAAACAAAAACCTAATTGCGTTCGGCAATAGGTTATTTTCAATTGTTTTACCGGCCAAAAATTGTTAAAAAGTTATAGTAGAGCCAACAATTAATTTCAATCGCGTACTTTTATTGGATCCATAATTTTTATCACCTTCTCAATAACACATTTTCATTAACTTTTGTCGAAACTACAAAAGTCATAAAAAGCTACTGTAAATAGTTAAAAATAACCCATTGTCGAACGCAGTTAGTTTTTTATTTGCCCTCAAAATAGTAGCTTTTTATGACTTTTGTAATTTGACAAATGTTAATGAAAATATGTTATTGAAAAGTTGATAAAAATTATTGATTCAATAAAAATACGCGATTGAAATTAATTGTTGTATTTACTATGTCAACTTTTTAACAATTTTTTAATCTATTCTAAACTAGCACTAAATGAAAAGCTCTATTTTAATCGAACGTATTATTTAGTAACACTAAATTATAAAGTAAATTAATTGTAAGTTTGAATAATGCAAAATAACGATACTAGAATAATAATTGATTCACCACTAAAAACTATCTCTACTCAAACAAGTGGCAAAGAAAAAAAGTCAACATTTTGCACCTAAAACCTTAGCGATGATTGCCCCCAAAACTTTTTCTTTTATTTAATGCAATTTCCACTCTTTCATTTTGCTCTACTTGGAGCTGTAGCCAACATTATTGTAGCCAACAACTATGCCACGTTAGTTTTTTTAAATTCCTGTCTTTCACCCTGTTTTTGGGCCTGTGTGAGTAACTTTATTGGTGTACAATGTAATGTCAGAAGAGACATTGTACCTGCACCCTCAACGAGTCAATCTCTGTCACAGCAATCTTGAACCACATTGCCTTGCAAGAACATGTCCTGAATTGCAACTGCCTCAGCATCATCAATAGAGAGGTCCCTTTCGGTGCCCCCGACATGGACCGCCACTAAGTCATCTCTAATCACAGCACGGGTCCCCTTTGCACCTTAGCATCGATAATTTCTATTTAATAAACAGAATCGAATTATGCATTTTGGCACATATCCTTACATTATATAGAGTTTAATAGGGAACATAACTTTTTTACTTATTGGAGGGTCAAAATGTTGATGGATTGTTGGAGGTGTTTCGCACGGGTTGTCGCTAACAATTAAAAAGGGATCAGATGATTGTATAAGAAACAAATCTCTTCAGACAAAGTCCCAAAAAATGGGTGTTTTATTGGCGATGACTTTACAATTGGAATTTAAACATAATGCCTCCAAGGGGCGCAAGTACACGAGTACTGAAAAAAATGTTTTAAATCTAAACTAAGGAATTAAAATTACATATTCTCTATTCGAGAGTGTTAGATTCAAGGTCTTTTGCTCTATGTCTTTTCTTCCTTTTATATTCTCTCGATGATCTCTTTGTGATCAACTGCTTAGAAACTGCTTAATTACTTTATAACTGCCCACTTTCTTCATGGTGGCCAACTTATCGTAGAACTGCCGTCTCTAACTGCTGCCACTACTATTTGTCGCTTAACCGTCTTCAACTGAACTCCTTGAATCGTGGAACGTGATAAGATTACTCAATAACTGTTTCGATAACTGCACTTTTGGATAACCATAACATCTTATGTTTGCTAAGACCCTGGGCGATTCGAAGGTTTGGGCGAAAACAAGGTTATAACTCTGGGTGACTGTAAGGCACTTCATTCGCTCAGATCTTGGGCGTCTTGCAAGTTTGGGCGATGGTGTTACCGCGTTCGTGGGCTTTCACTGCATTCATTAATAACCTTATTTGGGCTTTTATCCTGAATTGCCCAGTTGGGCTTCATTCTTTGAGTTATTCGATTTGGACTGCACTTTTAGCGTGTCAACAATTACCCCCAATATGGCAGAATTAATACCAACTATTAATTTTTGCTATATTCACTTTGTGTTTCTCAGCAACATTTGAAATTCTCAAGAATTTCAATCATTATTTTCTTCCATAGCCTGAAAAGGTGCGACGTTGCAAACCCTTATAACCCCTAAATACACGCCATTTCATCGCACTACTAAATCACGCCTCATTGTTTCGCGTTTCTCTCTCGCAATATTACTATTCGTCTTCTTGCTTCTCTATTACGTTTCTCAAGCAAACTTCAACAAAACTTTATTTCGTTCCTAATGGCTGCTTCACAATCCCAATCTGGTGACTCTTTCAGTTTCGAAGACTTTCAGAAACTTCTCACTCGACCATATATAACTCCGAACTTCCTTGCACCAGCCAATGTCGAACTCAATGAGTTCTATCTAGGTCCTTCATTCAACAACGCCGAGGTCATCGAACAAGTGGCGGTGGGCCAGCTGTTCCCTTGTACTCAAGGCCCTCCGTTTTTAAACTCCTTGTCGCTGAGGTCGCTCCGCGAAAGACGTATTCGCACTTGGCCTAAATCTGATGTTGTTTTCCGTAGATGGCATGCTCACCTTATGGGCCATGGTCTTACCAAGGCAATTTTTGATAGTGCTAGAATTTCTGATTTGTTAGAAATCTCTCTTCAACCCCCTATTTTTGATTCAGCGCTTTTCCCTATTGCTTTAAGTTTTTGGTCCTCTGAGTATAATACTTTTGTTTTCCCTCTTGATCCCATGTACATTACTTTAAGGGATGTTCGGGCCTTAGTAAATCTGCCACCTTTGGGCGATACCATTTTCCCTGGTATTTTGATTTCTGGTGTCGCCCTAAAATTTGATAGAAAACTCACGAGTCCTATTCAAGCCTGCAAAGCTGTTATAATCACTCGAGTGCTGAGCCTTCCCACGCTGAGCGTGTGGTCTTTCTTCAGATTTGGCTATGTAAATATATTCTGCGTGTACCAAGCATGAAGCCTTCTATGAGCTATTTACCCATAGCGCACGAATTGGCGCATGGTAGGCCTCTGAATTTGTGTTCTTTCTTTTTGGCTGCCCTCTATAGAGACATGACTTCTCTCCAATCCCAATTGAAGAATGGTGTATGATAAGTGTGTTTTTGCACACTTATTTAGGTCACAAACATGACTTAATTACGAATAAAATGATTGAATTGTGACTTAATTTCATTACATTTGTGAATTGTAGGTAACACCGATGAATATGGTGAAATACATGAGAAAAGACGCGAAAAATGACTAAAATGACACAGTGAAAATTCAAGGACCAAGGTGCAAATACCCAAAAGTTGACCCGATGAACAAATCAAGAAATTGAGTTTGCCAAATACAAATTGATGACATTTTGGGATGATGGAATGTGAAGAATGAAGAAAAGATGCGAAGAAGTGAAAGATTCAAGTAAAATGACCAATTTGTAGGAAATGAAAGATTAATTCTACCATGCGGTCGCATGGTAGAAATGTCGTGCAACCGCACGAAGTGATGCAGGGAATTCAACTGGAAAAAGAGGATAACCATGCAGCCGCACGGATTAAAACTATGCGGTCGCATGGTACAATTTCAGTGCGAATCTTTTCTTTTCTTATACGATTGAAATATCTACGGAAACCTAATTTTTCACGGGATATAAATAGCAAAAACATTCCAGAGACGCCCAGAACGTAATTGGAGGCCGAAAAACAACTCTTGGAGAGAATTTGAGCACAAGAACAAAGATTGGCACGAAAAACTTCAAGATTTATTCAAGTTTTATAACCCGGTGATGTCTTATATACAAATTTTGATGTATTTTGTTATTTTAAGCATATTAGGCTAGATTTTTATTATGCTAGGAGATCAATGAACCATGTGATTTGGATTTTAATATTCTAGTTTTGCAATTTGATGTTAAGACACAATTTTTATTATGTTGAATGATTTATATGCAATTAACATTTCCACAATTAAGGGCTCGTAATTGTGTGAATTTAAGTGATTTATTCTTGCATTCGAGAGAACTGGAATAGATTTGACATAGTATAAATCATCGTAGGGTCTGATAGTGGATAGAAATATACCGATATGCTCTACGTGAATCTTTAAATGTTCATAAAATTGCATGCATTTTTACATATGTTTTTGTTATAGAAATATAGACCGGAGGTATGTAGAGATATGTTTGATACATCTCAAGAGAGAGTATTGGATAGATTTAGGAACATTGATTCGTTAAAATTGAAATGTATTGTCATATTGTGAAATTAGGGTTTAAAGTGATAATTGCATGGGAATTCGTGATCCTAGCATATTTCTTTCCTAATAATTATAACAAGTGCGTTCTCAACTTTTAGATTTCATTCTAGAGTTTTAAATTATTGTTTTGCATATTAATTTCAATTTAATCATAAAAAAATTTGCATAATTGAGGTTCAATTAGGTCTACATTCACTTTGGTAATTTAGTTTCGGTTAAGGCTAAGGTAGGTAAAATTTGAACTAATCAATCTCTGTGGGATGATATTCGAACTCATTGAATCCACTTTATTACTTGTTAACGAACCGTATACTTGCGGTGGTTTAAAATCGAAAGAAATAATTTCGCGAACAAGTTTTTGGCGCCGTTGCCGGGGATTGAGTTTAGTTTAATTTTATTTCTCGAGGCACTAATTCAAACTCGATTTTTATTTTGCTAGCATAATTTTGTTTTTATTTTTATTTAGGGTTATTATTCTTTATTTGTGTTTTAGTTATTTAAATTGTTTGAATCTCAGTGCTCGTACTGGTTTTAATTCTCAGATTTGCATGTCACATTGCTGGAGGGGAATTGATTCCAGTTGATCCTGAAATTGAGCGCACCTTTCATCGACGACAAAGAGATCACCGTGAAACACAAGTACAAATGGCCAACGAATTAAACAATCCTATTATTCAAGCTAACGAAGGAGAGGCAGTGGATGAAGGAAATATAATTCTGGTGGACTTCTTGACTCCTCAAGTTATTCAAAGCCAATCCAGCATTGTGTATCCACTGTTTGGGCAGCCCAACTTTCAATTGAAGATCGATGTAATACAGCTGTTTCAAAATGGACACCAATTCTATGGCAAAGCTGAGGAGAATCCACACACACACGTATCTCGATTTCTAGATATGTGTCAACATTTCAAATACCAAGGGATTTCAGATGACGCTATCAGATTAAGGCTTTTTCCACATACGTTACGAGACAGAGCACTTGAATGGTTGGATTCACTCCCGATTGCAAGTATCACTACATGGAACGAGCTGGCACACAAATTCTGTACAAAGTTTTCTCCCCAGCCAAGATAGCGAAGTTGAGACATGACATATCAGTATTCAATCAAGGAGAAACTGAATCATTTGACGAAGCCTGGAACAGATTTAAAAACATGCTCCGAAAATACCCTCAGCATGGGTTCGATAAAAAGACCCAGGTTCGATTCTTCTACACAGGATTACTTCCATACCATAAGAGTATGGTGGATTTAGCATCAGATGGCTCAATATCCACACGAACAGTTGATGAGGCATTGGAATTATTTGAGCGAATGGCTACCACAACAGCCATGTGGTCTTCTGAGAGGGTTATCCCAAAGAAAACTCCAGGTGTTTACGAGGTAGACGCTTATTCAGCAATATTTGCAAAAATTGACTCTCTGTATCACAAGATGGAAAACATATCACAAGCATCACAAGCTAAGAAGAGCAATTGTGAGGAATGTGGAGCCGAGCACAAAACATCAGATTGCCCAATACTCATGCAAGGAATTGAGTAAGCAGATTACGCACAGTGGGGACAACGCCAGCAACATAATCAATATGGAGAGACTTTCAATCCCAGCCGGAAGAAGCATCCCAACTTCTCTTGGAGCAACCAGAATCAGAATAAGTCACAAGGGCAATTTCAGCAACAAGAGAAGAGGCCTCAATTGGAAGATATGATAGGAAAATTCATGGAGAAGGCCGAAACTACACTTCAAAATCAAAATGCAGCCATCAAAAATTTGGAAACTCAGATGGGGCAGTTAGCCATCGCATTAACTGGCAGAACGCTAGGTAACTTACCAAGTAATACAGAAATCAATCCTAAAGAGCAAGCCAAGGCCATTTCAACTCGAAGTGGAGTGCAATTGCCTGAAATCCATGTCAAGAGACCGGGTGTGATTGGAGAAACATCTTCCCCCGCTGAAGAAGAGACTGTTGTAAAGGAATCAAGTTCAAAGGTAAATTCAGAAGAGTCATAGGATAAGGCCAAAGTCACAGTCAACCCCTACGAGCCTCCGATTCCCTTTCCACAGCGTTTGAAGAAGCAAAAAGTGGAGCAACAATACAAAAAATTTCTAGAAGTCTTCAAAAAGCTCCATATCAACATCCCACTAGCTGATGCACTGTTCCAGATGCCTAGCTACACGAAATTTCTGAAAGATATCATATCAAATAAACACAAACTGGAAAACCATAAGATAGTTATGCTTACGGAAGAATGTAGTGCCAGAATCCAGAATAAGCTTCCACCAAAACTAAAAGATCCAGGGAGTTTTATTGTTCCTTGCAAAATCGGTGAAGTATATTTCAATAAAGCATTTTGTGACCTCGGTGCAAGTATTAATTTAATGCCTTTGTCTGTTTTCAGGAAACTCGGTTTGGGAGAAGCTAAAGCAACCACTGTGACACTTCAGCTGGCTGACAGGTCACTGACACATCCCAGAGGAATAATTGAAGATGTGCTTATCAAGGTTGAGAAGTTCATATTCCTAGCAGATTTTCTTATCTTGGACATGGAAGAGGACAAAGACGTCCCATTGATACTTGGCAGACCATTTCTGGCAACAGGGAGAGCGTTAATTGATGTTCAAAGGGGTCAGTTGATTTTAAGATTGGGAGAGGAGCCGATATCATTCAATGTATTCAAGGCAATGAAACTACCAGCAGAATCTGATAGCTGTTATCAAGTTTACATTATTGACAAGGCAGTATAAGAAACATTCTTACTACACGGTCCATCTGATGCCTCTGAGGCATGTATTGCACAATCCCAATCAGTTCAATCAGAGTCTCTTGAAGTTGAAACATGTGCAAGATTTTTGGAGACCAACCCGCCTTACACCCGAAAGAGGCACTTCGAGGAACTGGGGATGGGAAATACAAAGCCACTACCTTCCATTTGGCAGCCACCAGTTTTGGAACTCAAGCAACTACCGCCACATCTCATATATGCATATTTGGGGGAGTCAGATACACTTCCAGTAATCATTTCGAATATAATCAGTGAGGTGGAGGAAGAAAAATTGCTCAGGGTACTCAGAGAGAACAAGACGGCGATTGGGTGGACAATAGCTGACATTAAAGGAATCAGCCCTTCTCCGTGCATGCATAAGATTTTAATGGAGGAAAATTGCAAGCCAAGTATAGAGGGTCAGAGAAGATTTAATCCGAACATGAAGGAAGTGGTTAGAGCAGATATATTGAAATTACTGGATGTAGGAATTATTTACCCAATTTCAGATAGTGCATGGATTAGCCCAGTTTGTATATAAGACATCACCGGGTTATAAAACTTGAATAAATCTTGAAGTTCTTCGTGCCAATCTTTGTTCTTGCGCTCAAATCCTCTCCAAGAGTTGTTTTTCGACCTCCAATTACGTTCTGGGTGTCTCTGGAATGTTTTTGATATTTATATCCCGTGGAAAATTAGGTTTCCATAGGTATTTCAATCGTATAAGGAAAGAAAAGATTCGCGCTGAAATTGTACCATGCGACCGCATGGTTTTAATCCATGCGGCCGCATGGTTATCCTCGTTTTCCATTTGAATTCCCTGCATCACTTCGTGCGGTCGCACGACATTTCTACCATGTGACCGCATGGTAGAATTAATCTTTCATTTCCTACAAATTGGTCATTTTACTTGAATCTTCCACTTCTTTGCATCTTTTCTTCATTCTTCACATTCAATCATCCCAAAATGTCATCAATTTGTATTTGGAAAACTCAATTTCTTCATTTGGTCATCGGGTCAACTTTTGGGTATTTGCACCTTGGTCCTTGAATTTTCACTTTGTGTCATTTTAGTCATTTTTCGCGTCTTTTCTTATGTATTTCACCATATTCATCGGTGTTACCTACAATTCACAAATGTAATGAAATTAAGTCACAATTCAATTATTTTATTCGTAATTAAGTCATATTTGTGACCTAAATAAGTGTGCAAAAACACACTTATCAAAGTCCCCAAACTTGAACTATTGTTTGTCCTCAAACAAGATAGTGACTAAATTCTGAACAAACATGGCTTAATACCCTACTACGGCTCAAGATTGGACTAAGTGTTTGATTTGATGAAGATATATCAGTGCAAAAAAATGACATCAACCTTCGCCTGTTAAATGTGTACTTGACGTGTGTGTGTGAGTTCGTGCCAACATATTATATTCATGATGGGTTTAAGTCCCAACCCCAAGTGGTCAAATGTATCCTTACTCGCTCGAGAGATACACAACCCCCCAAACTTATTCTTTTCACTTAATTATCCCGGAGTTGTGTTTTAAAATTAGGAGTTTACATAGCTATAGTCCTCACCCTCTCGTAGTTTGGATTAATCTCACTATCACAAGTTTACATTTCAACAAGTGAAGGCTCTCCTAAGTTTGATTACTTCGACACTCAAGATTAAACTAGGTTACTTGTCTCGCCTCAAAGGTATAGTTTCTTCAACCAAATGTCCAAGGGCTTTTCTTCATGTTATTGTCTCTCTTTTATTTTTCTCACTTTTCTCTAATTTTTCTGATTTTTATTATTATTATTATTTTTTTTATTATCATCTTCTCATTTGCTTTCTATATAACCCATGTAACGAGCTTTAGGCCGGTGACTCCCAAACCAGTTGGCTTTAGGGCACCAGGTTTTAAACCCTTGCAGGCTTATTCACTCGAGTTATAAAGGCTCAATGAGATGATTTTCAATTAACCTCTTTCCCTCTTGCTTTCTATATGACCCTTTTAGCGAGCTTTAGGTCGGTGACTCTCAAGCCAGTTGACTTTAGGGTATCAGATTTTGAAATATGCTTACAGGCTTAATTGCTCGAGTCATAAAGGCATGAAAAGAAGTGTATTATTTTCACAAATTTATTTTATGCCCTTATTGTTCTAGATATTTAGTTTCCAAAACTAACCCCTAGTTTAAGATTTTCACCTAATCTTCACCTCACTAGTCTAGGCACTTCGAGGAACTGGGGATGAGAAATACAAAGCCACTACCTTCCATTCAGCAGCCACCAGTTTTGGAACTCAAGAAACTACCGCAACATCTCAGATATGCATATTTGGGGAGTCAAATACACTTCTAGTAATCATTTCGAATACAGTCAGTGAGGTGAAGGAAGAAAAATTACTCAGGGTACTTAGAGAGAACAAGACGACGATTGGGTGGACAATAGCTAACATTAAAGGAATCAGCCCTCCTCTGTGCATGCATAAGATTCTAATGGAGGAAAATTGCAAGCCAAGTATAGAGGGTCAGAGAAGATTAAATCTGAAAATGAAAGAAGTGGTCAGGGCAGAGATATTGAAATTACTGGACGCAGGAATTATTTACCCAATTTCAGATAGTGCATGGATTAGCCCAGTTCAAGTGGTACTGAAAAATGGGGGAATCACAATGGTGAAAAATGAGAAGAATGAATTAATTCCCACCAGAACAGTTACGGGATGGAGAGTTTGCATCGACTATCGTAAACTCAATGCAGCCACATGAAAGGATTATTTTCCCCTTCCATTCATCGATCAGATGTTAGAATAATTGGCTAGACATTCACATTACTGTTTCCTAGATGGATACTTGGGCTATAATCAGATACCTGTCGCACCAGAAGATCAGGAGAAGACCACTTTCACCTGTCCCTATGGTACTTTTGCCTATCGTAGGATGCCGTTTGGTCTTTGTAACACTCCAGCCACATTTCAGAGATGTATGATGGCAACATTCTCCGATATGATTGAAAGGTTTATTGAAGTTTTCATGGACGACTTCTCAGTGTTTGGATCTTCATTCGATGAATGTTTAGAGCACTTGAATTTGGTCTTACAGAGATGCAAGGAGACTAACCTGGATTTAAATTGGGAGAAATGCCACTTTATGGTGCAAGAAGGCATTGTACTCGGGCATCGAATCTCAGCAAAAGAAATTGAGGTGGACAAGGCAAAAATTCAAGTTATTGAGAAGTTACCACCACCTACATCAGTTAAAGGAGTTCGTAGTTTCTTGGGGCATGTGGGGTTCTACAAGAGATTTATAAAAGATTTCTCGAAGGTCACTAAACTGTTATGCAATCTGCTAATGAAAGACGTGACCTTTAAGTTTAATGAAGAATGCCTCACAGCATTCAACACCTTAAAGGAGAAGCTTACGACAGCACGAGTAATTGTGGCACCAGACTGGGAACTCTATTTTGAATTGATGTGTGATGCAAGTGATGACGCCATGTGTGCAATATTAGGACAGCGGAGAAACAAAATCTTTCACGTAATTTACTATGCAAGTAGGACTCTAAATGAAGCACAAATCAATTATGCCACCACTGAAAAGGAGCTATTGGTTGTAGTATATGCATTCGACAAATTCAGGTCATATCTTGTCGGGTCTAAAGTTATAGTCTACACAGATCATGCTACATTGAAGTATCTACTCACAAAGAAGGATGCAAAGCCGAGGTTGATTCGTTGTGTGCTATTGCTGCAAGAATTCGATATCGAGATATGAGACAAGAAGGGCAGTGAGAAAGTAGTAGCGGATCACCTATCCCGATTAGAGCCCGGGGGGACAGATGAATTAGTGGACATCAATGAGATCTTCCCAGATGAGCAGATGTTGAGAGTAGATGAAGCACCTTGGTATGCAGATATTGTCAATTACTTGGCCAGTTCCATCCCACCACCGGACTACTCGAGTCACCAAAGGAAAAAGTTCTTCGCCGAATTGAATTATTATTTTTGGGAGGATCCAATTCTCTATTGGCAAGGGGCTGATCAGATAGTAAGGAGATTCATACCTGAGGAAGAAGTACATGAGATTCTCGAGCACTGCCATTCGTCTGCATACGCGGGGCACTTTGGGACTTCAAAAATAGCTGCAAAGATTCTACAATCAGGGTTCTACTGGCCTACACTATTTAGAGACACATTTGAGTTTGTTAAGAGGTGTGACTGATGTCAACGCACTGGGAATATCTTGCGGAGAAATGAAATGCCACTGAATAACATTTTGGAAGTGGAGATATTTGATGTTTAGGGAATTGACTTTATGGGACCTTTCCCCCCTTCGTTCTCAAATCAGTATATCATGGTAGCAGTGGATTACGTATCAAAATGGGTGGAAGCAATTGCACTGCCAACAAATGACTCAAAGGCAGTAATTGGGTTCTTGAAGAAATACATTTTCACCCGATATGGTACACCACGGGCTATAATCAGCGACGGGGGCAAGCACTTCTGTAATCGCCAGTTTGAGCAGTTATTAAATAAATATGGCGTTAAACACCGCATTACTACACCATATCATCCACAAACCAGCGGGCAAGTTGAGGTATCTAATCGGCAGCTAAAGAGAATACTCGAAGTCACTGTGAATTCATCTAGAAAGGATTGGTCTAAAAAGTTGGACGATGCATTATGGGCTTACAGAACAGCATTCAAGACCCCGACCGGCATGTCTTCATACCGCCTAGTCTTTAGGAAAGCGTGCCATCTGCCACTAGAAATGGAGCATCGGGCATACTGGGCTATGAAACAGTTGAATATGGACTTGAGCGCCGCCGGTGAAAAGTGCCTACTACAACTTAATAAGTTAGATGAGCTTAGAATGGAAGCTTACGAAAATTCAAAACTTTACAAGGAACGAACCAAGAAGTGGTACGACATGCATATTTAGAGGCGAGAGTTTGAAGTGGGGCAGAAAGTGCTATTGTATAACTCGAGACTGAAGCTTTTCCAAGGAAAACTAAGATCAAGATGGTCGGGTCCTTATACTGTCATGAAGGTTCTATCATATGGGGCTATACGAGTGAGCCACGAGACTAAGGAGACCTTTACTGTTAATGGGCAAAGACTGAAACACTACTGGGGCTATGACTTCTCCAACAAAAGTCCACCGTTCAACTCGAGATGCAAGAATGAAGCAACTGCGGAAAAGTCGAGCTATCGACTATAACCTAGCGCTGGGTGGGAGGCAACCCACTGTATCCTTTTTATATAATTTATTATGCTCTCTGCATTAGATTAGAAATTTTTTTTTTCAATTTCATTTTTTGCAATTTTTTTTATGTGATCATCGATCATCCATACATGTTAAAAGAGTCCAAGCACTGTTCACAGAAGTCCTTAAGCATCACACACGAGTCGGGTTGATTGGAGTAGTTTGGGTGATTGGGTGTGAAATTCACGCTTTTCAAGGTAAATTTTGTTTTCTAAATTTTACATGTCAACTTAGCGATGTCAATGGGTCGAGCCGAGCCGGCTCGGCTCGTTACCCTACGAGCTCGGCTCGTGCTCGAGCTCGAGCTCGTTGCCCAACGAGCTCGTGGGCAACGAGCCCGAGCCGAGCTCGGCTCGTCAAAAAAAAGAGCTCGGCTCGGCCCACAAGCTCGTGGCTCGTGGGTGGGGACGAGCCGAGCTCACGAGCTCGAGTTCGAGCTCGGCCCCTGAGCTCGGCTCTCGAGCTCGGCCCGTGAGCTCCTTTTTTAATTTTTAATTTTTATACCCGTTTTCTTTCTAAATATTTTTTAAAAAATACAATTTTGATAAATTTTTATCTTATAAGTATTTTTATTCTGTAAACAATTTATTTAGATAAAGTATGTTTTACTAATAACTTATAAGTTATAATTTATAAGTAATCTTAATTATAATGTATTTTTTTATGATTTTATCTTATAAATAATACTTACTTATAACTTATAAGTTTTTTTTAATTATAATTTAATTTTTTACGTATAAGTTATAAATAATTTTTAGTTAATATATTTTAATATATTTTAATTTTCAAGTTTATTTTGAAGAAAACATATTGATTGAAAATCATTATTTTATAAATGATAAAATTAAATATGATATGAGAAATTGTAAAATGATTTTTCCAAATATTTTTCCTTTTTAAAATAATAAAAATAATAAAATATAAACCCTCCTCCTTTATCCGGG
>NC_036254.1:9736454-9754373 GCF_002742605.1 Olea europaea var. sylvestris | reverse complement strand
TTGCCAGTCCTTCACGCACATTAATGCTTCCAAAACATCTTCTTTTAGTCGATTCCTAACATCAGAGAGAACCCTAGATCCTCTACTAAAAGCAGATTCCGAAACTACAGTGCTAACCGGAGGTGTTAGTAGATCTTTTGCCATTGCAAAAACTATTGGCCATCGGCGTTCATACTTTCGCCAAAGTCAACTACTTCTTCTGAATTTTTCCTTAATGCATTGTTACTAGGCCAATTATGATTAAAGTAATCAAGTAATTCAGCAGGCAACGCATTTTCACTAGTACATGTAGTAGAAGACAAACTACTATGACTGGAGGAATCATATGCATTTCCAATTTGACCATACCTATATGAGTTCATACCTTCAAATAAATTTAAAATTTCAGCGTCTTCATCTCCTAAATTAGTGGGAGGAGTACTTGTAGAGCCGAAGGGTACACGAGTAACTTGTGTACCCATTCGTGAAGCATATATTACATACATTTCAGATAAAGTTGCTTCCAAATTCCTATAGGTAATAGGTATGTTAAAAGTTAAAGATTTTGACATTCGCTCAATTATAAATTTAGTACTAGATAAATTATATTGGGGGTCCATGATGCATGCTAACGGAAATAACATGGGCAAGTCTTCCCAATATTTTCTAAACTTTAATTCCATGGCATTTATAACTGAACTAAAATCGGGGTCATTTTTAAATCTATCAAAAGCCCTAGCAACTAGATAAAGACGTTGAAGGATCATACAACTAGTAGGATAATAAACACCAGACAAAATATTTGTAGTATCATAAAAACTTTTCAAAAAATATTTAATTTTAGTAACTAAAATCCAATCGGACTCAATAAAAATAGTTTCCTCGTCGTCTCTAAAATGCCTATTGTTATAAAATTCAGTAATTAAATGTTCGAAACCTTCACATGATTTTAATAATAAATATGTGGAGTTCCATCTATGGGCTACGTCACTAATAAAAGTTTTTGAATGCGACACCCCATGTTCGGCACAAAAGTCCTCAAATGCTTGTTTTCTACTAGGTGAAATAGTAATATAAATTAGTGCATCCCTAATTCGTTGAATTTCATCCTTAACATGTTTTAAACCATCTTGTACTATTAAATTTAAAATATGACATACACATCGAATATGAAATAAAAAACCACCAAATTCAGGTTGAAGTACTCTTTGCAATTTCTCGATAACAGGCTTATTTACATTAGCGTTGTCGAACGTAAAAGAACGAATTTTACTCTCGCATTTATATTCTCTAATAACGTTCATAATAGCACTAAATATATTGGGAGCATTGTGCGGGTACTCAATAATTTTAAAAGCAATTATTTTTTTATGCATGATCCAAAGTGGTCTATATAGTGTGCAGTTGCAGCCATATAACCTCTTTTATTAATTCCTTCCCATAAATCTGAAGTTAAAGGTATTACACCCCCATATTTTTCTAAGTCGGCAATCAATGTTTTCTTTGCATTTAAAAAATATTCTATTGTATCAGAATGAAGAGTATTTCGACTTACCCCAGCGTACCTCGGTTGAAGACATTCTTTGACAAATGTAACGAAATGTTGGTTGTCCGTTTGTGCTAGTGGCAACTCAGATCCGGCAATGTACTTCACCATTCCTGTTCGAGTTCTTTCCTCCGAATACATCCACGTATTAAGTGGCGTAGTAGTAGTAGCACCGCTGCCCGAAGTACCAAATTGTAGTTGCGTTTGACCAGCAGGAAGAAGACCATGTTTGGCCGTACATGCTTTGTAGTGACGGTTGAGGTGGGTGGTTCCAATGCCTTTTTGATGAGCTAATCATTGTTGACAATATTTACATACTGCTTTGGTTTTTGGAATTCCATCGACCATACGACCAGTTTGAACCAATTTAAAATGATCACAACATTTTGCATGCTTCTTTACCTTTCTCTTCCCTCTTGCATCGGGAATTTCAATAACAGGTTCATCATCCTGTTTCAAATCAATTGGAGCCTCAGCATCAACGTCATCCAAATTAATTTGATGACTACTTTCATGAACATTATAATCTTCAATATTTTCTGGAATGGGTACTTCATTTAGACCGGCGAACTCATTCCCATATTGATTATGGGACACATTTGCTTCATTTTCGACTCCGACATCGAACAAGTTTTCAATAAATGAGCGTGAATCCATTTGTGATTAATTGAAATTGAATGTTGAAGAAAAAGAAGTGAAGTAGAATTGAGAAATGAATGAAGATTATGTAGTAGTGTAGAAACTATATTGTAAAATCAAGATTATAATTTAATGATATGAATATAAAATGTAGAAGAGTATAGAAATGAGAATGAATGAATGAATAATATTGATAATAATTGAGTTGTAGAGAGTATAGTAGAGAATAAGAGATTGATAGTAAGTTTGGTCAGAAAAAATGTTGTAATTGATGGGTATTTATAGGAAGAAAATGAAATTTGAAAAAAAATTATCAGGGAGGTTCGGCTCGTTGCTCGGGCTCGTTTTTTACGAACCCGAGCGGCTCGTGGCTCGTTTTAGGCGAGCCGAGCCCACGAGCCCGCGAACTACTCGGGCCCATTGCCACCACTAGTACGAGCCGGAGCGGCTCGTGGCTCGTTTTAGGCGAGCCGAGCCCACGAGCCCGCGAACTACTCAGGCCCATTGCCACCACTATGTCAACTTAAAAAATAAATAAATAAATAAAATTGGGGACGTTGAGAGCCGGGTCAATTCATCAAGTGAAAACCACAATTTTAGTCAAAAGTCGGGTTTTCGGGGATATTATTTTATTTTACTTTATTTTATTCCTCCTATTAATTCTTTCTATAAAAAAAAAAAAAAATTCACTTATGTGCGACCGCACAAACATAACCCGAGATTCAAGTGGCCAAAGCCACTTGAACCATGCGACCGCATGGCCTAAAAACCCACGCCCGGTTCACTCTTTCCCAAACTCTTTCCTAACTAAACCTTGCTAGGGCATGATTTTGAGCTCGCGTTACATATTATACACACACATCTCATCATTGAAGTGTAATAGCATTGAAAGGAAATCAACTTTTGAACTCAATTCAACCCTACACATACAAGGTAAGTGTTCTTAAATCACTCTAAATTTCGTCTTTGGGATTTTCACGTTTGAAATTTCAATTTTGAATATTTGAGAGAGATTGGGCTAGTTCATGTATGTTTGGATTTCATGTGATTGTGTTGTGGAAACTATGGGATGATTCTTACATTCAATTGATTACATTGGTAACATCTTCACATAATGCACACCAAGTGTTTGATTAAATGTCACAATACCCTTGTGTGTACAATTCGGTGCTTTTTGCATATACATTGATTCACCAACATGGCATAAGATGTATTTCAATGGATTCCCAATTAATTTGAATTAGACAACACCCACTTTCAAATTGCACCACATAGGCACATGACTAGGTCACCGCACATCATGGCACCCTTCGTCCCCTACTTTGTATCTTCATTTAACACATTAAACGACATCCAATTGGTTTGAAATTCGAGTATGTGCTACATCTCAATAAATACTTTGATATGCCCGGAGATTGTCCTGGAAAATTTTGATAATTCTCAATGATGTCAAGGGCCGAAAGTGGGCACTCGGTCATGGTTCCAAATTCTGAAATGTTAATTAGATACACCGATTTTTTCCCCATTTTTCTTATTAGCAAATTATGTGAATTCAATTCAACATCATAGCTTGACAAGCGCACACCATATTACTACACATGCATCTAGGAAAGTTTGGGGAATTTGTGCAATGCATATTTGATTTTTCTCATTTCTTGCCTATGCTTTTCACATCGAATTAATGAGTATATTCCTACAAACTTTGCAGGATGCCTCCTAAAAGAACTGTGCGCAGGAAGGAAAAGGCAAGCTCATCCATAGGAATAGCCCGTACTCGAGAGCTTGCGGGCGAAGTTCAGCGATTCTTAACTGCAACTACCGCAGCACGATATGAAAACATCGTACGTCATTGGACTTTACATGCTGAAAGACCTGTTAAGCTTGATGACTTCCTGGGTTTTGAGTTGGTCAATTTAATTCAACTCTGTGGATGGCAAAAGTTATTGGAGAGACCGCATCCACTCTATGAGACTTTATGCCGAGAGTTCTTCGCTAACTTCAATAGTGACATTGACACGCTAGGCTCCGAGCATTTCCATCAGACTTGGGTGCGGGGGAATGGATTATGTTCTCTCCAGAGGTCATTCATGATTACTACCAGCTTACCATGGAGAATGTGGTCCCTTTCCCAATTGACTTTCACTGGAATGAGGTGGCTGAGGTTTTAATGGGGCGGGAGAATGCATGGCCCCTTGACACTATCAAGTGGCATCAGATTGAGCTTACTCCTTCCATGGCCATTCTATGGCTCTTTATGTGCCACAATGTTGAACCCATATCACACAGGACTACATTTCCAGATCAAACAGCGGGTTTCATTTACCACTTGGCTCAAGGTAACAAAATTGATCTCGTTACTCATATATACAATCAACTGCACTCATTGGGGACTTGGAGGGATCGATGCTCCACTTTGATATTCCCGAGCCTCATTAGTGGCATATGTCAGGTTGCGGGTGTTGCCCTCTTACCTGAGGAGTTACCTGAAAAACCCAGCCTAATGATCAAAAGAACTACATTGGATGCTCAGACAAGGGCTCGGATTAAGCACAGGGAAGAGCAGGAAAATGAGCGACGTAGGCAACAGACAGAACAAGGTCAAATCCCTGAAGATCGGGATCACCCACGGGCTCCAACACCCCAGGCTGAAATGGATAATCAGTTGCTGAGACAGATCTTCTCTACCACCACGGGCATTAGCCAAGACCTTCACAGTTTCTTTCAAGATTTTGGCAACATGAGGACTGAATTTGGAAGCTTACAAAGAGACAATCACCTTTCGTTGAACTACATCAGAGATGCTAAGGATCATGCTACAGTCATGCGACAGGAAGTTGATGCCATGAATGGCCGGTTGAACATGTATGTTGGTCAAGTGGACGGTATCCAGATGAGGGTCAATGAAACTTGGGGGACCATGAGAGCTATCCGGGCCGAGCAGATACATCAGTCTACCTTGATGTGGAAAATGAATGAGATGATACGGCAGCTCCTTGGAAGACACCCTCCTCCGCCGGATGATGGTACAGCAGGACCCAGTTTCCCACCACCTCATCCATTTTGATTCAAGGGAAGTACTATTTACCACATTTTGAATTTTCATTTTTATGCTGTCCGTAAAATTCTGTCTTTAATCTTTTGTTCATTTTACATTGAGGACAATGTAGTAACAAAGTTTGGGGAGGTAACATAATTTTAACTAAGTATCTGTATTATCTATGATCATTGGTATGTATGCATGAAAAAAAATTGCATTTTATTCATTTTTGTTTGAATTCTTTTTATGCATGCTTGTGTGGATTTGATAACCTTGCTAACTATGATGTTATAATTGGACTAGGTTAAACTGCAAAATCTTTGGATCTAATGCAACTAGGCTAGCTGACACTTGTTGATGCAAAACTTGATATTATTTGTGTACACTATTCATGTTTGACATATTAGATAAATGACTGGATTTTGAGCATAAAATAGAAAAAGAATGATAACCCTCTATTGAATTAAACCGTAAACTGCCTTAAAATAGTTTGGTGACGGTTGAGTTATTATAAGGGAGTATTGAGATGAGTGAAGGCTCCGTGCATGAATTTTATTGTGTGGATTACCTAGACCAGTGAGGTGAAGATTAGGTGAAAATCTTAAATTAGGGGTTGGTTTTGGAAAGTAAATGTCTAGAACAATAAGGGCATAAAATAAATTTGTGAAAACAATACACTTCTTTTTATACCTTTATGATTCGAGCAAGTAATCCTGTAAGGATATTTCAAAATTTGGTGCCCTAAAGTCAACTGGCTTGGGAGTTACCAACCTAAAACTCGCTAAAAGGGTCATATAGAAAGCAAGAGGGAAAGAGGCTAATTGAAAATCATCTGATCGAGCCTTTATAACTCGAGTGAATAAGCCTGCAAGGGTTTAAAACCTGATGCCCTAAAGCCAACTGGTTTGGGAGTCACCGGCCTAAAACTCGTTACATGGGTTATATAGAAAGCAAATGAGAAGATGATAATAAAAAGAAATAATAATAATAAAAAAATCAGAAAAATTAGGCAAAAGTGAGAAAAACGAAAGAGAGACAATAACATGAAGAAAAGCCTTTGGACATTTGGTTGAAGAAACTATACCTTTGAGGTAAGACAAGTAACCTAGTTTAATCTTGAGTGTCGAAGCAATCAAATTTAGGAGAGCCTTCACTTGTTGAAATGTAAACTTGTGATAGTGAGATTAATCCAAATTACGAGAGAGTGAGGACTACAGCTATGTAAACTCCTAATTTTAAAATATAACCCCGGGATAATTGAGTGAAAATAATAAGTTTGGGGGGGGGGTTGTGTATCTCTCGAGCGAGTAAGGATACATTTGGCCACTTGGGGTCGGGACTCAAACCCATCATGAATCTAATATGTTGGTATGAACTCACACACACACACACATCAAGTACGCATTTAACAGGCGAAGGTTGATGTCATTTTTTTTGCACTAATATATCTTCATCAAATCAAACACTTAGCCCAATCCTGAGCCGTAGCACGGTATTAAGCCATATTTGTTCAGATTTTAGTCACTCTCTTGTTTGAGGACAAACAATAGTTCAAATTTGGGGAGTTTGATAAGTGTGTTTTTGCACACTTATTTAGGTCACAAACATGACTTAATCACGAATAAAATGATTGAATTGTGACTTAATTTCATTACATTTATGAATTGTAGGTAACACCGATGAACATGGTGAAATACATGAGAAAAGACGCGAAAATGACTAAAATGACACAAAATGAAAATTCAAGGACCAAGGTGCAAATACCCAAAAGTTGACCCGATGAACAAATCAAGAAATTGAGTTTGCCAAATACAAATTGATGACATTTTGGGATGATGGAATGTGAAGAATGAAGAAAAGATGCAAAGAAGTGGAAGATTCAAGTAAAAGGACCAATTTGTAGGAAATGAAAGATTAATTCTACCATGCGGTCGCATGGTAGAAATGTCGTGCGGCCGTACGAAGTGTTGCAGGAAATTTAACTGAAAAAAGAGGATAACCATGCGGCCGCACAGATTAAAAC
Source organism: Olea europaea var. sylvestris (assembly GCF_002742605.1). Lineage (NCBI taxonomy): Eukaryota > Viridiplantae > Streptophyta > Magnoliopsida > Lamiales > Oleaceae > Olea > Olea europaea. The sequence continues at coordinate 9,747,149 of NC_036254.1, read as the reverse complement.
TATATGGTCGCATGGTACAATTTCAGCGCGAATCTTTTCTTTCCTTATACGATTGAAATACCTATGGAAATCTAATTTTTCATAGGATATAAATATCAAAAACATTTCAGAGACGTCCAGAACATAATTGGAGGCCAAAAAACAACTCTTGGAGAGGATTTGAGCGCAAGAACAAAGATCCGCACGAAGAACTTCAAGATTTATTCAAATTTTATAACCCGGTGATATCTTATATACAAACTTAGATGTATTTTGTTATTTTAAGCATGCTAGGCTAGATTTTTATTATGCTAGGAGATCGATGAACCATGTGATTTGGATTTTAATATTCTAGTTTTGCAATTTGACGTTAAGACACAATTTTTATTATGTTGAATGATTTATATGCAATTAACGTTTCTGCAATTAAAGGCTCGTAATTGTGTGAATTTAAGTTATTTATTCTTGCATTTGAGAGAATTGGAATAGATTTGACATAATATAAATCATTGTAAGGTCCGATAGTGGATAGAAGTATACCGCTATGCTCTACGTGAATCTTTAAATGTTCATAAAATCGCATGCATTTTTACATATGTTCTTGTCATAGAAATATAGACCGGTGGTATGTAGAGATATGTTTGATACATCTCGAGAGAGAGTATTGGATAGACTTAGGAACATTGATTCGTCAAAATTGAAATGTGTTGTCATATTGTGAAATTAGGGTTTAAAGTGATAATTGCATGGGAATTCGTGATCTTAGCATATTTCTTTCCTAATAATTATAACAAGTGCATTCTCAACTTTTAGATTTCATTCTAGAGTTTTAAATTATTGTTCTGCATATTAATTTCAATTTAATCATAAAAAAACTTGCATAATTGAGGTTCAATTAGGTCTACATTCACTTTGGTAATTTAGTTTCGGTTAAGGCTAAGGTAGGTAAAATTTGAACTAATCAATCTCTGTGGGACGATATTCGAACTCATTGAATCCACTTTATTACTTGTTAATGAACCGTACACTTGCGATGGTTTAAAATCGAAAGAAATAATTTCACGAACAGTGTATCTCCCACTGACTGTGGGCCTCTTTGGTTCACTCAAATGTGGTTGAGAGCCTATTTTTCATCACTTGGTGCTCTATCCTTTTCCCTTCACTTTGCTAGCTGCTATGGGCTAGCGATTGCCCCCACGGAGCCCTGTAAATATGTCCAGAAGGGACATCTTTTCATTCTTTTATACTTTGAATTCAATTCCTTCTTTCTTTCCTTTTCCTCCCTTTTTTAACTCCAGATTATGTTCAACCCCCATCCACTCTGGACAGTGCGAACACCTCTCTGCTCGTTTGGGTTTAGTTTTTGACCGGGAGGGAGTTGTTCCATGATATTTTGATTGGAACCAATGCCAAAGTTGGGGTTGAAATTTATGCTCCCCAATTTTTTGCTCATCAACTTGGTTTTGGCCAAACTTGGCCTGTTCCCCCTTGTTATTCAAGAAATTTGATAGATCACTTCCGCACCATTAATAAGGCAGAGGCAGAAGCTATAGATGCTCGTAATATTGTTTTGACGAGTAACTTTTCATTAGTCCCCTTCAATCCTAGCCATGCGATCCATCCCCCTTTTGAACAACTCTGGCTATCAGTGCAGCGCAGATTGTTTGCAACTGATGCCAATCATGCTTTCCATTCACTGGATCAACTGGACATTTCTTCCACTTCTCCTGTTTTGGTCACCCCTATGTCCACTAGGAGTCCCTCCTCTTCCGCTTGTGCTAAATAGTCTGTACGTCCATCTACTTCTCTTCCTGCCAAGTCTACTGCAGCTAAGAGTGCCCCAAGTCGCAAACGGCCAGCCTCAGCGTCTCCCATTTTGGAGGATGATGATGATGACACTCCTCTCATTGTCAGGAGAAAGGTAATTAAATTAGTTTACTCACAAGCATACCTTTCTATACTTGAAACTTTTCTATATGCTGATGGTTTATTCGAATTTCTCAGAAAAGCTCAGCTTCTCCTTTGAATGCTTTGGTGCTGGCAGCTCCTGCTCCATCATCCTCTGCTGAGGTTGCTTCATCCAAACCAACTAATGAAGGGACTATGCTTAAAGAGAAACCTTCAGTCCTAGAATCCTCATCACAACTAATGGATGAGCCACCTTCTTCCCAGGGTGTCCGTCCCCAAAACATCGAACCAGAAGGTAATACATTTTTGATGTTTTACCTTTACTTGTGCTATTGGTTTTTAATTCGTTGCTTTTTGAGTTCTGTAAATGCTCCCATTGGTTTGCTCGTTGTGGCAAAGTCTTCTCGCTTAAACAAGGGGAAGTCCTCACAAGTGGTGGAGCCACAGTGGTAGACTTGGCTGGGGATATGCCACCTCCCAAGATTGCTGATGAGGTAATCCTTGCTTCACTTTTACTTTCACTTTGTTTATTATAGTGAAAACCTTCAATGTTGGCAATTTTCTTTACAGGATGCTGATAAGATTGTGCGTTCCATCCAGGATTTGTTCACTTCCTGGGGGCAGGTCAAGACGTCTCGCCCTGCTTCAACCAGTCGTCCTTCTACTTCTTCAGAGAAAGATATGCAGTTTCTCAAGCAGTCGATATTTGAGTATGTGTCCTTTATGGATATGGACATCGGTCAGGCTAGTACTGCCAAACATAAGGATAGTACTGCCAAACATAAGGATAAGCTTGAGCATTTGAGTGCGAGGTTGGCGCAAGCACTGACACTTCCGTCGCTCAATCTTTCTGCTGATGTTAAAGCGACGTTGAAAGTTGTCCATTCCGAGATTCTCTCCTTGTTGGCCAAAAATGTTGAACTGAAGGCCAAAAGTACTCAATATCTTCGTGCTGTATCTGAAAGAGAGTCTTTGCTTCTGGAGATCAACAAAGCTGAGGACGAATTGAAAGAGATCTCTTCTGAAGTTATGATTGAAGACTCTTTGATGACCAGTTTGGCTGCACAGATGAAGGAGCTTCAAGCAAGGATGGACGACTGCAAGGCGAGAATGGCTGCTAAAAAATGTAATGCCTCACAATGAATTGAGCGAACCAAGTTTTTGGTCGAGCAGTACAAGAAGCTGGAGATTGATGATGATTTTGTGGCTTAACTGAATGTCACTTCTTCTTAGCAGAGCGAGGATTGGGGGAGACTTAGGGAAAGAATTTGTTCAGTCTAGGGCGAATTGTAATTAAGACATCTAATGTCTTAACTTTTCTTTTTGTAACTTCGTATTAAATTTTCCCTTGTAACCTCGTACTGATGTCCATTGGTAATTCTGAACATACCAGCAGCCATTATCATTAATGAACGATTAATTTGTCTCCTTGTGTATTTATTGATGTTGTCTTTAATCGTCAGCCCCCCAAACATTTAACTGCTTTATGCTAAGATTCACTTATATTTTCTCTTGGTATTTTTGTTTCTTTTCCCAAGACTTCGGGCCATTTGATTCTAGTTACTAGGCACGAATGTGGCTATTCATATTCTATCTCTTTACCTTCAGGCTTCTATAAATGCACTTATATTCCACACTTGTCATTTTCATTTCCATTCTCTTCTTTAAAACCAATTTAATGCCATTGTTTGACATTTTGACAATCGATCCAAAACCTTCGTTTTCCATGAAAATGGATCATTTGATTTATTCTATTGTATCAGAACGAAGAGTATTTCGACTTACCCCAGCGTACCTCGGTTGAAGACATTCTTTGACAAATGTAACGAAATGTTGGTTGTCCGTTTGTGCTAGTGGCAACTCAGATCCGGCAATGCACTTCACCATTCCTGTTCGAGTTCTTTCCTCCGAATACATCCACGTATTAAGTGGCGTAGTAGTAGTAGCACCGCTGCCCGAAGTACCAAATTGTAGTTGCGTTTGACCAGCAGGAAGAAGACCATGTTTGGCCGTACATGCTTTGTAGTGACAGTTGAGGTGGGTGGTTTCAATGCCTTTTTGATGAGCCAATCGTTGTTGACAATATTTACATACTGCTTTGGTTTCTGGAATTCCATCGACCATACGACCAGTTTGAACCAATTTAAAATGATCCCAACATTTTGCATGCTTCTTTACCTTTCTCTTCCCTCTTGCATCGGGAATTTCAATAACAGGTTCACCATCCTGTTCCAAATCAATTGGAGCCTCAGCATCAACGTCATCCAAATTAATTTGATGATTACTTTCATGAACATTATAATCTTCAATATTTTCTGGAATGGGTACTTCATTTAGACCGGCGAACTCATTCCCATATTGATTATGGGACACATTTGCTTCATTTTCGACTCCGACATCGAACAAGTTTTCAATAAATGAGCGTGAATCCATTTGTGATTAATTGAAATTGAATGTTGAAGAAAAAGAAGTGAAGTAGAATTGAGAAATGAATGAAGATTATGTAGTAGTGTAGAAACTATATTGTAAAATCAAGATTATAATTTAATGATATGAATATAAAATGTAGAAGAGTGTAGAAATGAGAATGAATGAATGAATAATATTGATAATAATTGAGTTGTAGAGAGTATAGTAGAGAATAAGAGATTGATAGTAAGTTTGGTAAGAAAAAATGTTGTAATTGATGGGTATTTATAGGAAGAAAATGAAATTAAAAAAATATATATATATATCAGGGACCAAAACGGTCACTGACAAAGTTCAGTAACCGTTCGGTCAAAAGTGACCAAACGGTCACTGAACTTTGTTAGTGACCGTTCTGGTCACTGAATTTTTTTTTCTTTTGGACGAGCCACGAGCCGAGCAGGCTCGTAGCTCGTCAATGGTCGCTCGCCGAGTCGCTCGTCAATCAATTCATGGGTTCGGCTCGTTGCTCGGGCTCGTTTTTTACGAGCCCGAGCGGCTCGTGGCTCGTTTTAGGCGAGCCGAGCCCACGAGCCCGCGAACTACTCAGGCCCATTGCCACCACTATGTCAACTTAATAAATAAATAAAATTGGGGACGTTGAGAGTCGGGTCAATTCATCAAGTGAAAACCACAATTTTAGTCAAAAGTCAGGTTTTCGGGGATATTATTTTATTTTACTTTATTTTATTCCTCCTATTAATTCTTTCTATAAAAAAAAAATTCACTCATGTGCGACCGCACAAACATAACCCGAGATTCAAGTGGCCAAAGCCACTTGAACCATACGACCGCATGGCCTAAAGCCGGCGTGGGTTTTTAACCCACGCCCGGTTCACTCTTTCCCAAACTCTTTCCTAACTAAACCTTCCTAGGGCACAATTTTGAGCTCGCGTTACATATTATACACACACATCTCATCATTGAAGTGTAATAGCATTGAAAGGAAATCAACTTTTGAACTCAATTCAACCCTACACATACAAGGTGAGTGTTCTTAAATCACTCTAAATTTCGTCTTTGGGATTTTCACGTTTGAAATTTCAATTTTGAATATTTGAGAGAGATTGGGCTAGTTCATGTATGTTTGGATTTGATGTGATTGTGTTGTGGAAACTATGGGATGATTCTTACATTCAATTGATTACATTGGTAACATCTTCACATAATGCACACCAAGTGTTTGATTAAATGTCACAATACCCTTGTGTGTACAATTCGGCGCTTTTTGCATATACATTGATTCACCAACATGGCACAAGATGTATTTCAATGGATTCCCAATTAATTTGAATTAGACAACACCCACTTTCAAAGTGCACCACATAGGCACATGACTAGGTCACCGAACATCATGGCACCCTTCGTCCCCTATTTTGTATCTTCATTTAACACATTCAACGACATCCAATTGGTTTGAAATTCGAGTATGTGCTACATCTCAATGAATACTTTGATATGCCCGGAGATTGTCCTGGAAAATTTTGATAATTCTCAATGATGTCAAGGGCCGAAAGTGGGCACTCGGTCATGGTTCCAAATTCTGAAATGTTAATTAGATACACCGAGTTTTTCCCCATTTTTCTTATTAGCAAATTATGTGAATTCAATTCAACATCATAGCTTGACAAGCGCACACCATATTACTACACATGCATCTAGGAAAGTTTGGGGAATTTGTGCAATGCATATTTGATTTTTCTCATTTCTTGCCTATGCTTTTCACATCGAATTAATGAGTATATTCCTACAAACTTTGCAGGATGCCTCCTAAAAGAACTGTGCGCAGGAAGGAAAAGGCAAGCTCATCCATAGGAATAGCCCGTACTCGAGAGCTTGCGGGCGAAGTTCAGCGATTCTTAACTGCAACTACCGCAGCACGATATGAAAACATCGTACGTCATTGGACTTTACATGCTGAAAGACCTGTTAAGCTTGATGACTTCCTGGGTTTTGAGTTGGTCAATTTAATTCAACTCTGTGGATGGCAAAAGTTATTGGAGAGGCCGCATCCACTCTATGAGACTTTATGCCGAGAGTTCTTCGCTAACGTCAATAGTGACATTGACACGCTAGGCTCCAAGCATTTCCATCAGACTTGGGTGCGGGGGAATGGATTATGTTCTCTCCAGAGGTCATTCATGATTACTACCAGCTTACCATGGAGAATGTGGTCCCTTTCCCAATTGACTTTCACTGGAATGAGGTGGCTGAGGTTTTAATGGGGCGGGAGAATGCATGGCCCCTCGACACTATCGAGTGGCATCAGATTGAGCTTACTCCTTCCATGGCCATTCTATGGCTCTTTATGTGCCACAATGTTAAACCCATATCACACAGGACTATATTTCCAGATCAAACAGCGGGTTTCATTTACCACTTGGCTCAAGGTAACAAAATTGATCTCGTTACTCATTTATACAATCAACTGCACTCATTGGGGACTTGGAGGGATCGATGCTCCACTTTGATATTCCCGAGCCTCATTAGTGGCATATGTCAGGTTGCGGGTGTTGCCCTCTTACCTGAGGAGTTACCTGAAAAACCCAGCCTAATGATCAAAAGAACTACATTGGATGCTCAGACAAGGGCTCGGATTAAGCACAGGGAAGAGCAGGAAAATGAGCGACGTAGGCAACAGACAGAACAAGGTCAAATCCCTGAAGATCGGGATCACCCACAGGCTCCAACACCCCAGGCTGAAATGGGTAATCAGTTGCTGAGACAGATCTTCTCTACCACCACGGGCATTAGCCAAGACCTTCACAGTTTCTTTCAAGATTTTGGCAACATGAGGACTGAATTTGGAAGCTTACAAAGAGACAATCACCTTTCGTTGAACTACATCAGAGATGCTAAGGATCATGCTACAGTCATGCGATAGGAAGTTGATGCCATGAATGGCCGGTTGAACATGTATGTTGGTCAGGTGGACGGTATTCAGATGAGGGTCAATGAAACTTGGGGGACCATGAGAGCTATCCGGGCCGAGCAGATACATCAGTCTACCTTGATGTGGAAAATGAATGAGATGATACGGCAGCTCCTTGGAAGACACCCTCCTCCGCCGGATGATGGTACAGCAGGACCCAGTTTCCCACCACCTCATCCATTTTGATTCAAGGGAAGTACTATTTACCACATTTTGAATTTTCATTTTTATGCTGTCCGTAAAATTCTGTCTTTAATCTTTTGTTCATTTTACATTGAGGACAATGTAGTAACAAAGTTTGGGGAGGTGACATAATTTTAACTAAGTATCTGTATTATCTATGATCATCGGTATGTATGCATGAAAAAAAATTGCATTTTATTCATTTTTGTTTGAATTCTTTTTATACATGCTTGTGTGGATTTGATAACCTTGCTAACTATGATGTTATAATTGGACTAGGTTAAACTGCAAAATCTTTGGATCTAATGCAAATAGGCTAGCTGACACTTGTTGATGCAAAACTTGATATTATTTGTGCACACTATTCATATTAGATAAATGACTGGATTTTGAGCATAAAATAGAAAAAGAATGATAACCCTCTATTGAATTAAACCGTAAACTGCCTTAAAATAGTTTGGTGACGGTTGAGTTATTATAAGGGAGTATTGAGATGAGTGAAGGCTCCGTGCATGAATTTTATTGTGTGGATTACCTAGACCAGTGAGGTGAAGATTAGGTGAAAATCTTAAATTAGGGGTTGGTTTTGGAAAGTAAATGTCTAGAACAATAAGGGCATAAAATAAATTTGTGAAAACAATACACTTCTTTTTATACCTTTATGATTCGAGCAAGTAATCCTGTAAGGATATTTCAAAATCTGGTGCCCTAAAGTCAACTGGCTTGGGAGTTACCGACCTAAAACTCGCTAAAAGAGTCATATAGAAAGCAAGAGGGAAAGAGGCTAATTGAAAATCATCTGATCGAGCCTTTATAACTCGAGTGAATAAGCCTGCAAGGGTTTAAAACCTGATGCCCTAAAGCCAACTGGTTTGGGAGTCACCGGCCTAAAGCTCGTTACATGGGTTATATAGAAAGCAAATGAGAAGATGATAATAAAAAGAAATAATAATAATAAAAAAATCAGAAAAATTAGACAAAAGTGAGAAAAACGAAAGAGAGACAATAACATGAAGAAAAGCCTTTGGACATTTGGTTGAAGGAACTATACCTTTGAGGTAAGACAAGTAACCTAGTTTAATCTTGAGTGTCGAAGCAATCAAACTTAGGAGAGCCTTCACTTGTTGAAATGTAAACTTGTGATAGTGAGATTAATCTAAATTACGAGAGAGTGAGGACTACAGCTATGTAAACTCCTAATTTTAAAATATAACCCCTGGATAATTGAGTGAAAATAATAAGTTTGGGGGGGGTTGTGTATCTCTCGAGCGAGTAAGGATACATTTGGCCACTTGGGGTCGGGACTCAAACCCATCATGAATCTAATATGTTGGTATGAACTCACACACACACACACATCAAGTACGCATTTAACAGGCGAAGGTTGATGTCATTTTTTTGCATTGATATATCTTCATCAAATCAAACACTTAGCCCAATCCTGAGCCGTAGCACGGTATTAAGCCATATTTGTTCAGAATTTAGTCACTCTCTTGTTTGAGGACAAACAATAGTTCAAATTTGGGGAGTTTGATAAGTGTGTTTTTGCACACTTATTTAGGTCACAAACATGACTTAATCACGAATAAAATGATTGAATTGTGACTTAATTTCATTACATTTATGAATTGTAGGTAACACCGATGAACATGGTGAAATACATGAGAAAAGACGCGAAAATGACTAAAATGACACAAAATGAAAATTCAAGGACCAAGGTGCAAATACCCAAAAGTTGACCCGATGAACAAATCAAGAAATTGAGTTTGCCAAATACAAATTGATGACATTTTGGGATGATGGAATGTGAAGAATGAAGAAAAGATGCAAAGAAGTGGAAGATTCAAGTAAAAGGACCAATTTGTAGGAAATGAAAGATTAATTTTACCATGCGGTCGCATGGTAGAAATGTCGTGCAGCCGTACGAAGTGTTGCACGGAATTTAACTGAAAAAAGAGGATAACCATGCGGCCGCACAGATTAAAACTATATGGTCGCATGGTACAATTTCAGCGCGAATCTTTTCTTTCCTTATACGATTGAAATACCTATGGAAATCTAATTTTTCATAGGATATAAATATCAAAAACATTTCAGAGACGTCCAAAACATAATTGGAGGCCAAAAAATAACTCTTGGAGAGGATTTGAGCGCAAGAACAAAGATCGGCACGAAGAACTTCAAGATTTATTCAAATTTTATAACCCGGTGATATCTTATATACAAACTTTGATGTATTTTGTTATTTTAAGCATGCTAGGCTAGATTTTTATTATGCTAGGAGATCGATGAACCATGTGATTTGGATTTTAATATTCTAGTTTTGCAATTTGACGTTAAGACACAATTTTTATTATGTTGAATGATTTATATGCAATTAACGTTTCTGCAATTAAAGGCTCGTAATTGTGTGAATTTAAGTGATTTATTCTTGCATTTGAGAGAATTGGAATAGATTTGACATAATATAAATCATTGTAAGGTCGGATAGTGGATAGAAGTATACCGCTATGCTCTACGTGAATCTTTAAATGTTCATAAAATCTCATGCATTTTTACATATGTTCTTGTCATAGAAATATAGACCGATGGTATGTAGAGATAGGTTTGATACATCTCGAGAGAGAGTATTGGATAGACTTAGGAACATTGATTCGTCAAAATTGAAATGTGTTGTCATATTGTGAAATTAGGGTTTAAAGTGATAATTGCATGGGAATTCGTGATCTTAGCATATTTCTTTCCTAATAATTATGACAAGTGCATTCTCAACTTTTAGATTTCATTCTAGAGTTTTAAATTATTGTTCTGCATATTAATTTCAATTTAATCATAAAAAAACTTGCATAATTGAGGTTCAATTAGGTCTACATTCACTTTGGTAATTTAGTTTCGGTTAAGGCTAAGGTAGGTAAAATTTGAACTAATCAATCTCTGTGGGACGATATTCGAACTCATTGAATCCACTTTATTACTTGTTAATGAACCGTACACTTGCGATGGTTTAAAATCGAAAGAAATAATTTCACGAACACTGCATCTCCCACTGACTGTGGGCCTCTTTGGTTCACTCAAATGTGGTTGAGAGCCTATTTTTCATCACTTGGTGCTCTATCCTTTTCCCTTCACTTTGCTAGCTGCTATGGGCTAGCGATTGCCCCCACGGAGCCCTGTAAATATGTCCAGAAGGGACATCTTTTCATTCTTTTATACTTTGAATTCAATTC
>NC_036254.1:9733669-9734466 GCF_002742605.1 Olea europaea var. sylvestris | reverse complement strand
TAGCAGCCTCCAAATTGATTTCCAAAAGGAGTTTCAATTATAAAAGAAAAGTGCTCTGTCTATCAAAAATAGCCATGTGATTGCATTTATGGCTTGGAGAGTTGTAATCGCATTGGCTTCTTCAATTGCTCCCAAGGTTTCAAAATTTAGGGGTTGTGAGCATTAGGGTTTCCACATGCGATCACAAGAGATAAGTTCTCCAGCAATTCTGCTCTTTGGTCCCCAACTTTCTTCCTTCGTTCCAATCAATTCCTTTCTTCCTGAAATCTTTGTCCATTTTTCTTTCGATTGATTCTTTGTACTCTTCATTCATCGTTCTTTGGATCGAATCAGCTTTTAGATATTTACAATTTGACTCCTAAACATTGGAAATCTTCATTTTTAGCTCTATTTTCATTCCTTTCTTTTAGATTCACTTCCAATCATTTAATTTTTATCAAACAAATAACAAATACAAGATATTAATCCATAATTAATCAAAATTGCTCCTAAATATCTATATTTAACTCTCTAAATATGTGTATAAAATTCAATCATCAAACATCTCCAAATTTGAACATTGGTTTGTCCTCAAACAAAATTATAACACATCTCAACAAGCAAGCATGCAATAGATTTGGTCTAGATAACCCGCCATTTGTCTCAAAATTAAAATCCTTTAGTCAAATTTATGAACAACTTCAAAATCACAATACAAGAACCAATTTCTACTTATTCAATACAAAACTCATGTGAGTGTGAAGAATTAAGTAAAATATCATAAATTTAGGAGTTGCTTCAATTCACAACCCTTAATG
>NC_036254.1:9693887-9727278 GCF_002742605.1 Olea europaea var. sylvestris | reverse complement strand
ATTTCATTAATTAATTAATATATTTAAAATATTAATAATTATATCACAAAATTATGTTTGTGTGTGTGTGTGTCTCTCTCTCTATATATATTCATTCCAAACCCTATATTTATTTCATTCATCCCAAAAATTTTCTCTCTCTATATCTCTCTAAATCAAACAAACGAACACAAAGAACGAAGATCAGAAAGGAGAATCTTGATGTTTTTGATGAGAAACAGCAAGAAGATAAGGAGGAGAACAAATGAGAACTAAATGAAAGTTCATACGTGATTCTTCCATTGAGAATGAGAGTTTCTTTGACATTTTTGTTTGATTCATCTGTTTAGCTTATCGGCGAAAGTGGTTTGATTTACAAGAGATTTTGGAATGGACTACAATGGGTGATTGCACCCCATGATTTACCAATATCAGCAGGCTATGCAGTTTTTGTATTCATGGTGAGGTGTGGTGGTGGCTCTGTGGATGACGATTTTGGTGGTGTTGCGGCTGATGACGATTTTGGTGGTGAGGTGGTGATCACACGTGTTGGTATGATCACAAATGATTTGATTGATTATGACCATTAAATTAGTTAATTTGTGACCGATAAACTATATGTGACTAATTAAAAAGATATGCTGTGACCACAAAATAATGTATTATGAAAAAAATTTATTAATCTATGATTGATAATTTGTGATTATATAATAAGTTGTGACTTGTAATATTTGTGATTTGAAACTAATAAATAAATTGTGACTTATAAATTTTTTGTTTTGTGATTGTAAAATAATTTGTGACATAAAATTTCTGATTTGTGACTAAAAAATAATAAGTGAATAACTAAATCGTTAATTTGTGATCAAATTGTATAGATTTGCGACCAAAATATATTTAATAAATAAATAAATAAATTATAAATAAATTTAAATAAAAATCTATTTTTAAAACTTATTTTCTTAATTTTGAAATGTGTGATACTTAAACTCCTTAATTTTGAAATTTTCCTAATTTATATTATGGAAATTTGTTAAGGCATACTTCACTTTTTCTTCATTTATACTTTTTCTTTCTTTCAATTGTACGAGTCATAAATTTGATAAGACATGCGACAAAGAGATATGTTTTTTATTGAAAAAGATTTGATACCTATTCCGGCTATTCACTTTGCTTCCAAATGGTAATTTCTTCGAGTGCATATCTTCCTCATTAAAGTGATTTTTTTTTTTTTTTTTGGATGTTTCATAATTAAGTTATTCGTTTTAGTTGCGATGGTTAGGAAATTGGGTGCCGATTGTGGTGAGGAAAAGTTACTGGTTGGTGGGATGGGTACAAAGACTATTCGTTTTTTCCTTTTTTATTTTTCCTTTTGACAGCACTATATATTTTTTATATAGTATATTAAACGTTTTAATGAAAATTTTAGATTCTAAAGAAGTAAACGATTTTCTTGAACTATGGATCCAAGATCACAGCATCATATAACACAATACTTTAAAGAGTGAAAACTCATAACCATATTATGAAGTTAGGGTCCGTTTGATTGCGAAAATGAAATTTGGGTGAAAAAAAAAACGAATTTCAAGGAATTGAATACCCTAAAAATTATTTTCTTGAAAATTGTCAATATATTGTGTTTGATTGATATAATTTTTCACGTAGAAAATATTGAAATAAATGTGTTTTTTGGTATTCATTTGGCTTTATTTTACATGAAAATTGTCAATTAAAGAAATAAAATTTATTGTTATTGGGGATATAATTTGTTTCCATTGCCAAAAAAAAATCAAGAAAATCATTTGTTTTTTGGTGTTCGTTTGACTTTATTTTACATGAAAATTGTCAATTAAAGAAAAATATTTTTTTACAATTATGGATAGAATTTGTTTCTATTACCCAAAAGAGAGAGAGAGAGAGAGAGAGAGAGAACCTAGAATTCCATTTCCCACAATATAGATGGGAAAACAAATTCAATGAAAAGCTGGAAATGGTTACCGTGTGAAGCAAACCTGGAAATCCAATTGCTAAGAAATAAATGCCTATTAAATACCAACAAAAGTGGAAAATGAAAAACACTCCATGGAATTGGAAGTGAATCAAACACTGTCTTAGAGATTATGTACTCAAATTCTAATTTTCTCAACTTGGGGTTTCATTTTAAATAGCAAACCTTATTTAAAAATAATTAGCTAAGGTTTTGCTTGGGAGTTTTATAATACTGGTTATGGGTATTTTTTAAGGGAAAACTTCACAAGTAAGAGATTAAGTATGACATATTTCAAAATTAAGAAAACAAGTTTCAAACTCCAAAAATCAAATTTTTATTAAAATATATATGATTTAATTAATTAATTGATTTACTTATTAATTAAATATATTTAGCCCACATATCTATATAATTTGGTCATAAATTAACAATTTAATTAGTCACTTATTATTTTTTAGTCACAAATCAAAAATTTTGTATGTCACAAATAAAAAAATTAATTAGTCACGGATTAATTTTTAGTCACAACTTATCAAATTATTGATCACAACTTATTTCTCGATCACAAATCTAAAATTTTATATGTCACATATTGTTTTTCGATCACGAATAAAATTTTTTATAGGTCAAAGATTATTCACTGGTCATAGAATCAAAACTTTTATTGGTCACAACTCATTTATTCATTGCAAATTATTAGATTAATTGATTATGATTAATTTTTCGGTCACAACTTAATAAATTATGAGTGACAAACACAATTTTTAGATCACATCTTATTTATTTATCACAAATTAACTAGTAAGTGGTCACATTCAACCAACAAGTTGGTCACAAACACCCCCACAACACTTGTGACCACTACGTAGCCACTTCTTGCAGTAGCACCCACTGCCACCATCATCGCCATAACTACCATCATCGTCCCCTCCCGACGGCAACATCACCACCTCAAATTAACACATCGTCGCACCATATCCACCACCACCTCAATAGACCCCGTCACCACCAACATATCACCATATCCATTGCCATAATCTCACCACCCACAATATCCACCACCACCACCTCCACCAACAAAACCACAACCACCATTATATACAACATAACCTCCGCCACGTTGGATCCAGCAAAGCCGTCGCCACCCAAACACCACCACCAACACCATTACAACCCCCATCCACCAACTAAAAGAAAACCTAAAACTCCACCAGATCGCAGAGCTGTAGATTCCGGCCACAGTCCACAACAGATCTCAACTACGGCAGCGCAGTAGTCTAACTTGTGAGCTTCGAGCCGCGCTATCAAAGGTTACCACATTCTCACCAACATCACGGTTAGCACCATGATCACCGCATGTACCAAGAATCACCATCATCATTTCTATCTCCACGCCACACCAAATCAACCAAAAAATCTCCAATCTCAATGTTGCCGTCACCGCCACACCATTACCACCAAAAGATCGTGGTTGCAGTGCGAGCAACAGGCGCACTACCGTCGCGGAAAGTCGACAGCACTTGGGGGATAACGCCAACGGAGAAGTTGAATGAAAAGAGATGGACTCCAATTGTTCTATACATGTCGTCGTCGTCAACGATAGCGGTGCTGCTACCGCTACAAGGTGTCATTTGGTCGGGTCCGGAGAGAGGAGAAATTGATAGGGTTTTGAGATGAAATTTGTATAATTAATATTTAATATTTAAATATAAATTTTTCTGATTTTTGAAAGATTAAACTATCCATCCGATTTTAGAATTCAAGAATTTTAAGGTAGGTTATTGTGTAATTTCCACATTTTTTAAAGCATCAACTTCGCATGTTTATTAGGCGCTTCTATTTTGGGTAATTTTTAGTAACAATTTTTAAAACACTTTAATTGTTCAACAAATGCTTAGAAGTTTTTTGTCTGGTAGATCTAAAAAAATTTTAAGAGAATAAACTTACATATATGATCCTTAATGAAATTTTAAATTTATAGCTTCTTATAAGTAAATTTTTTGTACATAAGTTAATTTTTAACTTAAAAGGTGAAATATTTACTTATAATAAAATAAGTTATAAGTAATTTTCGCTTATAAGTAAATTTTATAGTTTAAGCTAATATTGTACTTTTGAAAAAAAAATTATTCATAAGTAATTTTTTTACCAATAAGTAACATTTTATACTTTATAAGTATATTTTTATTTACAAGTTAGTTTTTAACAATATATGAGTGTTGGGAATAATTATTTTATAGGAGATAAAATTAGAATAGAATTTGAGAAACGACTTAAACTCACTGATTTGATGGGTTGAGAAAGACAACCAAAATTATACTACTGTTGTAAATGGTAAATTTATTATTGAATGACAATTGTACCCCTATAGTCCTAAAAATTATTACTTTTGTATCTTTTATTCTTCCCTATAAATACAGAACTTTGTTTCTTAATAAAATACACACGAATCAATTGATTACTCTCTATTTTCTTCTCTTTTATCTCTGTTCATAACACGTTATCAGCAAAAAAATTTAATTTTCAAAGTCTACTGAAGATAATAATTTTTTTTATAAACATAATCACTGATTATGTGTACCAAAATTAATTTGGTAACATCTAATTATAATCAACATTGGACGCATTCATAAATCTGTTTAGTATAGTGGTCATGGCGTTGCACATTGTATGTTTCAAGGCTGAAGAAGCACCATTATATTCACGGGGCTAATGATTATGTTACTGAAGAAGCGCAATTTTTGTAATGGTTATATTCAATATTTTATATATAATTTCTAAGATAATTACAACCGTATTCAATTTTTATAATTGAGGTTGAATGATTATTTCAGAATTATGACCCTTCAACTCTTTACTTTCCACCAAATCAATTACGATGCACGATTTATGTATGCATGATATCTTTTCACGCTACAAATTTGGTGTATAATATGATTTCTTTTACTTTGCAATTTTGCCAGTATAATATGATTTCTTTTAATATTAGTATGGCCATATCACGCCATCTTCAATTCATGCAAAAATTTGGTAATTCATACCGTGTTTAATTCATGTTTGGTAATTAATAAATTCATATCCTATTTGTATAGTAATTTATATGTTTAACCCGATTAAAATTTTTTAGATGGTCCTTTATAAACTTTAAATTGATAATATATCGTGTTGTTGCTTTTAAAATAGCACAATATCATAATTAATAATTCAGAAGAATATTAATCGTGAATTTGTCTATTATAAATAATTTGTTATTGCTCCAGAAGTAGCATAACATTAGAATTAATATTTTTGAAGAATATTACTTGCTCTTGAAGAGAAAAAATTATAAGTTTCAATATCCTAGGAAAATATTGACAAATTCTCTTGAAGAAGCAGTACAACTTGCTCCCAAAGTAACACATATTTCGAAAAATATATTCTTATTTTTAACTAGTGTTTATCCGTGAAGAAAAATATACTCATATCATGTTGATATTGACTACTTGATTAAATAGTAAGTGAAGTTTAATCATACTCTTTGAAACTATTTATATTTTCTTTTGCTTTATTGTGTAGCTAATCAAATGGCAAACATTACAAAACTTGAGTTTGCTATACTTAATATATCTAGCAAAAACTATCAGTTTGGGAGGGACAATAAAAGAAGAAAACAAATAATTTCTACAGGATCTTGTAAAAGCACTTATTTTCTATCGTCATCATCTTCACGATGAATTAAAAATTAAATATCTCATTGAGAAAGATCCACAGACTCTTTGAAAAAAAATTAACTGAAAGAATTGATCACTAGAGGACTGTAGTCCTCCCCAAAGCCACTATTAGTGAGTATACTTTCGTTTGCAAGAATTCAAAACTGTCAGTGAATACAATTCTTAACTGTTTAAAATATGTTCAAAATTGATAAAGATATGCTGTAGAAAACTTTTTCCACCTTTCCACACCTAAAATGTGCTTCTGCAAAAGCAATATTTTGAGCATAGTTTCAAAAAGTACTCAAAAATTATATCTTGCATACTTGTTGAACAAAATAATGAACTATTAATGAACAAAATTACGTCCAACTGGTTCTATACCTTTGCCTAAAGCAAATGCAAGATCAAGATAATGAGTGGACGTGGGCTCAGACGTGCATGTGGAATAAATTATAGATGAAATAATCAACAAAATTGTCAACAAAAAGGCTACAATTTCAAAAGGCCCAAAATAAACAAAAGTAGTACATCAAAAAAGGAACATGAAAAAAATAGCTTTAGATGTGAAATAAAATGGCATTGGATAAATACCTGTCTATGGCAAAACATCTTTTAGATTTCTACCAATAATCAAACTAAAGGAAAGGAAAAAGTGGAAACAAATTTTGTTGATTTTGATTGTCCAATTGATGTGACTCATTTGAATATCTCCGTTTTCTTCATGGATCCAAATGAGAATATTGACTATTTGATTGAAGTGGTGTGATAGAAGATATAGATTAGCTTATTTTCTATGTCTCTAATATTTGCTTTTATTTTAGAAATTTAATTTGAAATATATTTTTACTTTTTGCAAAAAAATAAAAAATAAATTGAAACTTTAATATGCATCGTTAATTTCACAGTATTAAACTATGTTTACCCTTTTAAATTCAAATTCAAGTTTTTTTTAAAATATATTTATTTTGTTATATATAGATTTAAGATGTATTGTCAAGATACCTACTTGGTTGATAGTGCAACTACACATACCATTTTTTCGAAGAAAAAATATTTTTTGTTTAATATTAGCAAAAAATATTATTAATACGATATCAAATGCATCGAATATTGTTGAAAGCTTCGAAAGAGCTTGTATAATTTTACCATATAATATAAATTTATATATTGACGATGCACTTTATTCTAACAAATCCAAAAGAAATTTGCTTAATTTTAAAAATATCCGCTATAATGAATATTGTTATGCCTATCAATTATCATTCCATATTGGGTCATCTTATTGGACCCGAGCGAGGCCCATTAAAGTTGGGCCCCAAAAGCCGAGGCTCTAAAAAGGCCAATCGAATTGCCACCGAGGCCCTAAGTAGTCCAGTCGACGCGCCTGTCGGGGTGCCTATTATTATGCTTATATAATCACCTTCTTATTGGGCTTGGACTTAGGTCCACTAACCTGTTTGGCCCATTTCACTCACATTTCTCTATAGATATGGATCCATTCACACAATTAAGGTAAGTCTTAGCACTCTAGCCAAATCTCCACATCTCCATACTATTGTACTCTATGTATCTATCTTTGTCCGACCGTTGACTTGACTGTCGGAGTGCAAATGGTCGTCGAACTTTTTCTTGTCGCCTTTGTCTCATGACGGGGTACTATATATGCAGGTTTGGAGGAGACGAGGCCGGACATCTGTTGGAGCCATTTTTGGAGGTCAACAAATTGATGCTGTCTGTAGGAATTGGTACATTAACCGTGTTATTCCACGTACAAAAAAAGCCGTCGAAAATTTTTCAAATTTTGGGCAGCAGTGTTCTACCAAAAGAGAGCAAAGGCAGTAGCTCAAGATCATTTTTTACAAAAAAAAAAAAAAAAAAAAAAAAAAAAAAAAAAAAAAAAAAAAACACCACAAAAAAAAAAAAAAAAAAAAAAAGAAAAAAAAAAAAGATGAAGAAATCAGCCACCAAAAGAAAGGAAAAAGGGCAATTGAATATCTCCTTGAACAAGGAAATCTACCGACCATGGCTCTAGCCGTGCAATTGCCAATAAAAGGTTGAAAAACCCACCATGAAAATGGTTATTTTCAGCCAAAAACATAGCTAGTGGAAGGACAAATAGAGGCGTGAAAAATGCCTTGAAAGAATGGAATTTTCCGGTAAAAAAATTAAAGTGGCAAACAACAAGTGATTGCCGGCCATATTTACCATTTGTTTCTGTGACAAATTGTTATCAAAGGCAGCACAAACACCAATTGAAATTTAAAGACAGCTTGCATGAAGAAGAGAAAACCAAAGAAGAAAACAATCCAAGTCCAAACATGTGGAAAAGAGGAAAAAAGAAAATCCTTGTTTACTGGAAATGATTTCGAAGCAGCTGGTCTTTTCAACATTATGGGTGTTCCAACCAAATGAAGTGCACAGGAATTCCTTTTAAGTGGTTTTCTTTGTTCAAAAGTGATTGTAACTTTGCTTCATCTTCTTGACAACTATGGTGGCTATAATTCTACGGTTGGACACAGATAAAATTAGCCACATGGAACTTAGAAAGCAAGTTGGGCGTACGACATTTGACGACAAGAAGACCGACTTAGATTTTTATATTCTAATGATGAATTTTTCATGGAATAACTTATCCACAGTTAGCCACCAATACAAGTAGCCGCATCAATTCATGGTCTCCATTGGTCCCAACTTCCGACTAAGACAATTGAGGTTCAACGATAAATGTCTCCAATCTTCTCTTCTCATTTGCCCTTTAGGTTAGCATTAAATTTGACGGAGGGAAGATTTGATGGTGGCGTGCAAGATGGGCTACCAATCTCAGATTTTCCAGACTTTTGTAGTTATAGGAAGTAGACTTTACAACTTGTTTGGTACTGCTAATAATTCATTTAAAAAAAAAAAAAAAAAAGGTTAAACCCTAACCTTGAGGGCCCTCACCGCCCGCCCTTAGAGCTTTGTGAGGGAGGTAAATATGTGCATGCCTTTCAATTTCTAGAATTTTGGCCAATTAAATATTTTATTTTACTTGGGCCAATTATTGGTCTTTCTTCATCTCCATTGGCCCTAGAGATTTATTTACTGTGGGCCATTTCTATTGGTAAATGAAGTATTGCCATTTAATCCTTCAAATTGGCTGCTATTCAAATTATGGAAAATTGAGGATTTGTCTTCCTTGGTTGCATAACTAAGCTTGTGTAAGTAAATAGACCACAATGTTCAACAAATACATAGCTCGGATCTCTCTTATTCAAATGCTCCTTTTGATCATCCTATCTATTATCCAAGGTGAGTTTCCCCTCTCAAATGTTCAAGGCTAAACTTAAGGACCTTGCATTGTGGAAGATGAGCCCTGAATCATGAATGCATTATTGAGACAACATTGTATGAAACTCTCGTTCCTTGGATAAAGGAAGAGGCAGTACCTTGAAGTCCTCGTTCCTTGAAAAAAAGGGAAGAGGCAAATTGTCGGACATGTTTGCTCTTGCAAAAGGAGCATTTCCTGACCTAATTTGCGGGATGCTTATTATTCGCATCACTATCGTTGAGCTTAACTCTAAATCCTTGTATATCCGAGGTTAGCTTATAAAACTCCGATAGTTCGACAGTTTGCTAGATGTTTATTCCTAACTTTGCGGGATGCTTATTCCCTGCCTTACTATCCTTGAGCTTAGCACTAAGTCCTCGTCTATTTGAGGCCAGTTTATAAGATTTCGATAGTTCGACAGTTTGCCATATGTTCATTCTTGACTTCGCGGTATGCTTGTTCCCCTCCTCACTATCATTGTGTTTAGCTCTAAGTTCTCATCTATCATAGGCCAGCTTATAAAACTTCGATAGTTAGACAGTTCACCATATGTTTATTCATGACTCTGTGAGATGTCTTTTCCTCGCTTCTCGCCGTCGTTGAGCCTAGCTCTAAGTCCTCATCATTCCGAGGCAAGTCACTAAAACTCCGATAGTTCAAGAGTTATTCGCGGGACGTCTATCCCCCGCCTCACCAGATGCTGTCCAAAGCTTTACAAAGTTTCATGCCATCTCATAAGCGTCATCCCCTGTGGGTCAGCGCATCGACCGCAGATGAGCATCTCTATCAGCTTTACAAAATTCAACCCTTCCCACATTTCAACCCTATGGGTCATCGCCCCGTCGCAGCATTGAAAAAACTTTACATAGTTTCAAGCCATTTCCTAAGCATCGTTCCTTGTGGGTCAGCACATCGGTCACAGATAAGCTTCTCCATTAGCTTTACAAAGTTTCAATCCTCTCCCTGTGGGTCATCGCCTCGGTCTCAACGTTGCAAAAGTTTTACAAAGCTTTAAGCCATCTCTCAAGCGTCGTCTCCTGTAGGTCAGTGCATCAATCATAGATGAGCTTCTTCATCAGCTTTACAAAGTTCCAACCCTCTCGACATGGAGTCTCCTGTGGGTCATTGCCTCAGCCACAGTGTTGCGTAAGCTTTACAAAGATTCAAGTCATCTCCATGCGTCGTCCCCTGTAGGTCAGCGCCTTGATCTAAGATGAGCCCGTCTTTCAGCTTCACAAGCTTTAACCATCTCCCATGCGTCGTCCCCTGTGGGTCAGTTAAACCTACACTTAGAGCGGAAACTATACACAAATGATCAAAAAGTTCACGGCTGATATAAATATTTACCCATGAACTTGGGTGCTATTGTTGCGCCTATAAATTATCACCTCATATTGGGCCATCTTATTGGACCCGGATGAGGCTAATTAGAGTTGGACCCTAAAGCCGAGGCTCTAAAGATGCTAGCCGAAGCGCCACCGAGGCCCTAAGAAATCCAACCGAGGCGCCTATCGAGGTGCCTATTATTATGCTTATATAATCACCTCATTATTGGGTTCGGACTTAGGCCCACTAACCCATTTAGCCCATTTCACTCACATTTCTCTATATATATGGATCCTTTAACACAATTAAAGTAAGTCTCAACACTCTAGCCAAATCCTCCATTTCCATAGTATTTCATTCTATATATCTATCTCCGTCCAATCGTTAACTTGGTCGTCGGAGTGCTAACAATCACCAAACTTATTCTCGTCCGGTCGCCTTTGCCTCTTGACAGGTTGCTAAATGTGCAGGTTCGAAGGAGAAGAGGTTGGACATCTGTTGGCGCCATTTTTGGAGGTTAACAGATATCACATTGATACGGTGCTAGAAAATATTATTGAATATCGTTGTACAACTTCTTTTGTATCTATTTAGAAGCAAATAAAATAAAAAATTCATACACTCTCATCTAGTATGTATTATACATTTATAAAAACAGACGAATTAAATATTGTCACGAACCAAAAGTTCCTTGATCCAAATTTTTTTATATTTTGGCATGATCGACTTGGACATCTAGAAGCTATAATGATACGTCGAATAATAAACTACTCACATGGACATCTTTTAAAGTACCAGAAGATTCTTTTACCTAATGATTATCCATGTGTAGCTTATTCGTAAGGCAAGTTAGTCATTAAACATTCGACTACAAAGGTTATTATTGAATCACCAACTTTCTTGAAAAAAATTCATGGAGATACATGTAGGCTAATACACCAACTATGTGGATCATTTCGTTATTTTATGGTTCTTCCACTATATGATAACATGTTTTCTTACTTTTCACTAGGAATGTAGCTTTTAATAGACTATTTGCTCAAAAAATAAAATTACGAGCGCAATTCCCTGACTATTCAGTCAAGACTATTCATTTTGACAATGCTGATGAATTTAGATCACATGCATTTGATGATTATTGTATGTCAATTGAGATTGTAATTGAACATTCGGTTGCGCATGTCCATACACAAAATGATTTAGCAAACTCATTTAATAAACGTTTACAACTTATTATTAGACCATGACTTATGAAAAACAAAGCTCACAACTTCTATTTTGGGTCATACCATTTTGCAGGTTGCATCATTGGTTCGTATAAGGCTAACTGCTTATTATTAATATTCACTTTTACAACTTAAATTTAGTCATGAACCTGACATTTCTTATCTACGAACTTTTAGTTGTGCTATCCAAATTCCTATTTCACCCTGACAACGTACTAAAATCCCAATGAAAACTTGGAATTTATGTGAATTTCAATTCACCATCTATTATTAGGTATCTTGAACCTTTAACGAGTGATTTACTTATTGCACATTTTACAGATTATTATTTTGATGAAAACAACTTTCCCAATTTTGAGAGGAAAAAAACTACATCCTGAAAAATACAGTAAAATTTATTGGAATGAACGACTCTATCTTACTTTGATCTCCGCAAATATGAGTAAGAGGTTGAAAAAAATCATTCATTTGCAAAAGGTTGTAAATCAATTACCTGATGTATTTGTTGGCATAAGAAAAGTGACAAAATCATATATTCTAGTAAAAAATATTTTAGGAAAAATTTATGTTCTTGTAGGATAATTTGCAATAGCAAATATATATTTCTCAGAAACGTTAGAAGCCTGGTCAACCAGCTAGTTCAAAAGTCTCTATATCTCAAAAAGGAAAATTACAAGAAAAAAATCAACTAAAAACTCTAGAAGAAGTAACATTAGAAATGATTGAACAATCAAATATTGAAAATATGATCCGTGAAGAACCACAAATGTCTGAGAATTATGAGATTTCAATAAATTATATGTTATCTCATATATTATGGGAACAAAATAATATTGATATAGACAATACTTCCACTTTTATCGTAACTCTTGATATTATGCAAAATGAGGATTTTGAATAATAGTCAGTTAAAGACTGTCAACATAGAAATAATTGGTCAAAATGGAAAGAAGCTATACGAGCGGAATTGAATTCCTTAGGGAAACGAAAAGTGTTTGGACCTGTAGTTCAAACATCTGAAAATATAATCCCTGTTGGATACAAATGAGTTTCTATACAAAAGAGAAATGAAAATAATAAAATTACAAGATATAAAACCTGACTCGTAGCTCAAGGTTTCTCACACAAAAATCAAGAATTGATTATGAGGAAACATATTTTTTCGTAATTGATACCATCACTTTTAGATTCTTAATTAGTTAGACCGTTTATAAAAGCTCGATATGCTTAGATGTAGTAACTGCCTATTTGTAAAGTTCACTTGATAGTGACATACATATGAAAGTCCTCAAAAAACTAAAAGTGCCAGAAACAAATGATACATTCCTGAGAGCAGCGGTCTCAATTAAATTACAAAATCATTATATGGATTGAAGCAATCCGAATGCATGTAGTATAATCGCTTTAGCAAACATTTGTTGATGGAGGGTTATAAAAATAACAATCATGTCCATGTATTTTCATAAAGAAAATAAATATTGGATTTACAATTGCGACAATTTATGTTGACGATTTAAATTTAATTGGAATTTGTGAAGAACTCAACAAAACTACAGATTATTTGAGAAACGAATCTGAAATTAAATATTTGGGAAAAAAATTAAATTTTGTCTTGGATTACAGATTGAACACTTCCCAAAAAGAATATTTGTTCATCAATCTACATATATAGAAAAAATTTTAAAATATTTTTATATGGATAATGCACATCCAATGACATGACCTATGATTATTCGATCACTTGAGGTAAAAATGATTCATTTCGTTCATTTGAAGATGAAGGAAAAGGTTCTTGGTCTTGAAGTACTACATCTTAGTACAATTGGAGTTTTAACTTATATTGCAAATTGCACTCAACTTGACATATCTTTTTTTTTCTAAATCTCATTGCAAGATATAGCTCTACACAAACTCAAAGATAGAATGTTGTTAAACATATATTTCGTTATTAAAGAGCACTATTGATTTGAGATTATTTTATTCTCAAAAGTCGGGATCTACTTTAATGGGATATGCGGATGTAGGTTATCTCCCTGAGTTACATAAAGCTAAGTGACAAACAGAATATGTTTACACATGGAGGAATAACTATGTCATGGAGATATGTGAAAAATTCTTGATCAAAACATCCTCAAATCATTCTAAAGTTATTACTAACTATGAAGCATGCCAAAAATGTGTATGGTTGAGAAATACGACCCATCATATCTAAACATCATACGGGTTAAATTCAACAAAACATAGTCCAATAATTTTGTATAAAGATAATACAACTTTTATTACACAACTCAAAGGAGCCTATATCAAAGGTGATGAGATGAATCATATTTTTTTCAAAATTCTTTCATACACATTAGTTTCAAAAGAATGTAGACATCACTGCTTAACAAATTTGGTCAAATGACAATGTGATAAATTTATTCACAAGCACTGCCAACATCTACATTCAAGAAATTGGTTCAAGAGATTGGAATGCGTTGACTCAAAGATTTTCAGCGATCAACATTAGGAGAGTAGCTATACTATTTCCCTTCAATTAGGTTTATTCCACTGAGTTTGCCTAACAATGTTTTAATGAGACAACATTTAAAATACTTCAAAATAACTGTATTTTTTTTCCTTTGTTTGATGTTTTGTTCCATTGAAATTTTATCGAACAATGTTTTAACAATGTAGATATTTTATAATGTGTCACTCAAGAGAGGATGTTGTAAATTGTAAGTTTATTAGTGAATGATAATTATACTCATGCAATCCTAAAAATTATTATCATTGTATCCCTAATGCATCCTTATAAATATATGGCTTTGATTATTAATAAAATATACACAAGTGTATTGAATTCTCTTTATTTTCTTCACTTTTCTCTCTTTTCATAACAATTGCATCGATTTTGGGTAATTTAAATCATTCAAAATCTATGTCCAAAAAAATTAACATATACCCATTTTTTCAACTTTTGGAAATAAAATAACCCTCCAAACATGCCCTAAATCATTGTATATCTCGAGGAACCTACTGTCATTGGAATTACTTGGAATCAATATATGAAATGATAAGAATAACATAATGGACTTCTCAAATGAGATCCCAACATATGACAATTGGAGGGTACAAACAAAACATCAGTTGTAATGTACTTTGGTTGTTTGCATTAATTAGGGGTCGAACTAGACATACTATCGTCAAGCATTCACATATTAAATTCATCATATTTCCCTTTTTTATTTTTATTTTATTTATTTATTTTTTTCAAAGGTGACAGGTTTATGCGATACATTTTTATCGTTGACTAAATAAAATATAATAAATAAAAAGACAAAATACAATTAAAGTGACGGATAAAAGAACAAAAATGTTGAAAAAGAAACGAAATACAAACAATTAGATCATCGTACCTTTGTCCATATTGAACTTGTTATCTTTATATACAACCATCAATGACTGTCTCCACCACCCAACATCACTGGTACGCAAACATTTGTTGGATTCATTTACTCGCAACAAGTAGATAACACGTTTAAGACTTTCGATTTTATTGGAGTTATTTTTAATCGGACTGATATTTTTTTTAATCAATTTCAACAAATAATACTTTCCATAGAAAGAGAATGTCTTACTATATATTTTATGGATATATTCACTAGTGCCAATTGTAAAATTAAAATAATTAATAAATAAGTTAGTTAATAAGTCATTTTCACTTTCGATCGACCTATAAATGGGAAAAAAAGAGAGAAATAACATACTAAGCTAGAAAAAAGAAAAAGAAGAAAAAGAAAAAAAAAAGTAAGCCACTGTTTGGAAATAAGTTATGAATCGTTTAAATTATAAATAAATAAAAAAATGAGATGATTATTAAATACTTGTGAGTTGATAAAAATATGTAATTAAAAATTAAATATGATAAATTTATAAAGAGATTTGTTGGACGAACAAGGCCATGTGATCCTGTCTGTCTAGAAAATTGAGGCACAGAGTCCACAAGCGCCCTCTCCAATAGGGAGGCGCCAATTAGGCCTGTGGTCCTGTCCAAACAAAATTATCCATGAAAATTAGGTCCACTACCTCCCAAAAACAACTAATTTGAATAATACCCTATAAACTAATTAAATAATCTAATCACGTAATTAATACTTTCTAATCTATCAAAACCCAATGCAAACTCCCGATACCCAAAAATCTGGTATTGCCCTCTTCTCGCCACAGATGCACACACAGTTCATCACAATTGGCGCCGAAGACTCAGAGAGTGACCCATAACCTGGAATTGATCTATGGCGTCCGAAAACACTTGCGTTCCCAGAAGTACCACAAGAGGGGACTCTGGGCTATCAAGGCCAAAAATGAAGGCAAATTCCCAACCCACAAGAAGAAATCTGTAGCTGCTGAGCCAGCTGCTGATAAGGCACCCAAATTTGATCTAGCTGTTGATGTCAACAAGCCACTTTCCAACAAGTGCACGCACAAACCCACAAAAACTTGGGGCTAGTATTACTCCAAGGACAATGTTGATTATATTGACCGAAAGATTTAAGGGGAAGCTTGTTGTTTTCTTGAATCAGCTTGCTTCTGGATTGTTGCTTGTTACTGGATCACTCAAGATCAATGGTTTTCCTCTAAGACGTGTCAACCAAGCCTACATTATTGCTGCTTCCTCAAAGGTTGACATCTCTGGGGTGAAGTGGAGAAGTTCGATGACAAGTATTTTGCCAAGCAAGCTGAGGAAAAGAAGAAGGGTGAGACTGAATACTTTGGGGCAGAAAGAGAGGAGAAAATGTGCTTTCAGTAAAGAAGAAAGATGACCAAAAAGCGGTTGATGCAGAATCGTTAAAAGCTATTGAGAGTGTTCCAGAATTGAAGTTCTATTTGGGAGCAAGATTCTCTCTCTAAAGGCTGGAATAAAACCTCATGAGCTCGTCTTTTAGATGAATTTACTTATTTGTTTACTCTTGTTCCTGTATTTTATCTTCCTTAAGTTTGCATTAGAGATTAATCTTGGAACACCGTTTTATCTGTTATAAACATTAAAGTTTTGCTGCTTTGAACTTGGTGTGACTTACGGCTAGGAAAAAAAAATTTTGGTAGCATCCATAGCAGCTTTCTTCTTCTAGCTTATTGAGAAAATTAGTCTCGTTCTCTGGTTCCAATTACCCTCCAGAACCCATTCAAACAGGTCCTTATGGGCCGAGTCAAGAAGAAGATAATCTTAACCTTCCCAATACGCTAGGTTCCCAAATTTCAATCATATTCGGGAAAGTGGAAGATCGAGTTTGATGAGAAATGAAGAGAATGATATTGGTAAGATTCAAGACGTTTGACAAAATGTCACTTATTTAGTTTTGTCACATTTTTGAATTTCTGTCACTTTTTAAATATTTATCATTTTTTTTCAGTCATCTTTTTTGAAATTTCTCACATTTTGGTGGTGGTGAAGGAGTAATTGAATTTGGTGTAGGCGATGACGATTGAGAAAAAACTTAGCTTATTTTTATGTTGGGATCTTCATTAAGTGAAGGTCAATGGGTTGGTTGAGTTGCTATATGACGATGACTATGAATTGATTCAAAAATATTTGACATTTTGATTGGCATTTTGTCAATAAACTGATTTAAAAATATTTGATGGTGAATAGAGAAAGGGGAGAGACAGTGGTTGTGTTGCTTTTTTGAGTGCTTGTCACTTTTTTGAATTTTTATCACTTTTGAAAGTTTGTCACTCACTTTCTTGAAATTTCTGTAACTTTTTTTAGCGACAAATATCACTTGTTAATAAAAGTGACATTATACTTCTGACACTTTTTAAAATTTCTGTCACTTTTTGAATGTACATTACGTTCTTTGAACTTTGTCACTTTTTCAAGTGTTTATAACCTTTTTTGAATTTCTGTCACTTTGTAAATGTTTGTCACTTTTTTGAATTTTTGTCACATTTCTAATTTTTTGAATTTCTTTGAACTTTGTCACTTTTTCAAGTGTTTGTAACTTTCTTTGAATTTCTGTTACTTTTTTTTTTAAAATTTTATTTTCAGTCATCTTTTTGTGAAATTTCTCACATTTTGGTGGTGATGAAGAAGTAATTGAATTTGGTGTAGGCGATGATGATTGAAAAAAAACTTAACTTATTCTCATGTTGGGATTTTCATTAAGTAAAGGTCAATAAGTTGGTTGAATTGCTAGATGACGATGACTGTAAATTGATTTAAAAATATTTGACATTTTGATTGGCATTTTGTCGGTAAACTGATTTAAAAATGTTTGATGGTGAATGGAAAAAGAGGAGAGATGATGGCTATGTTACTTTTTTGAGTGCTGGTCACTTTTTTGAATTTTTATCACTTTTTGAAGTTTGTCACTCACTTTCTTGAAATTTCTGTAACTTTTTTTAGTGACAAATATCACTTGTTAATAAAAATGACATTATACTTCTGACATTTTTAAAATTTCTGTCACTTTTTGAATATACGTTACTTTCTTTGAACTTCGTCACTTTTTTCGAGTGTTTGTAACTTTTTTTGAATTTCTGTCACTTTTTAAAATTTTGTCACATTTCTAATTGTTCGTCACCTTGTTTTTGGATTTGTGCAATTTTTTTAGTGTATGTCACTTTTTTGAATGTTCTCTCACTTTTTTTTTCTATTTTTCTCACTTTTTTTCTCACTTTTATTTTTATTTTTATAAAGTTTGTGTTACTTTTGTGAGTGTATGTCACTTTCTTTGAATTTTTTT
Organism: Olea europaea var. sylvestris; assembly: GCF_002742605.1. NCBI lineage: Eukaryota > Viridiplantae > Streptophyta > Magnoliopsida > Lamiales > Oleaceae > Olea > Olea europaea. Next base: position 9,709,030 of record NC_036254.1, on the reverse strand, counting down.
TACTTTTTCAAATGTTTGTCACTTTTTTCAATTTATATCACTTTTTAAATATATGTCACATTTTAGTGTTTGTCGATTTTTTCTCATTTTTTTATTGTTTGTTATTTTTTTGAATTTTTGTTACTTTTTTAAGTGATAAACATCAATTTTTTTATTTGTACGTCACCTTTTTAATATGTATGTAAAAAAGTGACACTTTACAAAGTATTTTTTACTTCCAAAATATTTTTCATATGATTTTTCAGAACACATGTAATTTTAGGAGTATTTTTGTAAGCTGTCCTTTATAAATTTACCAGACTGACCTCAAAAAAGAAAAAAAAGGGGGGAAAATTGTATCGAATAGGGAAACTTCTGCTCACGCGTTACACGAGAAACCTCACACGTACTGCACAGACTGGTATTCGATGCGGTCGTGCACGTGTCCTTTCCTTCGACCCTAATACCCCCACGCAACCCACCCCATAATCCAGTCATTTATATTCTCCTCGTTTCTCAATCTTTTAGAGTGTGGACCCTAAATTCAAACAATTAGAGCTCTAACACGCTGTCGTTTTCAATGGAATCGGATTCCCTTAGCTCAAATATCAGCTATTTTGGGCGAAAACTCAGCGATTTGAATATCAATGATAATTCCGCCGCCTTCAGCGACTGTAACAGTGATAGATCCGGCGAGTTTCCGACGACGTCTTCTCAGAGCCGCCGCCTGTTACTCGCCTGCGCTTCTGATAATTCTGAGGAGTTGATTTCTCAACTGATATTGGACCTCCAGTCCGATAATATAGATGATCAAAAACAAGCCGCCATGGGAATCAGGTTGCTCGCCAAAAACAAACCGGAGAATCGGATAAAAATTGCAAGAACTGGCGCCATTAAACCGCTTGTATCGATAATTTCGTCAAATGATGCTCAATTACAGGAATATGGAGTCACTGCGATTCTTAATTTGTCACTGTGTGATGAAAATAAGGATTTGATTGCATCTTCTGGCGCTATCAACCCCTTAGTCCGCGCGTTGAAATTGGGAACTTCGACTGCTCGAGAGAACGCGGCTTGCGCTCTGCTTCGGCTCTCCCAGATCGAAGAGAATAAAATCACGATTGGCCGGTCCGGAGCGATTCTTCCGCTGGTGAATTTGCTAGAGATAGGAAATTTTCGAGGCAAAAAGGATGCTTGCACGGCTTTGTATTCGCTCTGCTCCGTTAAGGAGAACAAAACTAGGGCTGTTCAGGCGGGGATTATGAAGTCTCTGGTGGAGTTAATGGCGGATTTTGGGTCGAACATGGTAGACAAATCGGCTTTTGTTTTAAGCCTATTGGTATCAACGCCGGAAGCCAGGGCGGCACTGGTGGAGGAAGGCGGCATTCCGGTGCTGGTGGAATTAGTGGAGGTGGGAACCCAACGGCAGAAGGAGATTGCAGCGTGCATATTATTGCAATTATGCGAAGATAGCTTGATCTACCGGACAATGGTGGCCCGCGAAGGAGCGATTCCGCCTTTGGTCGCCTTGTCGCAGACCGGAACAAGTCGTGCAAAACAGAAGGTAAGACAAGTAACTTGTTTAATTTTAAATTTCAACTATAAAAGAATAAGTAATTTTTTTAAAAATGTTTTGGCAAACATGCTCATTTGTTCCATGAACAGATGAAATCGTTAAATGCTTAATCTAAAGATATTAATTAAGAGTAGTTTAATGAATTAATTAACAGGAATAATTTGTTTTGGTTATTGGTCCGTCAATAATGGTGGTGCAAGTCTCTCACACGTTGTCTACACATAGAACCAATTAAAATATCATTACAACTTTGAGTGGACAAAGGTGCTCACTTTAATTTTGTTTGTTTTTAGTGAAAAGCCATGTTATCGATAGGTAGAATTGGGTTTGGATCAGGATTGGGACAAAGCTAGACACCATAATAGACATATAACGAGTGTCATCGAATCATCTTCACAAAAATATGTAACTAAAGAGCCAATGGGACTCTTAGTGGTGCTTTAGGATTAGGTTGTGTTATATTTAGTGCATTGGTCACAAGTTCTTTCATTTTCGTATCATCGTATGAATCAAGTAGAGTACTAAACTCACTTTTAAAACCCATAAAATAATATTTATGGAGATAATTTCGTGGCCAACAAACCTTTTCTTTTTATTCATAAAGAAGAAACTTGTGTTTTCCTTGATGAGAATAAGGAAGGAATATGAAATTATTTTTTACTTCAGATAATCTCTCACAAACCAACTACATTATTTTTAGAGTTGTGCTACACTTACAAACATAGTTTACAAAGTAGGTTGGCAAAATAATATTCACACCAATCATTTCAAAAACATGTTTTTAAATCATTTGACATTGATGGCCTAAATTTTACTAGCATATCTTTTGTCAACGAACTTTGTAAAGAAACTTTGTACAAGTAGAATTATTGTTATTATTTTTTTCATCTTTGTTGATGTGATTTGATGAAAAAGTTAATTGTGTGTTAAAAATTTAATAGTAGCATTAATATTAAAGATTATGTCACACACTTGTTTGGTACAAAGGTATTATTCATTATTGTAGAGTGGCATGTGTAATTTGATTTGTGTGGTGTGATTTTGGGGACAGTCAGAAGCACTGATTGAGGTTTTACGGCAGCCACGATCCGGGAATGGCGCTGCATCTGCAAGAACATCTAATGTGTCGGTTTGATGTGTCCCCGCGTGCCCCCCGTGGGACCCATCAATCTTTATCAGCCAAACCGCAATGGAAGGCGCAGAAAATATGGAGGACGACGAAAAAGGAGGAAAGAGGATGAGAAAAAGAATTGTGTCAACTTGTAAATACTTCTTGTGTTGAAGAAAGGGTTGTAAATTTCTCCAAACTTTTGGGTTTTGATATTGCTACATTTTCAATCTTTTGCTTTATTCGTGTAGAGATGCTGATGAAAATAATAATTACAAAAAGATTTTGCCTATCCCATTCTTTGAAAAAAAATTATTTTTAAACAGTAATTTAACATTATTTCAATCAGATATTTTTCAAAAAAATAATGGCCTTGTTTGTGATCCATTCTTTTGAAAAAATACATTTTTCAACAGTGTTGTAATATCATTTAAACCATACATTCTTTAATAAAATAATATTACACACAAATTCAAAATTTTTCTTTATATTTTAACTATACATTTTTCATCAATACATAATTTAAAAATTCATTCTTCTCAAAAAATGGGGCTCATACAAGGGCAATATTACATGTAAATTTAAAATTTTTTTTTATATTTTAATTATATATTTTTTATCAATATACTGTTTAAAAATCTTTTTAAAAAAAAAATAAAATTCAAACAAGAGTTTTATAACGATTGAAAGAGCATGATTGACCCTTTCTTAAGGGTAGAGTCAAGATAGATAAAGAAAAACATTTCTACTGAATTGATATATAGGGGGTTGGGCTAAGCTAGAGCCAAGGCTTGCTCTCCTTCCCTTTGCCGTCTTCATTACATCTTAAGCCTCCTTTTTTGAAAACGAAAATGGGTTGAATAATATTTTTTGAAAAATGAGTTTTTGAAAAAGAATGAAAAATTTTCGATTTACGTGTAATATTATTTTATGAAAAATTGTGTTTTTAAAAATAAGAGGGAGAAAAATTAAATGTAATGGAAAGGAAATTAATGAGATTCAAATAGGAGCTAAATCATAGAGTCTAAAATTTTGCCATAATTTTCGAAAGGGATAATTACAGTAAAAGTTCCAAACTTTTGAAACACTAGCAAACTATTTTTGAACCTTTGATTTATTGCAGCTGTCGTCCATAACCTTTCTAAACGTTGTAGATGAGAGCCTTTTGAATGTTTCCATCTATAATTCCGTCGATTGACAAGAAATTTATCTTCGACCACATTTTTAATATTTTAAAAAGGGACACGAGAGTAACTTTTCATTTATCATATCAAATAATTACATTTTATTAAATTAAAAAATAAGAAAAAAAAAAACAATCATCTTCTTGCTCTCATCCCCCACCCCACGTCAAACCCTCAGTAACTCGACATTCGCCACCTCCACCAACCTCCTGCCACCGACTACCACCATTCACCCCATCACAATCACCACTGAACAACCTCCACCACATTCCACCTTAGCCATGAGAAGATCCGAACTCTGGGCAAACCGAAGAGCTTCTCAAAGAGCTAATGCCTTTGCACCCATTGGGTCTCAAAGAACAGATAATTTTCCTGTTGAACTAAGCGAGTCATCGATTGAGTCAACCGATGAGAATTACCCTGCTCCATCGAGTCCGGCCTTAGCAGAGTTACCCGAATGCTGTGGTGGAAACAAGGTGCATGAAGATTGTAGAGGGCATTTAAAAGCTTCGACGAGTAGATCTGTTGCTTCGCCTATGTCTTCCATCTTCATCTCATCTCCTTAGAATGAATTTGAGCCCGAGTTTCCACCCCGATTTTTCTTCTCTTTTTCAACAATGGATTTGAGTTTGCTTTAGGATTCGCAATCGATGATGATGCCATTACCAATCAGAATGAAAGAATTCTGCTCTTTTGGTTCGAAATCCACCCATTGGGTCTCAAAGAACAGATAATTAAACCCACTTTACGACTAGAAGAAGTATGAGCCTGACACCCGACGATTCTTTAAATAGAGCTGTTTCGACGGGGTGAGAGAAATGAGATTGAATCTGTAGAGAGAGGTGGCCTTTTGAGACTTCGTAGAGAGAAAAAGGAAGGGGAGAATGCAATTGTTGTGTTCTGCATTTTCGGTTGGCTAAGGATTTGAGGTAGGGGTGCGGGGTGGGGGATGAGAGGAAGAAGAGGGTTGTTTTGTTTTTTCTTATTTTTAATTTTATAAATGTAATCATTTTATAAATAGAAAGTTATTCTTTTACCCATTCTTAAAATATTAAAAATATGGTTAAAGTTAAATTTCTGGTCAACTAACGGAATTGTGGATGAAAATCGTCCAAAAGACCTCACCTACAACGTTTGAAAAGATTGGGAGTGATAACTGCAATAAATCAAAGATCTGGAAAAAGTCTGCTAATGTTTCAAAAGTTTGAAACTTTTGCTGCAATTATCCCTTTTCAAAATTCTTGTAAAAATGAGTGGTATATTATAATTTTATTGAAAATGTGAAATTAGTTTATTTTTGTTCATCTTAAAAATCAGTATCTTAAATAATATGACGAGCAAATCTGATCCCACTGGGGCACACAAGAAAATTATAACAAAACCATAACGCCGACTAATGACATATATCTATTTCAGCTAAAGAAGAGGGGTAACTTTTTACACGTCAACCAACGCTTTTCACATGTTTCGTGTGCTAATTATATATTTGAATCCCAATTTGTAAAGTAAAACTGATTGGACGTTCTAGAACTTTTACACGATTGAAAATGTAAGACATTTATCATTGAGAAGACAGTGTTGAGCCAAAAAAGATTATATTTATACGATTATATATTTGGAAACATTTGATATGCTAGATGATATTGGTGTTACAATCTAAATTTTTCTAGTCAAAATTTAAATGTTGATTAGTCAAAGTCAAAAACAGTTAAGACTAAAATGAAATTAAATATTTTATTGGAATTTATTTTATAATTGGCCATATATGAGGGTTAAATTGGCTACAATTTAAAATTGGAAATTTACTTATATATATATTTGGAAGTTTAGAATTTAAATGTTATATTCTATTAAAGAATAGGGACCTTTGCAATTTTGAACAAGTGGCCTTTATATTCAAACTTTGACCATTTTTTCCCTCAAAAATCACACACAAACACACACTGGAATGTGTTGAACGAGAGAGAACGCAGACAAGAGGAAAAAGGGAAGAAAAGAAAAAGAAAGGAAAAAGGGAAAAAGAAAGAAGAAATCTTGTGCCAACTACTTCAATCTTGTTTATTTAATTCTTCAAGAGGTAAGGTTAATTTATGGTTTAATTTTTGTAAATTTTTGTTTAGGATTTTAAATTTATAACTTATACTTGAAAAATATGATAAGGAAGCTAACTATTTTAGTAATTGGAGCTAGTTATTCTAGTGGATTGGAAGAAATGATATTTAGATATTAGGGTTTTGTTATATGTGGGTTAATCCGAAAATTTGGGGAAAAATATGCATTCTTGTTATTTTCCCTAGTGATTGTTTTATGGTATTATTAAGTTAGATTAGTTGAAAATAATTTATTTTATGCTTGAATTCTCACTTTGAATGAATATGGAGAATATAAGAAAGGAGCTTTTGATAAGATTTATGTATTTAGTTAAAAGAGAATTTAAATAAGGAATGTAGATGATTATTATCATGAAAAGCTTGTTGAATCTTTATGGGGCAGTCGGGAAAGGTTAGTATTAACGAGTGAAGGATGTCGAGTGATTCAAAATTAAGTGAACGTATATTTAAGTAACCAAATGAAATATAAATATTAAGTCTTAGCTTATTGCTTATTGAAGGATATATATTTTATTTTGATGATAAAAAGGGGTTATTATTGAGAGATTCCTTGTAACTGTATATGGATGGAATTGAAGTGGCTTATATTTATGATCGTTTCAGGAGGGGATTTGGATATGGGAACAGCATACTAGCCCCATTAGTCCAGCCTATATCTGTGAGTGGAGAATCTATATTTTCAAAAAGAAGATTTTCTTTTTATTTTATAGAAGCATGTTAATTACATGAAATACTTTATTTTCGAGAATTAGTAAATGAGCATGATTGTTTTGAAATTATCATAAAATAATTGATGTGATTATCTTACTCTAGTGCACTGAGAGGCTACGGCCATGTACTAGAGTCATGTATTTAACTTTTATCCATTGAGGGGTTACGACCGTGGATAAAGGTATCTAATATACACTGAGGGGCTACAGTCGTGTGTAAGGGTAACTCTTATCCACTGAGGAGTTACTACCGTGGGTAAAGGTATCCATTATACGCTGAGGGGCTACAGCCATGTACAGAATATTGATCAAACGATTTATGTACATATGATTTATAGCTTTCAGATCATTAGTAGATGTTTACATGTGATATATTTTGATGTGAATTTTAATTATATAGTGAATTATTAGTCTTCAGCTTATATTTTTTCTGTTTACAGTTTTGCTTGTGGATTTTAGATTATGGTTTTTGATTATTGAATTGTCTAATGTACTTACTCATTTGATTGTATATAATTATACACACAAACACACACACACATAAAGGACAGTACAATCATCTTTTAAGCACTTCACTCACTGGGATTATTATCTCATATTTTCCTTATAGGAGGCTGTTGATTGAGCTGTGGTGGAGATTATTTTGATAGTTTTACAGTCATTGCTATCACCAATTGTAGGTTCTTTTGTTTGAAATTGTGTAATCATCAAGTGAAATATTTGCATCATATTGGAGGAAATTTTTTTGGGTATTTATATGCACCAATGATCATGATGGAATATTGTAATCTAAACTGTCTTCTATTATCCTTTTGAGAGGCAGTTTTGATGAAAATGATATGGATGTTTTTCGCTAAACGAGCGAATGCTATTATTATGTTGGTATATTGGAGTTCAGAAAGATTTTAATTGGTCAAATGAAGCTTTATTATTAAAGTTTAGTTACTTTTGCCTTGGTGATGGGTCCAATACCTAGCTGACACTTATCGTCGGCTCACGTCACGTCTTGAGTCTTAGGACGGGATGTGTCAATAGGTGTCAATTGTCAATAGGGATGTTAAATGATTTAGTCGAGCTGTTCGATTCGTTCACTTTAAATTAGGCTAGATCCACTGCACTAGTCAGCTCACGCTTCGATATGGGACGAGTTAAGTGAATGATGGTTGTTTTCAAATATCTCAGCGCAATTCGTCCCATCACTTGTTCCTTCATTTTCACTTTTTGATTACTCGCATGAGAGTTTCGCTATTTAACTCGTGCACAGGACTTGTTTGTGGTACGAGCTTGTCGTAACATCTAACATTTCAAAATTTGGACCTAACTGAAATTTGAGAAGTCTTTAGTTTTTTGGTTTGACAACTCTACCCCTAATAGAAATCTCTTATGTAGACAAATTGGTAAACTTAGGTTATGGCTAGAGGGGGCAAACATGGTACGTAAATGGAAAATTCTATTTTTGGTTTGTTTGATAATTTTGAGGGTAACTCTACAACAATTTTTATTTATGTGGTTAAGATTTTTAATTTTTTCTTATTATATCACTTATTTCCCTAACGGATTTTTATATCATTTTTGTCTTGAAACGTTCCATTAGTTAACACATTTTGTATTTGATAATAGTTTTATACCTAAAAGTCTCTTAAAATGGCTTAATTCATTATATTTTTAAGAAAAATAAATAAGCAGTGCAACACATTTTTTTCTCACTTCAAAGCATGAAAATAAAATATTTTTATATAAATCATCATTAAGGACGAGATATGCTAATTAGTAAAATGTTGAAAATAAGCATTCGAAGGAAAAAAATTAAGAAAATAGTAAAGATTGAAGAATTTAACTTCAATTAAAATGTAAACTGTGTTGTCAATATAGCCAACCACCCTTCTTTCAATTACTAATTGCTATCACGTGCAACGCACAAAATTTTTATTTATCGTATTTTTATTAGTTTATGAATTTTAGTTTTTTTGAAAGTTTTTGAAATAATATCTAAAAATATTTTCATGATATAAGAAAATATTATAAATTATTTTTATAATTGTATAGCAGTATGTTATCTAGAAAAAATATGTTTGTATATTTTATGTTTGAATAAGAAATATACAGACTATTTTGCTTGTATTTTTTGATAGTGTTGATATGATTGAATTGAATGTGAATATTATATTTCTAAATTTTGTGTAATTCAATATTGTAAAATTTGAAAAAAAAAAAAAAACCCTCCGTATAGTGCGGAGAGAGTTGAACCATGTGCGGAGTTAAAAAAAAATCTCTCCACACAATGTGGAAAGATGACAAACTAACTTTTTGCATAGTACAGAGAGCAAAAAAAAATTCTCCGCACTATGCGGAGAGAGTTAATCTCTTTGTACAGTGCGGAGAGTTGGTCTGCACCATGTGGTAACTCTGCACATAGTGCGTGGAGAGTTGAACCATGTGCGGAGTAAAAAAAAAGTGCGGAGAGAAAAAAAATCTCCGCACTGTGCAGAGAGAGTTGAACCATGTGTGGAGAGTTGACAAACTCTTCACACAGTGCGGAGAGATGACAAACCAGCTCTTCGCATAGTACAAAGAGAAAAAACTCTCCGCACGGCGCAGAAAGTTGTTTTCAAATTCCTTAATTACAAGTCAAATTTCAAAATTGTAAATTTTCGTATATACAACGAAACAAAGTCGAAAAACATGGCTCAAAATCAATTATGTCTTCTTTAAATTTCAGTCACAGCTCAATTTTTGAGCATACAAATCATATTTACGGTATTGGAAATGAGCTTTCTCGTGATTTATACAATGAAACAATATGTGAGTTGTGCAAAGAAGAGAATATTAATAGTATCATGACATTGTTTTCACAAATGGAGGCTCTATGGTACAACTCAAATTCAATATTTTATACTTACTTGATAACAGCTCTTGGACATTAGAAACGGATACACTTTTCAATTAAATTATACTTTCAGGGTTGTAGGCCAGGAATTAAAGTGTTCAATGCATTGCTCAAAAGTTATTTGAGAAAAGGTCTCTTAAAACTTGCAGATAAAGCCTCGAGAGTTTTTGTTTTTCTCTCCACACTGTGTGGAGAGATAGTTTGCAATCTCTCTGCATTTTGCGAGGTCTTTTTTTTTTCCTCATGTGCGAAGAATTTTTTTTTATGTCTCATGTAGTTTATATATACTAAAATTATTATTATTTTTTTATGTTGTTGGCACGATGCATGTGTGGAAGAATATTTGTCAATTATCATAAACAAAATTCATCACAAAATGTAAAAAATAAAAACTCTTAATAAATCTTCTTATTACGCCAATAAAATTACAATATATATAAAATATAAAAAACCATTAGCAATTTCATAACCACTTTTTTTTTTCAATTATAAAAAAAGAAACAATATTGAATTAAAACATTTAATACTTAAGAAATTCAATATTAAATAAATTTTATATATTTATAACAAATTATAAATTCATATATGCAGTTTATCGTATTTGTAGGCAGCTTACCGCATATGGTGCCTACCGTATTTGCACCTTACCATATATGCTGCCTACCGTATTTGCAAACAACTTACCGTATTTTCACCTTACCATATTTGCAACTTACCGTATATTCTGCCTACCGTATTTGCAGCTTACTGTATTTTTATATACCGATTTTTACACTTACAAATACCGAGAATGCAGAATATCGTACATTCACTTAACAAATCGAATTTAAAAAAAATTTAGATATTTATTTTTTCAACATAAATATAAAATAAATATTAAATATATATGAAACATAAAATATAAATGCATATTAATATGATGCTCAATCTTCAATTTTTCAATATTGAATTACACAAAATTTAGAAATATAATCTTCACATTCAATTCAATCATATAAAAAGTATCAAATAATATAAGCAAAATAATTTGTATAATCTCGTATATTTCTTATTCAAGTATGAAATATATAAGTATATTTTTTCTAGATGACACGATACTGTTATGCCATTGTAAAAATAATTTGCAATTATTCTCTTATATCATGGAAACGCACGTGACATTCACTGTGCGGAGAGTTTTTTTTTTTTAAACTTCGCATTGTACGGAGAGTTAGCAAATTATTTTCTTATATCATGGAAATGCACGTGACAGTCACTGTGTGGAGAGTTTTTTTTTTTTTTTAAACTTCGCACTTTACGGAAAGTTTGCCAACTCTCCGCACTGTGCGAGTTTTTTTTTTTTTGCTTTTTTTATTCCGCACTGTACAGAGAGTTTGCACTTTGTGAGGACTGTGTCAGCACAGAATGTTATCTCTCCGCACTATGCGGAGAGTTTTGCTATAGTGTTTGCCATCTTTCTGCACTGTGCAGAGAAATTTTTTTTACTTCGCATTATACGGAGAGTTTGCCAGCTCTTCGCACATAATTTGCCATTTCTCTGCACTATGCGGAGAGTTTTTTCTTGCTTTTTTACTTTGCACATGGTTTGTCATTTCTCTGCATTGTGCGAAGAGTTTATTTTTATTTTTTTTAAAGCTCATGCGCGAAGAGTTTTTTTTTTTTCGCTCATGGCAGTTTATATTTACTAAAATTATTATTATTTTTTTAATACTAGTGGCATGATGTGTGGAAGAATATTTGTTTGACATAATTATTTTTTTAATACTAGTGGGATGATGTGTGGAAGAACATTTGTTTGACAAAAATAAAATGACAAATAAAAAATGACATAATTCATAGTAAAATTAGATTCATTTACTATTGCATGAATAGTAGACCCTCATTCCTCTTTTTATTAGAAGTTAGATAAAGAGTTTATAATTGGCTTTCAAACGTGAGCTTAGCTAATGTTTGGTATAAATTTTTTAAAATTCATTTTTTTATAAATTTATTTTCAATATATATTTTTAATAAAATAATTTCATATGTGAATCTATAATTTTTTTTCTATTTATTAATCAAACATTCTCAAAAAATAACATTTCATGAAATCTATTTGATAAAAAAAAAAAAAAAGGTCCGAGCAAACAAATCTTTGAACTTTTATACAAGATAGTTCACATGGTATTAGAATTTGACGTTATGAAAAATTGTATGTGAGACAATTGGTCAAGAAAATAAATTTAATTTTTCCTTAAAGTAGCATATTGAAAAAAGATTTAAATTAGTACACACGCAATATCTATGTAGAAGCCTAAAATTTTAGACCATGTTGTTAATATTAAAGTTGCTCATTGAGATTCGATCAAGTTTGACAAAACACATCAAATTCGAATGTAGTGGACATGTTATGATGCATTGATAGGCTACTCTCAAGAGTGATGGGCCATTACTCAAGTACACACCATAAAAAATCCTACAATAGAACAGTCAAAATTCACTGCATAAATAACGTAGGAGTATAATAAAAAGCGTAATTAGCACAAAGCGTTCTTACCTTTTGTTGACACATAAAAATTCAGTCCAATTCGAACAGCCCAGAGAATAAAACCCAATGGGAGGATCCCCAAATCAGATAGCCCAAAGAACGAGATCCAATTGAACGAATCAAGGTGAATGCCCAAATAAGGGGCCCAATAGTGCGGTAACGCCATCGTCCAAGTTTGCAAGTCGCTCAGAGTCTGAACGAATAGAGTGGCATACGGTTGTCCAAAGTCTCGCCCAAATGTTCAAGTCGCCCAAAGTATCAACAAACATAACGCATTATGATGCAGTTATTGAGGCAGTTGCTAAAGTAACTTTATCACGTTCCACGACTCGAGGGGTTCAATCCAAAGCAGTTGAACGATGCAAGATAATGGCAGCAGTTAAAAGGACAGTTGCATGACAAAATGGCCACTACAAAGAAAGTGGGTAGTTATAGGGCGATCAAGCAGTTTTTTAGAGTAGTTAATCATAAAGGGATCGCCTATGAAGTATAAAAGAGAGAAAGAACTTAGAAGAAAAGACCGAATCCAAAACTCTCGAACAGAGAATATGTAATTTTCATTCCTTTAGCTTTTAGATTTAAACATTTCCTTTTCTGTAACTCGTGTGCTTGCGTCCCTTGGAGGCACGTTGTTTTCCGTTTCCAATTGTAAAGTTCATCACCAATAAAAAGAACACCCCTTTTTGGAACTTTGTCTCAAGAGGTTTCGTCCCTTACACAATCGTCTGATCCTCTTTAATTGTTGGCGAATTAAACCGCGCGAAACACCTTTCAATATTATTGTGCAAAAAAATTCATACATTTCATTTTTTTGACATTTTTATACATGTTTTCATATTTCATTGCGGAAACGTCATTTTCATCAAATTTTAATATAAAAGACCAGCACACCCTCCTATTTAAATAAAACGAAAAAAAAGAACAAATTATAATCTTACTCCTAAACTTTTTACAATTGCAAATGAATGTAAATAAATTATTAAAGTACTAAAAATAATAGAAAAAATTCATTTCTTTCTCTCTTCTCTTCTTATCCTCCTCCTCTCTCTGTCTCCTCCACCACCAAATGAGGCCACCATCTTAGAAGTCAAAAAACTCTGGCCATCCACCGCCGAAATTGCTGGATCTCTACACCATCGGAAAGCCTTCACGCCTCTCTACACATACCACCTAACATTCAACCTTTATGTGAACAGATTTGGTCAAAATTACAAGCCAGAATACACAACTAGCGAATGCAAATATTGGCTGCACGACCTGTTCTGACAAAACTCATGCCATTCCCAACACATCAATCGACTATATTCACCAGAGCGCCTCTCTTTATGATCTTAAAATATCAACAGATGCACAAAATCAAAATCTATAGCAGCAGCTTTCAATTTTTTATTGGGCGATAACTGACCAAAAATTATGCGATATATTAGAATGAAAATGATGGAAACCCATTGCTTTAATGGGTACAATGTGATGTGGCGAAGCGGGAATGTGTGGTTTGCAACGATGGGAACCATCGTCGATGCCGAAATTGACGAAAAAAGCCAGCATGTTGAGGGTGCAATAAGCTGCGATTTTTTTGTTGATTTTGGTCATATAAATTTGTTGTTTGTTCAATTTGTTTATGAGAAAGTACTTGGGGGATTGATGACAGCTAGGGATGACAATTTGGCTCGTCGGCTCGAGTTGCCATGGCTCGGCCCGAAAAAATAAATGAGCCGGCCCAGCTCGATGCTTGGGCCGAGCCCCATTTTAGGAGGACGAATCGAGTTTGAGTCGGCCCACGAGCCTATTTATTAAAAAAAAAACTTAAGTCAAAGACAGCAATAAGAGGTAGCCATAGTTGCTGCCTTATTAATATTAAAAAAAAAAAGAGCAAAAAAAGCGGGTCTGCCCGGCTCCACTCGAAAAAAGCTCACTCACTTTCCAAGCCGAGCCCGAGCCTCAAGTTTCGACTCGTTGGCATGAGCTTCGGTGTTTTAGGCAACAATTGGATAGTGGTTGGTGAGATGGAGGGTGGTAGCTCCATGAATGTGAAGTTATTTTTGGTGAGGTTATTTGTAATTTTTTGAAAAATTTAGGAGTAAGATTGCAATTTGTTCTTTATTTTTTTTGCTTTATTTAAATAGGAAAATATATTGGTCATTTTACATTAAAAATTAGTGAAAATGATGTTTTCCGCAATGAGGTGAAAATGTCAAAAAATAAAAGGTAAGGATGTTTTGCACAATAACATTGAAAGGTATGTATGTTTGTGCTAATTACCCGTAATAAAAAAAGATTTCATATCATTATAAAGAACTTACACCTAGAAATGTCGATTATTTGAATTCAACGTGAGTTAGAATAATGCAAAAACAAGATTTTAAAAATATTATGTCAAAATATTTAAAAATATTAGTTGGTATAAGTGAAAGCTCAAAATATGAGTTAAGCAGTTCTCTAGAGGGTAACAAGAAGCAAATCTTGAGGCTCTTATTTGTAGCATTGATTAGTTAAAACTAGAAGCCAATTTTTTGCGCTACGGTTTACTCCTAATTAATTATAAATTAGTTATTTTGCAACCTCTAATTGTAATTAACTAGGTGAAGTTCGTATATGAATTTTTTTTACCCATTTAGGTGGTTTTACCAATTGTTTAAAATCAAGAAATACCCAATTAGGTGTGGTTTTACCAAAAATAAAAATGAAAAATGAAAAAAAAAAATTACTCAATAACATGCATAACCTGTTTTAAGGTTGGCATGATGCATTATTTAAGGTAGCACATGTACATGAAAAAATAGTTATTAATTTGCCTCATAATTATGATTTTTTTACTTTTTTTAATAAATTATTAATCTTAATAACTTATTTAACAATTTTCAACGCTCTAGCAATTATATACGTATCGCTTGCAGTTGCACATGAATCCTAATCAATGACAGCGTTGAAGCATGCGATACCAAGAAAGTATGCCCACGCCAAATACTTGAATGTTGGAGATGCTATACATACAAGACTATTGACTTGAGCATGACCTTTTAAATAAATAGTTGATCCTTTCTCACTCGTGGTCCCGAAA